>NC_086448.1:42110248-42429715 GCF_028390025.1 Pseudophryne corroboree
CTTCAACACAGACAAGTGTAAGGTAATGCACTGTGGTAGCAAGAACAAAAATAACACCTACAAACTGAATGGGGTAACATTAGGAGATACTGTACTGGAAAAAAAATTAGGTGTTCCCATAGATAGCAAACTAAGCAGCAGTTCCCAAAGTAGGATGGCAGCAAAAAAGGTTAATAAGATACTAGCATGCATAAAACGGGGAATTGATGCAAGGGACGAGGGTGTTATACTCCCGTTATATAAATCACTAGTGAGGCCACACCTTGAATACTGTGTACAATTCTGGGCACCTAACTACAAAAAGGATATCCTGGAGCTAGAAAAGGTTCAGAGGAGGGCGACCAAACTAATTAAGGGCATGGAGACGATGGAATACAAGGAAAGGCTTGAAAGACTAGGCATGTTTACATTGGAAAAGAGGAGACTAAAAGGGGATATGATCAACATCTACAAATATATAAGGGGACAATACACAGAGCTTGTGCAGGACCTGTTTTTGGCCAGATCAACACATAGGACTCGTGGACACTTGCTCAGGTTAGAGGAGAGGAGATTCCGCACAATACGTCGTAAAGGCTTTTTCACGGTAAGGACAATACGTGTTTGGAATTCCCTGCCTGAGGGAGTTGTAATGGCGGAATCTGTCAACACCTTTAAGAATGGATTAGATAAATTCCTAATGGTAAAGGATATCCAGGGTTATGGTGCATAGTCACGCACTATAGTTACTACTAAAAAAGGGATAAAATGCAACGGCTGACATCAGCATCAGTCAAAAATATTAGACAAATCATCATGCATAGGAGACCACAAATAGGTTGAACTCGATGGACATTTGTCTTTTTTCAACCTCAGATACTATGTTACTATGTTACTATTCCTATTCGTATGGGGGTACACTGCTATATATATATATATATATATATATATATTTATATATATATATATATATATCGTCAAAATTTATAAGTGTGCGCTCATGTGGATCAAATATAATCTGTAGTAAAATATTAAAATATTTTCTAATAATTAAAATATTTTCACATGCATTCCTTACAAACGTGGGTGGCAGCTGATAACAAATTATGGTGATTAGAATGTGTAAAAAATAGAAGTAATCAGCGCCTAATAATGCCTAGAAAATGACGGTGGGGAAATAGAATGAAATTTAGTGAAAAAAAATGGGACAAGCACTTATCTCAGATAGGAATCTTCGGTCCTCAGACCAATATCATCACAGTAATATGCAAAAGAGAAAAAGAAACAACCAATAGTGTGTACCGTTTAAACCTATATGTACTTATAGCATTTTTCTACTTAGTGAGTGTTAATTGGAAATGCTCCCAGAATATCTCACTCCACAATAGCGTAGTAGAAAGATAATTTTTCACATTTAATTAAGTACATAAAATATATCCACGGTTTAAAACGAGCAGGTATCGCACGTACAAGAAACAAATGATATAGAAGCTTATCTGTCCATCAAAAGAGGGTCCAGGATCTTGATCCCCTTGATGAAGTCCTTTGCATTGGGATGAAACGTGTCGGGAGTTACCCTGGACCCTCTTTTGATTAACAGATAAGCTTTTATATCATTTGTTTCTTGTACGTGTGATACCTGCTCATTTTAAACCGTGGTTTAATTTATGTACTAAAGTAAATGTGAAGGGAGATATCCTGGACCCTATTTTTATGGACAGATAAGCTTCTATATAATTTGTTTCTTGTACGTGCGATACGTGCTTGTTTTAAACCGTGGATATATTTTATGTACTAAATTAAATGTGAAAAATTATCTTTCTACTACGCTATTGTGGATTGTGATATTCTGGGAGCATTTTCAATTAACACTCACTAAGTAGAAAAATGCTATTAGTACATATAGGTTTAAACGGTACACACTATTGGTTGTTTCTTTTTCTCTTTTGCATATTACTGTGATGATATTGGTCTGAGGACCGAAGATTCCTATCTGAGATAAGTGCTTGTCCAATTTTTTTCACTAAATTTCATTCTATGTCCCCCCTGTCATTTTCTAGGCACTATTGGGTGCTGATTACTTCTATTTTTTACACACACACACACACACACACACACACACACACACACACACACACACACACACACACATATATGTATAAAGACATTCAAGAACACAGGAGAAACAAAAGAGTACACGATCAAGCATTTTATCAACTGCAACGTATCTTCAGTTATCTACCTCTTGGAATGTCCCTGTAAGATGAAATATATCGGCAAGACTAAAAGGCCACTTAAACTCCGTATACAGGAACACGTAAGAAATATTAAGAACAAGGTTCAAACTCAATCTGTATCAAGACATTTCCTACAACACCATGGCTCCAATCCAGAAGAACTCACGTTTAAAGGTATAGAACTTGTCACACTCGGAGAACGAGGGGGGGACCTCTCCAACCTCCTATCAAGGCGCGAGATGTTCTGGATATATGAAATGAGATCACTCCATCCAGATGGACTCAATGAAAACTACGAAATAGCTCCTTTTTTGTGAACGTAAGCACATTATCATTCTTCTTTGAAACCGTCGATATGTCTTTCTCTTTCCTACTTGGTCCATGAAGGTTGGGGCACTTTGCAGTGCATTTATAACTTCTGGGCACCTCTTTGCTCCCTGCAGCCCAGATCCTCATTACAGTCATACCACACTGGATATGCCCAAATTTGTCCGATCTTGGAAGCCAAGCAGTGTTGGCACGGCCAGTATAGGGCTAGGAGACTGCCCAGGAAGACCGGGTGCTGTAAAATAACCTGGATTGGCAGGGGTGCATGCTTTCAAACCTAATTTAACAGCCTCTCTAACATATGACGATATTATCACTATATAGAAATATGCTAATGTAATGATATTAATTACGTGACACTGACTGTCTGATTCGTACTACTTTTTGAAGCCGAACAAAAAACTAATTCTCCCAATACCCATATTATATATTTTCATGTATGATTTTAGAGCATGCCGTCCCTCTGTATATATGTATATAGAGAGAGATACTATCTAATGCCTTATGTTATATACCAGCCTGTAGATTATGTATGCCTACATGACATATCTAAACATGGATTAAGTTCTCTGCTTTTTAATAATATATATATACCCCAAGCTATAAACATCTGCTGCTGAAAGTACTGATTCCATTTTTCCCCTCTCCATATGATACATTCCGTTTTGGAGACAAAGTATCCTCAAAAACCAGCCCTTCTTAATGAACTATGTCAGTGACAAAATGGCCACTGTCACCCGCTTCCAGCACATAAGACTGTCTCCTGGACACGGACTCCACAAATATGGCCGCCGCATCACCTTCCACACCTGCCGGCGCATGCGCAATGGAGGATCCCGGACACCGGATGTGGGGCAGAAATGACGCCAGGGATGTCCTGGACCAGAAGCCCACGCCCAGAGACTTGTTCTAAGTTTTTAAAGACTTCTAGCATGAATTTTAAAGCGCAAACATAGCATTTTACTAGACCAAAAGCCTCTCCTTATATCAAATGTGATTAATGTCTATTATTAGATCCTGGATTTTTGGTGGAGATAATTGCAGGAAGTGAGGTAGTTAATCACTTCCTTCTTTATAATGGTATATATAGATGATGTGTTTTACTGTGTTAGATACCCCTTGATGAAGTCAGACCAGACGAAACGCGTTGGGTGAATCCTGACACTACTATTGAATCCTCAGTTAAGCTGCTTTTATCTATTTTATCCTTGACCTACAGCGTACCGTGATTTTAATTTCATATGTATTTCATGTTTTTACAATTTTTAGCATATAAGTTTTACAGTCCTCTTCCCCCCTCCCGTTTTTTGTGCCCCCCTTTTTCTATAGGTTTTTTTATATGCTCTTTCATGTGTCTCTTAAACAGCGTTCCCACTAGAACACATTGTTTTATGGCTGTATAGTGGTCTATTTCGCTGCTATACTGTCTTTTTTGATCTTGTAATCTTGTTTTTTGTATACATGTTTTTAAAACTTGTTCTGTAATAAAATTCATATTCTTTGAACGAAAACACGCAGTCCCTAGAATTTGATTCCACCAGTGGTCGCTTAGATCTTATCCATTTCCTATCATCTTCACTTCCTATCCTGCACACGTACTAGTGCAGGCTGTATTTAAGACATAGCAGACTCCCTTTACACATGAGGGAGTGGCACACAGTGACAGTAACCTTTTTGCTGACATACTGTGGAAAAAAATTCTCTATTGTATTTTTGGCGCTGTTAGTTCACCCCATATACATACACACATATATATATATATAATGTATATATATATATATGCGAAAGCCCTCACTCGCTCACTGACTGACTGACTCATCACTTTTTTTTTTCCAGATATGTTAGGAAGCTGAAATGTAACATAGGTATTCTTCATGTGAGAAATAGGAAAACTACATCATTAGAATTTTAATGAAATTCCCCTAAGGGAATGAAAAGGGGGTTGACCTAATGACATCATCACCAATGCATGGCTTGTGTTGCATGAACGATAGCGACCAAACTGAAAATCGGATCAAAATTTGGATTTCACTTCCAGCGTCTAGAATTGAATAAACTACAAAAATGGTCCTGTCACTTTTTATTGTATCTGCTACAGGAGCTCCTTGGGTAATGCCAAGAACCATGGATTAATATTTACTTACATTAAAACTTCTCAAATTTACATCTCTATACATTTACCACATTTTTAACACTTATTTATATTTACACAGCTTTCACCGGTGGGTTCCATCTCACAGTCCAGCAGCAGCACAGTCTGAGGGGTACCAAATGGAAACCATCCAGTCCTCTTACTGCAGATGTTAGCAGGACTCCAGTGACATAGCCGAATAACTCTGCAGCAGCAGCAGTAGCGGATTTACCGCAGAGCTCCGCTGGAAGAGCAGCGGTCACACTTGGAACCACAAAGATGCTGCTGTAAATTCAGGTACCCCTTCAGGGCTTGGAGCCCGGAGGCAGGTGTCTCCATTGCCTCTGGGAGTTACACCCCTGCGCCTTTGGTCTGCCTATCACATATTAAAAGGCACACTCATTACACATTTATTGGAAAGTCAACCTGCAAGAAAATTTCAATGTTTTTTAAAACATCACAAAATGTGCTGGTCGGAAAGAATAAAATATCACAAGTATAAAGGACTGCTTTATTTAGCTTAACTTACAGAATTTCTTAAATAAATCAGCAGTCAGAAGACGTGAGCCCTCCGGTTCTCAGTATAAAGGACAGGTTGCAATGAAGTAGACTAGAGATGTGCACCGGAATTTTTTGGGGTTTTGTGTTTTGGTTTTGGATTCGGTTCCGCGGCCGTGTTTTGGATTCGGACACGTTTTGGCAAAACCTCCCTGAAATTTTTTTTTCCGGATTCCGGTGTGTTTTGGATTCGGGTGTTTTTTTTCAAAAACCCCTCAAAAACAGCTTAAATCATAGAATTTGGGGATAATTTTGATCCTATAGTATTATTAACCTCAATAACCACAATTTCCACTCATTTCCAGTCTATTCTGAACACCTCACACCTCACAAACTATTTTAAGTCCTAAAATTTGCACCGAGGTCACTGGATGACTAAGCAAAGCGACCCATTAGGGCGGCAGAAACACCTGGCCCATCTAGGAGTGGCACTGCAGTGTCAGACAGGATGGCACTTCAAAAAACTGGCCCCAAACAGCACATGATGCAAAGAAAAGAGAAAAAGTGGTGCACTGTGGTCACTGGATGGCTAAGCTAAGCGACACAAACACCTCAATATCACATTAATTATTCGTTCTAATCAATGGTATTATTGGTCCAAATCACTGGAAGAAAATGGCAAGATCATTGGAATTATTTGTTCTAATCAATGGTATTATTGGTCCAAATCACTGGAAGAAAATGACAAAATCACTGGAATTATTCGTAAACATTTGTAGAAAGTCGCTGCTTTCTGATTACAGAAATGCTCAGATATTCCTGCAAATCCACAATCCCTTCCCAGAGGAAAAAGAAATTGAGAAACCGTTGTTTGAGAACGTTTGTTCTCTTTCCCTTACAAAGGAATAAACCACGTTCCAAGAAGACTGACGTTTTTGGGATTATGGAGACATAATGTTTTTGAATATAAATCCTAAAGCAGGTGGTGTATTAGAGCAAATGAAGTTTTTGAAATATTATGACAAAATGTTACTGTATTTCATAAACACTCATTCCTAACTCTGCTAAGTACTTTTTGGTATATTGTATCTGGCTTCCATGAGGTAGTTGTCCATTATTTCAGCTTCCATTGACCTTTTTGAAAGCGGTAGTAGTTATTGATTCTTTTTTTTTTACCTATTTTTAATTTTCTTCTGCATAGCCCAGTAAAATGTTGCAATGTTAAGTATTGACTTGTACCTTCTAGGAGTCCACTTCTTCACCAAACCAAGCCAAATCTCATCCTAAGCCTAACTTCCACGTTCTCTATGCACCCCATATGTGTCACCTATGTCTGTCTACCCCTCCCCTTTAGATTGTAAGCTCTCACGAGCAGGGCCCTCTTCCCTCACGTGCTTATCCTTTTTCTTACTTTAACAATATTCAACTGTACCACATACAGCAGTCTTCTGCCACCTGATACTTATTCCAGTGTCATCTGCTGATGTAACTATGTGTATTTACCCTGTACTTGTCCTATACTGTCATCAACTGTAAGTTGCTGTTTTCCTGTTTGATTATTTATGTACTCTGTAATTGGGCGCTGCAGAACCCTTGTGGCGCCATATAAATAAAGGATAATAATAATAATAATATAGGGTGTATAATCCCCAGGTGTATCTCCCACATCACACAGTACAGTATATAGGGTGTATAATCCCCAGGTGTATCTCACACATCGCTCAGTACAGATTACAAGATGTATAATCACCAGGTGTATAACACAAGTCGCACAGTACAGTATACATGCTGGTCACTACAATGCAGCAGATATTGAGCACTGATCAGGATACTAGAAGTGACACAAAGCTGCAAGATAGAGCAATGGCCTACTGTACTGTACTATATATGTATACTGCTGGTCACCAAAATGCTGCACTGTCCTACTATATACTGCTCACAATAATGCAGCACAGATATGGAATGGATACTTGCAGTGACAAAAAGCTGCAAGATACAGCAATGGCCTACTGTACACAACTATATACTGTTGAGTCACCAAAATGCTGCACTGTAATACTATATATACTGCTCACAAAAATGCAGCACAGATATGGAATGGATACTTGCAGTGACACAGAGCTGCAAGATACAGCAATGGCCTACTGTACACAACTGTATACTGTTGGGTCACCAAAATGCTGCACTGTAATACTATATATACTGCTCACAAAAATGCAGCACAGATATGGAATGGATACTTGCAGTGACACGGAGCTGCAAGATACAGCAATGGCCTACTGTACACAACTATATACTGTTGGGTCACCAAAATGCTGCACTGTAATACTATATATACTGCTCACAAAAATGCAGCACAGATATGGAATGGATACTTGCAGTGACACAGAGCTGCAAGATACAGCAATGGCCTACTGTACACAACTATATACTGTTGGGTCACCAAAATGCTGCACTGTAATACTATATATACTGCTCACAAAAATGCAGTACAGATATGTAATGGATACTTGCAGTGACACAGAGCTGCAAGATACAGCAATGGCCTACTGTACACAACTATATACTGTTGGGTCACCAAAATGCTGCACTGTAATACTATAAATACTGCTCACAAAAATGCAGCACAGATATGGAATGGATACTTGCAGTGACACAGAGCTGCAAGATACAGCAATGGCCTACTGTACACAACTATATACTGTTGGGTCACCAAAATGCTGCACTGTAATACTATATATACTGCTCACAAAAATGCTGCACAGATATGTAATGGATACTTGCAGTGACATAGAGCTGCAAGATACCGCAATGGCCTACTGTACTGTACTACTACAGGTTGAGTATCCCATATCCAAATATTCCGAAATACGGAATATTCCGAAATACGGACTTTTTTGAGTGAGAATGAGATAGTGAAACCTTTGTTTTCTGATGGCTCAATGTACACAAACTTTGTTTAATACACAAAGTTATTAAAAATATTGTATTAAATGACCTTCAGGCTGTGTGTATAAGGTGTATATGAAACATACATGAATTGTGTGAATGTACACTCACTTTGTTTAATGTACAAAGTTATTAAAAACATTGGCTAAAATGACCTTCAGGCTGTGTATATAAGGTGTATATGAAACATAAATGCATTCTGTGCTTAGACTTGGGTCCTATCGCCATGATATCTTATTATGGTATGCAATTATTCCAAAATACGGAAAAATCCCATATCCAAAATACCTCTGGTCCCAAGCATTTTGGATAAGGGAGACTCAACCTGTATAAGTATAATTATATACTGGTGGTCCCCAGTCCACACAATAAAGCACACTGAGCACAGATATTTGCAGCACACTGAGCACAGATATGGAGCCATTTTTAGGCAGAGAACGTAGATATTTTCAGCACACTGAGCACAGATATTTGCAGCACACTGAGCACAGATATTTGCAGCATACTGAGCACAGATTACGGAGCTTTTCAGGGAGAGAATGCAGCCATGTCCTCTCTGTTCAATCTCCAATGCACGAGTGAAAATGGTGGCGACACGCTGCTCTTTATATAGAATACGAATCTCGCGAGAATCCGGCAGCGGGATGATGATGCTCGGGCACGTTCAGGTTAGCCGAGCAAGGCGGGAAGATCCGAGGCTGCCTCGGAACCGTGTAAAATGGGTGAAGTTCGGGGGGGTTCTGATCTCGGAGAACCGAACCCGCTCAACTCTAAAGTAGACCATAGCTTTAAGGTCCGGCTACTGTAGATTGTGGATTGAGCTGACATGACCTGGTGCTTGGTATATAGATTTGTGAGAGGTTGGCATGGGTGATGTAGTTCAGATGATAAACAAAGGGGGTAATTCAGACCTGGTCGCTAGGGTGCGTTTTTTTGCATCCCTGTGATCCGGTAGTTGGGGGGAGAGTTAATCCGCTGGGCAAGTGTGCTTTCGGATGTGTAGGAGAGCTGCACAAACTAATTTTGTGCAGTCTCTGCGCAGACCAGGACTTACTCTTCCAGTGCGATGATTGGCGCCGGAGCTGACGTCCCTCCAAATGCCTGGTCCCTTCTGCGTTTTTCCGGACACTCCCTGAAAATGGTCAGTTGCCACCCACAAACGCCCTCTTCCTGTCAATCTCCTGGCGATCACTGGTGCATTCAGAATTTTTGCACAATCCCTGTCGCTGGCCGGCGATCTCCGTTGCTGCGGTCCATCGCTCCTGCGCATAGTGGTGCATACGTATGAGCAGTTCAGACCTTATCACCTGCTGCAAACGTGAAAACGCACAGTAGTGATCAGGTCTGAATTAGTGATGAGCGGGTTCGGTTTCTCGGAAACCGAACCCCCCCGAACTTCACCTTTTCCACACGGGTCCGAGGCAGATTAGAACCTTCCCGCCTTGCTCGGCTAACCCGAGCGCGCCCGAACGTCATCATCCCGCTGTCGAATTCTCGCGAGATTCGGATTCTATATAAGCAGCCGCGCGTCGCCGCCATTTTCACTCGTGCATTGGAGATGATAGGGAGAGGACGTGGCTGGCGTCCTCTCCGTTTATTGTTGAAGTTGATTGGTTTATTGCTTAATTGTGGGGAGGACTGGGGAGCAGCTGTTAGGAGTACAGTGCACAGTTTTGCTGATAAGTGACCACCAGTTTTTATCCGTTCTCTGCCTGAAAAAAACGCTCCATACCATATCTGTGCTCAGTGTGCTGCATAATATATCTGTGCTGAGTGCTCACACTGCTTAATTGTGGGGACTGTGGAGCAGCTATAGCAGGAGTACAGTGCAGAGTTTTGCTGACAGTGACCACCAGTATACGTTGTCTGCCTGAAAAACACTCCATATCTGTGCTCAGTGTGCTGCTTTATTGTGGGGACTGGGGACCACCAGTATAATTAATATTATATAGGAGGAGTACAGTGCAGAGTGCACTGCTGTACCTACCTCTGTGTCGTCATCCATTAAGTATACTATCCATCTACATTCTATACCTGTGGTGCATTTTAGTTTTGCAGTTTGCTGACAGTGTCCACCAGTATACTATATATAGCAGTACGGTAGGCCACTGCTGTACCTACCTCTGTGTCGTCACTCATCATCCATTAAGAATACTAGTATCCATCTACATTCTATACCTGTGGTGCATTTTAGTTTTGCAGTTTGCTGACAGTGTCCACCAGTATACTATATATAGCAGTACGGTAGGCCACTGCTGTACCTACCTCTGTGTCATCACTCGTCATCCATTAAGTATACTATCCATCTACATTCTATACCTGTGGTGCATTTTAGTTTTGCAGTTTGCTGACAGTGTCCACCAGTATACTATTTATAGCAGTACGGTAGGCCACTGCTGTACCTACCTCTGTGTCATCACTCGTCATCCATTAAGTATACTAGTATCCATCTACATTCTATACCTGTGGTGCATTTTAGTTTTGCAGTTTGCTGACAGTGTCCACCAGTATACTATATATAGCAGTACGGTAGGCCACTGCTGTACCTACCTCTGTGTCATCACTCGTCATCCATTAAGTATACTATCCATCTACATTCTATACCTGTGGTGCATTTTAGTTTTGCAGTTTGCTGACAGTGTCCACCAGTATACTATATATAGCAGTACGGTAGGCCACTGCTGTACCTACCTCTGTGTCGTCACTTGTCATCCATTAAGTATACTAGTATCCATCTACATTCTATACCTGTGGTGCATTTTAGTTTTGCAGTTTGCTGACAGTGTCCACCAGTATACTATATATAGCAGTACGGTAGGCAAGCGTAAACTTGCCAATATGCCATTTACGACACGGAGTGGCAAGGAACGGCTGAGGCCCTGGCCTATGTTCATGGCTAGTGGTTCAGCTTCACATGAGGATGGAAGCACTCATCCGCTCGCTAGAAAAAAGAAAAGACTTAAGCTGGCAAAAGCACAGCAAAGAACTGTGCGTTCTTCTAAATCACAAATCCCCAAGGAGAGTCCAATTGTGTCGGTTGCGATGCCTGACCTTCCCAACACTGGACGGGAAGAGCTTGCGCCTTCCACCATTTGCACGCCCCCTGCAAGTGCTGGAAGGAGCACCCGCAGTCCAATTCCTGATAGTCAAATTGAAGATGTCACTGTTGAAGTACACCAGGATGAGGAAATGGGTGTTGCTGGCTCTGGGGAGGAAATTGACAAGGAGGATTCTGATGGTGAAGTGGTTTGTTTAAGTCAGGCACCCGGGGAGACACCTGTTGTCCGTGGGAGGAATATGGCCATTGACATGCCTGGTCAAAATACAAAAAAAATCAGCTCTTCGGTGTGGAATTATTTCAACACAAATGCGGACAACAGGTGTCAAGCCGTGTGTTGCCTTTGTCAAGCTGTAATAAGTAGGGGTAAGGACGTTAACTACCTCAGAACATCCTCCCTTATACGTCACCTGCAGCGCATTCATCATAAGTCAGTGACAAGTTCAAAAACTTTGGGTGACAGCGGAAGCAGTCCACTGACCACTAAATCCCTTCCTCTTGTAACCAAGCTCCTGCAAACCACTCCACCAACTCCCTCAGTGTCAATTTCCTCCTTACCCAGGAAAGCCAATAGTCCTGCAGGCCATGTCACTGTCAAGTCTGACGAGTCCTCTCCTGCCTGGGATTCCTCCGATGCATCCTTGAGTGTAACGCCTACTGCTGCTGGCGCTGCTGTTGTTGCTGCTGGGAGTCGATCGTCATCCAAGAGGGGAAGTCGGAAGACCACTTGTACTACTTCCAGTAAGCAATTGACTATCCAACAGTCCTTTGCGAGGAAGATGAAATATCACAGCAGTCATCCTGCTGCAAAGCAGATAACTCAGGCCTTGGCAGCCTGGGCGGTGAGAAACGTGGTTCCGGTATCCATCGTTAATTCAGAGGCAACTATAGACTTGATTGAGGTACTGTGTCCCCGGTACCAAATACCATCTAGGTTCCATTTCTCTAGGCAGGCGATACCGAAAATGTACACAGACCTCAGAAAAAGACTCACCAGTGTCCAAAAAAATGCAGTTGTACCCAATGTCCACTTAACCACGGACATGTGGACAAGTGGAGCAGGGCAGACTCAGGACTATATGACTGTGACAGCCCACTGGGTAGATGTATTGCCTCCAGCAGCAAGAACAGCAGCGGCGGCACCAGTAGCAGCATCTCGCAAACGCCAACTCGTTCCTAGGCAGGCTATGCTTTGTATCACCGCTTTCCAGAATAGGCACACAGCTGACAACCTCTTACGGCAACTGAGGAAGATCATCGCAGAATGGCTTACCCCAATTGGACTCTCCTGGGGATTTGTGACATCGGACAACGCCAGCAATATTGTGCGTGCATTACATCTGGGCAAATTCCAGCATGCCCCATGTTTTGCACATACATTGAATTTGGTGGTACAGAATTATTTAAAAAACGAGAGGGGCGTGCAAGAGATGCTGTCGGTGGCCCGGAGAATTGCGGGCCACTTTCGGCATTCAGGCACCGCGTACAGAAGACTGGAGCACCACCAAACATTCCTGAACCTGCCCTGCCATCATCTGAAGCAAGAGGTGGTAACGAGGTGGAATTCAACCCTCTATATGCTTCAGAGGATGGAGGAGCAGCAAAAGGCCATTCAAGCCTATACATCTGCCCACGATATAGGCAAAGGAGGGGGAATGCACCTGACTCAAGCGCAGTGGAGAATGATTTCAACGTTGTGCAAGATTCTGCAACCCTTTGAACTTGCCACACGTGAAGTCAGTTCAGACACTGCCAGCCTGAGTCAGGTCATTCCCCTCATCAGGCTTTTGCAGAAGAAGCTGGAGACATTGAAGGAGGAGCTAAAACAGAGCGATTCCGCTAGGCATGTGGGACTTGTGGATGGAGCCCTTCATTCGCTTAACCAGGATTCACGGGTGGTCAATCTGTTGAAATCAGAGCACTACATTTTGGCCACCGTGCTCGATCCTAGATTTAAAACCTACGTTGTATCTCTCTTTCCGGCAGACACAAGTCTGCAGAGGTTCAAAGACTTGCTGGTGAGAAAATTGTCAAGTCAAGTGGAACGTGACCCGTCAACATCTCCTCCTTCACATTCTCCCGCAACTGGGGGTGCGAGGAAAAGGCTAAGAATTCCGAGCCCACCCGCTGGCAGTGATGCAGGGCAGTCTGGAGCGAGTGCTGACAGACCTGCCAATGATTACTGACATGTCGTCTACTGTCACTGCAAATGATTCTCTCACCATGGAAAGATTGGTGGAGGATTATATGAGTGACCGCATCCAAGTAGGCATGTCAGACAATCCGTACGTATACTGGCAGGAAAAAGAGGCAATTTGGAGGCCCTTGCACAAACTGGCTTTATTCTACCTAAGTTGCCCTCCCTCCAGTGTGTACTCCGAAAGAGTGTTTAGTGCAGCCGCTCTCCTTGTCAGCAATCGGCGTACGAGGTTACTTCCAGAAAATGTGGAGAAGATGATGTTCATCAAAATGAATTATAATCAATTCCTCCGTGGAGACATTCACCAGCAGCAATTGCCTCCAGAAAGTACACGGGGACCTGAGATGGTGGATTCCAGTGGGGACGAATTAATAATCTGTGAGGAGGGGGATGTACACAGTGAAAGGGGTGAGGAATCGGAGGATGATGATGAGGTGGACATCTTGCCTCTGTGGAGCCAGTTTGTGCAAGGAGAGATTGATTGCTTCTTTTTTGATGGGGGCAAAAACCAACCAGTCATTTCAGTCACAGTCGTGTGGCAGACCATGTCGCTGAAATGATGGGTTCATTAAAGTGTGCATGTCCCGTTTATACAACATAAGGGTGGGTGGGAGGGCCCAAGGACAATTCCATCTTGCACCTCTTTTTTCTTTCATTTTTCTTTGCATCATGTGCTGTTTGGGGACAATTTTTTGGAAGTGCCATCCTGTCTTGATTGACACTGCAGTGCCACTCCTAGATGGGCCAGGTGTTTGTGTCGGCCAATTGTGTCGCTTAGCTTAGTCAAATAGCCACCTTGGTGCGTCTCTTTTTTTCTTTGCATCATGTGCTGTTTGGGGACAATTTTTTGGAAGTGCCATCCTGTCTTGATTGACACTGCAGTGCCACTCCTAGATGGGCCAGGTGATTGTGTCGGCCACTTGTGTCGCTTAGCTTAGTTAAACAGCCACCTTGGTGCGCCTCTTTTTTTCTTTGCATCATGTGCTGTTTGGGGACTATTTTTTAAATCGGCCATCCTGTCTGACACTGCAGTGCCACTCCTAGATGGGCCAGGTGTTTTTGTCGGACACTTGTGTCGCTTAGCTTAGTCACACAGCCACCTTGGTGCGCCTCTTTTTTTCTTTGCATCATGTGTTGATTGGGGACAATTTTTTGGAAGTGTCATCCTGTCTTGATTGACACTGCAGTGCCACTCCTAGATGGGCCAGGTGTTTGTGTCGGCCACTTGTGTCGCTTAGCTTAGTCACACAGCCACCTTGGTGCGCCTCTTTTTTTCTTTGCATCATGTGCTGTTTGGGGACAATTTTTTGGAAGTGCCATCCTGTCTTGATTGACACTGCAGTGACACTCCTAGATGGGCCAGGTGTTTGTGTCGGACACTTGTGTCGCTTAGCTTAGTCACACAGCCACCTTGGTGCGCCTCTTTTTTTCTTTGCATCATGTGCTGTTTGGGGACAATTTTTTTGAAGTGCCATCCTGCCTGACACTGCAGTGCCACTCTTAGATGGGCCAGGTGTTTGTGTCGGCCACTTGTGTCGCTTAGCTTAGTCACACAGCCACCTTGGTGCGCCTCTTTTTTTCTTTGCATCATGTCCTGATTGGGGACAATTTTTTGGAAGTGCCATCCTGTCTTGATTGACACTGCAGTGCCACTCCTAGATGGGCCAGGTGTTTGTGTCGGCCACTTGTGTCGCTTAGCTTAGTCACACAGCCACCTTGGTGCGCCTCTTTTTTTCTTTGCATCATGTGCTGTTTGGGGACAATTTTTTGGAAGTGCCATCCTGTCTTGATTGACACTGCAGTGCCACTCCTAGATGGGCCAGGTGTTTGTGTCGGACACTTGTGTCGCTTAGCTTAGTCACACAGCCACCTTGGTGCGCCTCTTTTTTTCTTTGCATCATGTCCTGTTTGGGGACAATTTTTTGGAAGTGCCATCCTGTCTTGATTGACACTGTAGTGCCACTCCTAGATGGGCCAGGTGTTTGTGTCGGCCACTTGTGTCGCTTAGCTTAGTCACACAGCCACCTTGGTGCGCCTCTTTTTTTCTTTGCATCATGTCCTGTTTGGGGACAATTTTTTGGAAGTGCCATCCTGTCTTGATTGACACTGCAGTGCCACTCCTAGATCGGCCTGGTGTTTGTGTCGGACACTTGTGTCGCTTAGCTTAGTCACACAGCCACCTTGGTGCGCCTCTTTTTTTCTTTGCATCATGTGCTGTTTGGGGACAATTTTTTGGAAGTGCCATCCTGCCTGACACTGCAGTGCCACTCCTAGATGGGCCAGATGTTTGTGTCGGCCACTTGTGTCGCTTAGCTTAGTCACACAGCCACCTTGGTGCGCCTCTTTTTTTCTTTGCATCATGTGCTGTTTGGGGACAATTTTTTGGAAGTGCCATCCTGTCTTGATTGACACTGCAGTGCCACTCCTAGATGGGCCAGGTGTTTGTGTCAGACACTTGTGTCGCTTAGCTTAGTCACACAGCCACCTTGGTGCGCCTCTTTTTTTCTTTGCATCATGTGCTGTTTGGGGACAATTTTTTGGAAGTGCCATCCTGTCTTGATTGACACTGCAGTGCCACTCCTAGATGGGCCAGGTGTTTGTGTCGGACACTTGTGTCGCTTAGCTTAGTCACACAGCCACCTTGGTGCGCCTCTTTTTTTCTTTGCATCATGTGCTGTTTGGGGACAATTTTTTGGAAGTGCCATCCTGTCTTGATTGACACTGCAGTGCCACTCCTAGATGGGCCAGGTGTTTGTGTCGGCCACTTGTGCCGCTTAGCTTAGTCAAACAGCCACCTTGGTGCGCCTGTTTTTTTCTTTGCATCATGTGCTGTTTGGGGACTATTTTTTAAATCGGCCATCCTGTCTGACACTGCAGTGCCACTCCTAGATGGGCCAGGTGTTTGTGTCGGCCACTTGGGTCGCTTAGCTTAGTCATCCAGCAACCTTGGTGCAAATTGTAGGACTAAAAATAATATTGTGAGGTGTGAGGTGTTCAGAATAGACTGGAAATGAGTGGAAATTATGGTAATTGAGGTTAATAATACTATGGGATCAAAATGACCTCCGAATTCTATGATTTAAGCAGTTTTTTAGGGGTTTTTGAAAAAAACACCCGAATCCAAAACACACCCGAATCCGTCAAAAATTTTTGGGTGAGGTTTTGCCAAAACGCGTCCGAATCCAAAACACGGCCACGGAACCGAATCCAAAACCAAAACACAAAACCCGAAAAATTTCCGGTGCACATCACTAGTCTGAATTAGCTCCAAAGTTCGGGTACCAGACCATCTCTTAAGTAAAATCTTGTACACACTTCCTACAGCACATGAATCTTGATCGTTGCATAACATATTTACATTTGCAATGACATTGTATATCGTCTAGATTGCAAATCTCTTCAAAAGGGACAAATGTTTACAGCAACATAAAGAGCACGTCTACAAACAACACAACCAAGCAACATCTCTCATGATCACCAATGAGTCTTTACACTACCATGTATATAATTACACATTCCAAATAACTTTTTATGCCAACAATTTTATGAATGAATTACTATATAGTTATATTTTCCATACAAATTGACAACACATACTGTAGATAAAATACTGTACAATAAAATAAAGAAACATATTAAGGGATGCAGGTACGGTGGTATTAATTAGAGATGAGCGCCTGAAATTTTTCGGGTTTTGTGTTTTGGTTTTGGGTTCGGTTCCGCGGCCGTGTTTTGGGTTCGAACGCGTTTTGGCAAAACCTCACCGAATTTTTTTTGTCGGATTCGGCTGTGTTTTGGATTCGGGTGTTTTTTTCAAAAAACACTAAAAAACAGCTTAAATCATAGAATTTGGGGGTCATTTTGATCCCAAAGTATTATTAACCTCAAAAACCATAATTTACACTCATTTTCAGTCTATTCTGAATACCTCACACCTCACAATATTATTTTTAGTCCTAAAATTTGCACCGAGGTCGCTGTGTGAGTAAGATAAGCGACCCTAGTGGCCGACACAAACACCGGGCCCATCTAGGAGTGGCACTGCAGTGTCACGCAGGATGTCCCTTCCAAAAAACCCTCCCCAAACAGCACATGACGCAAAGAAAAAAAGAGGCGCAATGAGGTAGCTGTGTGAGTAAGATTAGCGACCCTAGTGGCCGACACAAACACCGGGCCCATCTAGGAGTGGCACTGCAGTGTCACGCAGGATGGCCCTTCCAAAAAACCCTCCCCAAACAGCACATGACGCAAAGAAAAAAAGAGGCGCAATGAGGTAGCTGTGTGAGTAAGATTAGCGACCCTAGTGGCCGACACAAACACCGGGCCCATCTAGGAGTGGCACTGCAGTGTCACGCAGGATGTCCCTTCCAAAAAACCCTCCCCAAACAGCACATGACGCAAAGAAAAAAAGAGGCGCAATGAGGTAGCTGTGTGAGCAAGATTAGCGACCCTAGTGGCCGACACAAACACCGGGCCCATCTAGGAGTGGCACTGCAGTGTCACGCAGGATGTCCCTTCCAAAAAACCCTCCCCAAACAGCACATGACGCAAAGAAAAAAAGAGGCGCAATGAGGTAGCTGACTGTGTGAGTAAGATTAGCGACCCTAGTGGCCGACACAAACACCGGGCCCATCTAGGAGTGGCACTGCAGTGTCACGCAGGATGTCCCTTCCAAAAAACCCTCCCCAATCAGCACATGATGCAAAGAAAAAGAAAAGAAAAAAGAGGTGCAAGATGGAATTGTCCTTGGGCCCTCCCACCCACCCTTATGTTGTATAAACAAAACAGGACATGCACACTTTAACCAACCCATCATTTCAGTGACAGGGTCTGCCACACGACTGTGACTGATATGACGGGTTGGTTTGGACCCCCCCCAAAAAAGAAGCAATTAATCTCTCCTTGCACAAACTGGCTCTACAGAGGCAAGATGTCCACCTCATCTTCACCCTCCGATATATCACCGTGTACATCCCCCTCCTCACAGATTATCAATTCGTCCCCACTGGAATCCACCATCTCAGCTCCCTGTGTACTTTGTGGAGGCAATTGCTGCTGGTCAATGTCTCCGCGGAGGAATTGATTATAATTCATTTTAATGAACATCATCTTCTCCACATTTTCTGGATGTAACCTCGTACGCCGATTGCTGACAAGGTGAGCGGCGGCACTAAACACTCTTTCGGAGTACACACTTGTGGGAGGGCAACTTAGGTAGAATAAAGCCAGTTTCTGCAAGGGCCTCCAAATTGCCTCTTTTTCCTGCCAGTATAAGTACGGACTGTGTGACGTGCCTACTTGGATGCGGTCACTCATATAATCCTCCACCATTCTATCAATGTTGAGAGAATCATATGCAGTGACAGTAGACGACATGTCCGTAATCGTTGTCAGGTCCTTCAGTCCGGACCAGATGTCAGCATCAGCAGTCGCTCCAGACTGCCCTGCATCACCGCCAGCGGGTGGGCTCGGAATTCTGAGCCTTTTCCTCGCACCCCCAGTTGCGGGAGAATGTGAAGGAGGAGATGTTGACAGGTCGCGTTCCGCTTGACTTGACAATTTTGTCACCAGCAGGTCTTTCAACCCCAGCAGACTTGTGTCTGCCGGAAAGAGAGATCCAAGGTAGGCTTTAAATCTAGGATCGAGCACGGTGGCCAAAATGTAGTGCTCTGATTTCAACAGATTGACCACCCGTGAATCCTTGTTAAGCGAATTAAGGGCTGCATCCACAAGTCCCACATGCCTAGCGGAATCGCTCCCTTTTAGCTCCTTCTTCAATGCCTCCAGCTTCTTCTGCAAAAGCCTGATGAGGGGAATGACCTGACTCAGGCTGGCAGTGTCTGAACTGACTTCACGTGTGGCAAGTTCAAAGGGCATCAGAACCTTGCACAACGTTGAAATCATTCTCCACTGCACTTGAGACAGGTGCATTCCACCTCCTATATCGTGCTCAATTGTATAGGCTTGAATGGCCTTTTGCTGCTCCTCCAACCTCTGAAGCATATAGAGGGTTGAATTCCACCTCGTTACCACTTCTTGCTTCAGATGATGGCAGGGCAGGTTCAGTAGTTTTTGGTGGTGCTCCAGTCTTCTGTACGTGGTGCCTGTACGCCGAAAGTGTCCCGCAATTTTTCTGGCCACCGACAGCATCTCTTGCACGCCCCTGTCGTTTTTAAAAAAATTCTGCACCACCAAATTCAAGGTATGTGCAAAACATGGGACGTGCTGGAATTTGCCCATATTTAATGCACACACAATATTGCTGGCGTTGTCCGATGCCACAAATCCACAGGAGAGTCCAATTGGGGTAAGCCATTCCGCGATGATCTTCCTCAGTTGCCGTAAGAGGTTTTCAGCTGTGTGCGTATTCTGGAAAGCGGTGATACAAAGCGTAGCCTGCCTAGGAAAGAGTTGGCGTTTGCGAGATGCTGCTACTGGTGCCGCCGCTGCTGTTCTTGCGGCGGGAGTCCATACATCTACCCAGTGGGCTGTCACAGTCATATAGTCCTGACCCTGCCCTGCTCCACTTGTCCACATGTCCGTGGTTAAGTGGACATTGGGTACAACTGCATTTTTTAGGACACTGGTGAGTCTTTTTCTGACGTCCGTGTACATTCTCGGTATCGCCTGCCTAGAGAAGTGGAACCTAGATGGTATTTGGTAACGGGGGCACACTGCCTCAATAAATTGTCTAGTTCCCTGTGAACTAACGGCGGATACCGGACGCACGTCTAACACCAACATAGTTGTCAAGGCCTCAGTTATCCGCTTTGCAGTAGGATGACTGCTGTGATATTTCATCTTCCTCGCAAAGGACTGTTGAACAGTCAATTGCTTACTGGAAGTAGTACAAGTGGGCTTACGACTTCCCCTCTGGGATGACCATCGACTCCCAGCGGCAACAACAGCAGCGCCAGCAGCAGTAGGCGTTACACGCAAGGATGCATCGGAGGAATCCCAGGCAGGAGAGGACTCGTCAGAATTGCCAGTGACATGGCCTGCAGGACTATTGGCATTCCTGGGGAAGGAGGAAATTGACACTGAGGGAGTTGGTGGGGTGGTTTGCGTGAGCTTGGTTACAAGAGGAAGGGATTTACTGGTCAGTGGACTGCTTCCGCTGTCACCCAAAGTTTTTGAACTTGTCACTGACTTATTATGAATGCGCTGCAGGTGACGTATAAGGGAGGATGTTCCGAGGTGGTTAACGTCCTTACCCCTACTTATTACAGCTTGACAAAGGGAACACACGGCTTGACACCTGTTGTCCGCATTTCTG
Source organism: Pseudophryne corroboree (assembly GCF_028390025.1). Classification (NCBI taxonomy): domain Eukaryota; kingdom Metazoa; phylum Chordata; class Amphibia; order Anura; family Myobatrachidae; genus Pseudophryne; species Pseudophryne corroboree. The sequence goes on from NC_086448.1 coordinate 42,130,904, forward strand.
GTGAAATACCTCCACACCGAAGAGCTGATTTTTTTGGTATTTTCACCTGGCATGTCAACGGCCATATTCCTCCCACGGACAACAGGTGTCTCCCCGGGTGCCTGACTTAAACAAACCACCTCACCATCAGAATCCTCCTGGTCAATTTCCTCCCCAGCGCCAGCAACACCCATATCCTCCTCATCCTGGTGTACTTCAACACTGACATCTTCAATCTGACTATCAGGAACTGGACTGCGGGTGCTCCTTCCAGCACTTGCAGGGGGCGTGCAAATGGTGGAAGGCGCATGCTCTTCACGTCCAGTGTTGGGAAGGTCAGGCATCGCAACCGACACAATTGGACTCTCCTTGTGGATTTGGGATTTCGAAGAATGCACAGTTCTTTGCTGTGCTGCTTTTGCTAGCTTGAGTCTTTTCATTTTTCTAGCGAGAGGCTGAGTGCTTCCATCCTCATGTGAAGCTGAACCACTAGCCATGAACATAGGCCAGGGCCTCAGCCGTTCCTTGCCACTCCGTGTGGTAAATGGCATATTGGCAAGTTTACGCTTCTCCTCCGACAATTTTATTTTAGGTTTTGGAGTCCTTTTTTTTCTGATATTTGGTGTTTTGGATTTGACATGCTCTGTACTATGACATTGGGCATCGGCCTTGGCAGACGACGTTGCTGGCATTTCATCGTCTCGGCCATGACTAGTGGCAGCAGCTTCAGCACGAGGTGGAAGTGGATCTTGATCTTTCCCTAATTTTGGAACCTCAACATTTTTGTTCTCCATATTTTAATAGGCACAATTAAAAGGCACCTCAGGTAAACAATGGAGATGGATACTAGTATACAATTATGGACTGCCTGCCGACTGCAGACACAGAGGTAGCCACAGCCGTGAACTACCGTACTGTACTGTGTCTGCAGCTAATATAGACTGGTTGATAAAGAGAAGATGTCTATGTAACTATGTATGTATAAAGAAGACTGAAAAAAATCCACGGTTAGGTGGTATACAATTATGGACGGACTGCCTGCCGAGTGCAGACACAGAGGTAGCCACAGCCGTGAACTACCGTACTGTACTGTGTCTGCAGCTAATATAGACTGGTTGATAAAGAGAAGATGTCTATGTAACTATGTATGTATAAAGAAGAATGAAAAAAAATCCACGGTTAGGTGGTATACAATTATGGACGGACTGCCTGCCGAGTGCAGACACAGAGGTAGCCACAGCCGTGAACTACCGTACTGTACTGTGTCTGCAGCTAATATAGACTGGTTGATAAAGAGAAGATGTCTATGTAACTATGTATGTATAAAGAAGAATGAAAAAAAACCACGGTTAGGTGGTATACAATTATGGACGGACTGCCTGCCGAGTGCAGACACAGAGGTAGCCACAGCCGTGAACTACCGTACTGTACTGTGTCTGCAGCTAATATAGACTGGTTGATAAAGAGAAGATGTCTATGTAACTATGTATGTATAAAGAAGAATGAAAAAAATCCACGGTTAGGTGGTATTACAATTATGGACGGACTGCCTGCCGAGTGCAGAGACACAGAGGTAGCCACAGCCGTGAACTACCGTACTGTGTCTGCTGCGACTGGATGATAAATGATATAAAAAATATATATATATCACTACAGCAGCCGGACAGGTATATATTATATATTATATAATGACGGACCTGCTGGACACTGTCTGTCAGCAGAATGAGTTTTATTTTTATAGAATAAAAAAAAAAAAAAAACACACAAGTGAAGTCACACGACGAGTGTTTAACTTTTTCAGGCAATCACAATATAAGTATACTACTAACTATACTGGTGGTCAGTGTGGTCAGGTCACTGGTCAGTCACACTGGCAGTGGCACTCCTGCAGCAAAAGTGTGCACTGTTTAATTTTAATATAATATGTACTCCTGGCTCCTGCTATAACCTATAACTGGCACTGCAGTAGTGCTCCCCAGTCTCCCCCACAATTATAAGCTGTGTGAGCTGAGCAGTCAGACAGATATATAATATATATAGATGATGCAGCACACTGGCCTGAGCCTGAGCAGTGCACACAGATATGGTATGTGACTGACTGAGTCACTGTGTGTATCGCTTTTTTCAGGCAGAGAACGGATATATTAAATAAACTGCACTGTGTGTCTGGTGGTCACTCACTATATAATATATTATGTACTCCTGGCTCCTGCTATAACCTATAACTGGCACTGCAGTAGTGCTCCCCAGTCTCCCCCACAATTATAAGCTGTGTGAGCTGAGCAGTCAGACAGATATATATAATATTATATATAGATAATAGATGATGCAGCACGCTGGCCTGAGCCTGAGCAGTGCACACAGATATGGTATGTGACTGACTGAGTCACTGTGTGTATCGCTTTTTTCAGGCAGAGAACGGATATATTAAATAAACTGCACTGTGTGTCTGGTGGTCACTCACTATATAATATATTATGTACTCCTGGCTCCTGCTATAACCTATAACTGGCACTGCAGTAGTGCTCCCCAGTCTCCCCCACAATTATAAGCTGTGTGAGCTGAGCTGTCAGACAGATATATATAATATTATATATAGATAATAGATGATGCAGCACACTGGCCTGAGCCTGAGCAGTGCACACAGATATGGTATGTGACTGACTGAGTCACTGTGTGTATCGCTTTTTTCAGGCAGAGAACGGATATATTAAATAAACTGCACTGTGTGTCTGGTGGTCACTCACTATATAATATATTATGTACTCCTGGCTCCTGCTATAACCTATAACTGGCACTGCAGTAGTGCTCCCCAGTCTCCCCCACAATTATAAGCTGTGTGAGCTGAGCAGTCAGACAGATATATATAATATTATATATAGATAATAGATGATGCAGCACACTGGCCTGAGCCTGAGCAGTGCACACAGATATGGTATGTGACTGACTGAGTCACTGTGTGTATCGCTTTTTTCAGGCAGAGAACGGATATATTAAATAAACTGCACTGTGTGTCTGGTGGTCACCCACTATATAATATATTATGTACTCCTGGCTCCTGCTATAACCTATAACTGGCACTGCAGTAGTGCTCCCCAGTCTCCCCCACAATTATAAGCTGTGTGAGCTGAGCAGTCAGACAGATATATATAATATTATATATAGATAATAGATGATGCAGCACACTGGCCTGAGCCTGAGCAGTGCACACAGATATGGTATGTGACTGACTGAGTCACTGTGTGTATCGCTTTTTTCAGGCAGAGAACGGATATATTAAATAAACTGCACTGTGTGTCTGGTGGTCACTCACTATATAATATATTATGTACTCCTGGCTCCTGCTATAACCTATAACTGGCACTGCAGTAGTGCTCCCCAGTCTCCCCCACAATTATAAGCTGTGTGAGCTGAGCAGTCAGACAGATATATATAATATTATATATAGATAATAGATGATGCAGCACACTGGCCTGAGCCTGAGCAGTGCACACAGATATGGTATGTGACTGAGTCACTGTGTGCTGTGTATCGCTTTTTTCAGGCAGAGAACGGATTATAAAGTAAACTGCACTGTCCTCACTAGTAAACTCTCTCCACTCAGTCTCTACACTTCTACAGTAACAGTACTCCTCCTAGTCAGCTCCAGTAAATCTCTCTCAGTCTCTTATAATCTAAATGGAGAGGACGCCAGCCACGTCCTCTCCCTATCAATCTCAATGCACGTGTGAAAATGGCGGCGACGCGCGGCTCCTTATATAGAATCCGAGTCTCGCGATAGAATCCGAGCCTCGCGAGAATCCGACAGCGTCATGATGACGTTCGGGGGCGCTCGGGTTAACCGAGCAAGGCGGGAAGATCCGAGTCGCTCGGACCCGTGAAAAAAAACATGAAGTTCTGGCGGGTTCGGATTCAGAGAAACCGAACCCGCTCATCTCTAGTATTAATATTGTGGCAATACTGCCCATTGCAAGAGATTTAAACTGATTGCGTTGTATGCAAAATAATCTCTATGGTGTTGAAAAAATATGTATCTGATGAAGACATTTGTTATCACAAAATGTTATACAATTTTACTGTATTCCTGGCCACTACTTAAATTTGCATAACCTGTGTGTGCAGCTGTGTCGTCCTTTGCTAGGGGCAACACCACCTGTTCTACACAATTACGCAGAAAAAAAAAAATTAAATGCACTGTAATTGTATTTTCAGTTCAGGAGGAAAATGACTGCTGTGGTCAAATTAATCTATTTTATTGACATTGGAGAGTTGACGACAAGTGCATGCAGTCCATTAATTATAATTGCCTAGACTTATTTAGCTTTCTGCTCGTATGCCCTGAAATACAACACTTTCAATGCGTGATTGTGTATAATTATTCATTTGACCACATAAAAAATATTTGCTATGTTAAATATATATTTTTGTAACATGCAGTACTAACCCTTCTTATAGCTAGGAGGATTGGATACACAGGGGAAAAAATTGCTGCCATTAAGGCAGAAAATACTTTATGTATATAGCAAATCAAAAGCAACTATTATACTGAGAAAGGGCAGTGAAACTATTCTATTGTATAATCCAATTCTATTTAAAACACGGCTAAATATCGGTATAAAATTGAAAATATTATCAGAACTTAAAACGTATGAAGATTGTCATACTGTTTAAATGCAATTCTAAAACCATCTTGTATTATTTCATTTTATCTAGCTTCATAAATGTGCATATATTGGCTTTCTGGTAAAATATTGACAATCTTGTCCAATTGCTGTTATTAAACTGTCGACAAAAAGATTTTTTTTTTTTTTAGCTATTTCATTTACTATTCTTTTTTTATATAGCAATTTTCTTTTCTTTTTTTTTCCAGTGCTGTGCGCACAATTTCCCAGGCACAGTTTCCCTGACTAATGAAGTTAACAATCTAGTTTTTTTGGTGCAAGAAGAAAAAAGAAATTGGCACCGAGATTTGAACTCTGAAAGACATTGGTATAAAATCAGAGACCAAAGCCACGAAAATATTATTACTGCTTAAAATGGGATCAGTATGATATCCCGGCTGTCGTTATCCCGGCGGCGAGCGCAGCATGTCCCCTCGCGGGCTTGCTGTGCTCGCCACACTTCGGGCCCGGTGGCGACCTAAGGTTATATTCCCCCTCGGGTGGTGGCATGGACCACCATCCAAGTGGGGATTCCAGCTGGCACTCCGATATTTCACCCGGTGTCGAGATTCCTGCATCGGTATCCTGACAGCCGGGATCCCGACTTCCTGGTAAATTGACTGCCTCTTCTTAAAACAACTCTAATTATCTTTTTTGATGAAAGGAAATAATAAATCATAAGTAGGGGTCACAATCAGTGGTGGCTCAAGAGGTGGAGTTGCAGCACAGCCCAAATTTCAAATAGAGGAGCTACTCCAACTGCCACCAATTTTCATCCCACTCACTGGCAGTTGGTGCGGCTCCTCTATTTGAAATTTGGACTGTGATGCAGCCCCACCTCTGGAACCGCCCCTGGTCGCAATACATCACTAATGTACCACTTGTCTTTCCATACTTTTACAGAAGTGTATGGGGCTGATTTCTGACTTGGATGCAAGAGGCAATGTAGATGATCTCATGGATTTAATAATACTGCAACAGCGCCAAAGAAAGAAATTGGTGACTAGGCATGTGTCATTCCAGGCTTAAGCACATGGACGGAGTTCACCACTGTGTACAGATTGATCCAAACCTTCAGCATGCCACGCTATCTGTGAAATTTCAGTTTCCAGACTGCAACTAGGCAGAGATCTTGGATATTTAAGTATCTGTTCAATCTAGTAGGAGTGTTATAGGATTGTCTTGGTGATATAAGTTGACTTAATGGCCCAATTATAGTGTGCGTACATAGGTGTGGTGCGTGTTTCAGACAGATCATTAGCCCTCAGCATGCGTTGGCTAATACTAATACTAATTATTACAGCTATGGCTGCCAATGGAAAAATAGTGGGTGGGAAAGGCTTCAACATGCATTGCATGTTCTTCAAATACTGATATGTCCTCCTCATGCCCTTAGCATCAATACACCATACAGCGCGAAATGTCCGGGGCAACTGAGGTGATTTGATTGGAGTAACATACTGTAAAGCCGCTCACAGTGTACCAGAAATGCTAGGCTGCAACTTTACCGCACAGGAATTGGCTTTAAACAGGTACAAAGCCCTGATGAAGCATAACAGAACTTGGCGTGAGGACAACCCTCGGCCGTTGCATCAGAGCCCTTCTTACAAAGATTCAGATTTAGTCGCAGACAGATGTACAAATGTCACAAATCGTATTGATCAGTGTAATCTAGCAAAGCAGTTTTGGCGCTTCTGGTTGTTTTATTTATTTTAGTAAAATGCATATTTTGAGCAAAGAAGACCGGTCCTGCCACGCCAAGTGGGGCTGTTTGGCGTGAGGACTCTGGCATTAGCATAAGTTATTAATCAGGCTGCTACGGCTGTACGGGAAAGTGATGGCAGATGCTTCTGACTTAGGATCCCAAGGTATGCAGATAGAGAAATAGTGACACAATATGGTGAATTCACATGATTTACAAAGACTAACACCAAGGGAAACCAAACACATCCCCACTTGCTGCTGAAGGAGAGTAACTCAGCTGCATCTGTGTCTTCAGTGCGGGGGTGGTGACAGTATTTCGGACTGTGCAGATTTCTGTAGTCAGATAATAAAGTTATGTTTTCAGAATGAACTTTTGCCCCAGGGATAGAGGTGGTGAATATGTGCACTGATAATAGAGATGGTTAGGAAAACAAGCTTACAGATAGGGGCATACTGGCCCCAGAGATTGGCCAACTCTGCACACTGGCAAATATATGCATTTAGTTCCAAACCTGCACTGCGGGATCACCTGTGACCATGGGCGTAAATACGAGATGAATAAAAGACAGTCGCCTCCTGGCGCCAGACGTGTAGTGGTCACACTGACTTCCTCCATTGTTACAGGTTATGCTTTATGTGCCCCAGAGTTGGAATAAGCAGGGAGCCCAGTGGGCATGTGCCGCGGTCCTCCCTCTCCCTGTCTGGGTGCTGCTGGGGTGGTGGAAGTGAACCTGGAGGATGAAGGTGATCTGCAGGAGGCAGGGCACCTCCCACGCCAGCCAGCACCTATCAGGAGAGACTTTCTCTTGAGTGGACACTCCCCCCAACCTAACATTCCCTCCTCCTTGCAGCTGTACAAGGTGCACAGGCAGCTGCACAGGAGGACAATCACCCCATAGCAGATGACCTGAACTGGTCCCCTCTAACAAGCCTGGGCCCAGGTTATTAGCACCTCCCTATCTCGGTACCCCTGGAGAGAGCGTGTGTCTGGGAGCTGCAGGGATGGGGTGATGGTAGTGAATGCGAGCGGAGTGGGGGGAGGCACCAACAGCCATCTCACCTCTGGGCTCCTAGTATGAACTTACGCCCCTGTCTACGACGAAGTTGACTTTAACTCTGCATCAGGTCTTCCAAGGAATATATTTAATTTTCATTTATTGCTGGGTTACCATCAGATAGCAATATAAGAAAAGCAAGCTCTAGACACCTCAAAGCTGTATTCTCTAAAAGTACATATAAATGGCAGTAAATGATGCACTTATTTTACTGTTGGGAAGGTGTGTGCAGTCCTGTGGGTGAGCAGAGTACTGTACAAAGACAAACAGTTATTGCATTGGCAATGACCAGTCCAGTTACGTACATAGGCCCTCATTCCGAGTTGTTCGCTCGGTATTTTTCATCGCATCGCAGTGAAAATCCGCTTAGTACGCATGCGCAATGTTCGCACTGCGACTGCGCCAAGTAACTTTACTATGAAGAAAGTATTTTTACTCACGGCTTTTTCTTCGCTCCGGCGATCGTAATGTGATTGACAGGAAATGGGTGTTACTGGGCGGATACACGGCGTTTCAGGGGCGTGTGGCTGAAAACGCTACCGTTTCCGGAAAAAACGCAGGAGTGGCCGGGGAAACGGTGGGAGTGCCTGGGCGAACGCTGGGTGTGTTTGTGACGTCAACCAGGAACGACAAGCACTGAAATGATCGCACAGGCAGAGTAAGTCTGGAGCTACTCTGAAACTGCTAACTCGTTTGTAATCGCAATATTGCGCGTACGTCGGTCGCAATTTTAAGAAGCTAAGATTCACTCCCAGTAGGCGGCGGCTTAGCGTGTGTAACTCTGCTACATTCGCCTTGCGAGCGAACAACTCGGAATGAGGGCCATAATCAGATTTTGTGTTTTATTGTGGCACAATTGAATGTTCATCCATATGCACTATTATAATGGATGGATCTGCAAAGAAGTGAGGCCTGTAGCAGAGGAGGGGTGTAGGCAACTCACTAGTTGGTGACCGTCTTCTCTCAAGATAGAGGTAAGGCCTCTGGAAACAGTGGTTATAGGGCTGGTCTCCGGAGTTAAGAAGAGGCACTCTGACGTATACCAAGATGGCATCACGCATGCACAGATATATATCAGAGGCCATCTTGGTTAGGGAATGAAGTTTCCCCCATAAGCATTTTTACGGTAGATTGCGCAGTAGCACATTACCTTCATGTTACCATGGAATTTTTCAATGAGAAATAAGGTAAGTAATTTGGGTCTGGGACTCCAGGTCGACAACAAAAAAGTCAACACACCTTAGGTCGACGCCAATTGGTTGACACACCTTAGGTCAACATGTACAAGGTCGACATGGAAAAAGGTCGACATGAGTTTTTTATGTTTTTTTGGTGTCGTTTTCTTCGTAGAGTGACCGGGAACCCCAATTAGTGTACCGCGTCCCCTCGCATGGCTCGCTTCGCTCGCCATGCTTCGGGCATGGTGCCTTCGCTCCGCTCTGCTTCGCTCGGCACAGATTACCGTTCCAATCGTAGTCCACGTGGATCGTTAAGTATGAAAAGGTTCCAAAAAAGAAAAAAATTGTGAAAAACTCATGTCGACCTTTTGACCATGTCGACATTTTGTCCATGTCGACCTAAGGTGTGTCGACCAATCGACGGCAACCTAAGGTGTGTCAACCTTTTTGTTGTCGACCTGGAGTCCGGATACCAGTAATTTGAAGAGCTAATATTGGAGGGGTAATAAAGACTTAGCTTTGGGAATCCATCAATGAAGAAAGAAGCTACTGTGTGCCTTAAGCAATGCTCAAACAATACAGTAAAGGTTATTTATAGAAAAGATATCTTTAGGTCCGCAGCCCAAATTGGGTCTTATGGAGGCATAAGCCTATTTTTGTGCAAATAAGCCTGGATTTATGGAAAGATTACATTGTTGTATAAATAAGGGGGTAGCCTCTGCGAGGAGATACTTATGCCCGTCATATTGCATCCTATTGTAAAAATTAGACTTGTGTTGCAGGGTTTAATTATTTAAATTACAACCAAGGGCTAAAGAAAACGCAAAAATGCATTAAGATAGGTGTTGCCTACAGTATTTAAAGTCTGTAGAACATTTATCACACTTGCCACCATTGAACTCAACCTCTATGGAAGTCCCCAGAGGGAGCAACCAGGTGGGACATGGTGGGAGGCAACATGGTGCTGTCATCATGTCCTCGTTGCACTGCCCCCTGCTGTACAAATTCATGATTTGCCTAACTGTACAGTAGGAGGGGTTTACTATGATGTGATTCAATGCAAACTGTGTAATTAAGACATTTCACTGTCCACTTCATAGGGCAAGTGGGTGTCATGCAGAGTCTATCCTGTTCTATAAACAGTCTGTTAGAGTCCCCAAATATTTCTTGGAGAGTAGGTGTTACATGCCAGATCCCTGCGCCTAGATACTGGTCTGGCAGTGTTTATTGATGGCCGCAGGGAACTTATCCCACTTACCCGTTAGACACCCAGCAGCAGCAGGGCTGGCATCCTCCTTGGCAGATTGCCTGGACAACTTTGTTCCTTAGTGGTCAGAGTACTTTGACTCCAGGTTCTATTGTGCTGTCTTGCTTTCCTGCATTGAGCATTGAGCAATCCTGCTATCCTGCATTGTGCAATCTTGCATTTTGTGGTGCTGTATTCCTGCTTCATGTATCCAGTATTCCTTTACTGTGCAATCCTGCAACCCTTCTTCTTGCTTATCTGCAGTCCTGCAAATCAGCATTACTACTACTTTTCAGGTGCTGATCCCCTCTGCAAACTGGGATCTAGACTATAGGTCAATGTATATTAGGTCGACAAACTTTTTGTCGACCCCATAAGGTTAACAGGTGGGTCCGGGATGGAATACCTGCGGTTGGGATACCAGCAGTCAGGTGTGCTCGCCACGCATCGGGCCCGGTAGCAAGCTTTGCTCACCACAATATTATATTCCCCCTCAGGTGGTGGCATGGACCACCACCTGAGTGGTAAGTCAGGGATTTGGTCGGGATTCCAACCAACAGCATGCTGGCGGCTGTTGAGATTCCGGCGTCAGTCTCCTGACCGCCGGGATCCTGACAGCTGGTAAATTAACTGCATCCCCGACAGACACAAGGTCGACATGAACAAAAGGTTGACTTATGAAAGATTGACACTGTAAAAGGTCAACATATTCAAAAGGTCCACATGACAATGGTCGTGGAATATGGTTAAGACATTTTTTGGGGGGCTTGGGATTATTCCTTCCTTGACAATTCATGTCATAATTCATAACCTTCAGTAACCTTGTGGCAAGCAAAGCGTGGCACCATGACCAAAACGTGGAAAGTGAAGCGTGGTCCCAGATGCCCTCAAAATTTGGGACCCGAGTGCTTTGCATCAAGGCCTTAAAAGGGTTTTGTGTTTTGGTTTTGCTTCTGGATCCCCGCTCGTGTTTTGAATCTGGATTGATTTTGCAAAAACCATCCTTTTGGGTTTAAGTTTTGTATCTGGATGATTTTAAAAAAACTAACAAACATTAAAACAGCTAGAATCACAGAATTTGGGGGTAATTTTGATCCTACAGTATTATTTACCTCAATAACATTCATTTTCACTCATTTCCAGTCTATTCTGAACACCTCACACCTCACAATATTGTTTTTAGCCCAAAAGGTTGCACCAAGGTCGCTGGATGACTAAGCTAAGCGACACAAGTGTGCGGCACAAATTACCTGGCCCATCTAGGACTGGCACTGTAGTGTCAGACAGGATGGCAGTTTTAAAAACTAGGCCCCAAAGACCACATAATGCAAAGAAGAAAAAGAGGTGCAATGAGGTAGCTGGATGAAAAAGCTAAGCGACACAAATGGGCGGCACAAACACCTGGCCCATCTAGGAGTGGCACTGCAGTGTCAGACAGGAAAGCAGTTTTAAAAACTAGGCCCCAAAGAGCGCATAATGCAAAGAAGGAAAAGAGGTGCAATGAGGTAGCTGGATGACAAAGCTAAGCGACCCATGTGGGCAGGACAAACATCTGGCCCATCTAGGAGTGGCACTGCAGTGTCAGACAGGATAGCAGTTTTAAAAACTAGGCCCCAAAGAGCACATAATACAAAGTGTTGCAAGATGGAATTGTCCTTGGGTCCTCCCACCCACCCTTATGTTGTATAAACAGGACATGTACACTTTAACAAACCAATCATTTCAGCAACAGGGTCTGATACACGACTGTGGCTTAAATGATTGGTTTGTTTGGGCCCCCACCAAAAAAGAAGCAATTAATATCTCCTTGCACAAACTGACTCTACAGTTGCAAGATATCGTCATCATCCTCAGACCCCCCCCCCCCCCCTTCAGTGTTTACATCCTCATCCTCACAGAGAAATAATATTCAAATAAAACCACATAATTTGTCAGTGGACTGCTTACACTATTACCCAAAGTTTCTGAACTTGACAATGACTTATGATGAATACGCTGCAGGTGACGTATTAGGGAGGATGTTCCAAGGTGGCTAATGTCCTTACCCCTACTTATTATTGGTTGACAAAGGCAACAGATAGCTTGACACCTGTTGTCCAGATTTGTGCAGAAATAATTCCACACCGAAGAGGTGGCTTTTTTGGTATTTTTCCCAGGCATGACAATGGGCTTTTTCATCCCATGGACAATAACTGTCTCCACTGGTGCCATATTCACACAAACCACATCACCATCAGAATCCTCATCGTCATCTTCGGCAGTCCTTCAGCTCTCAGCCTACGTTGGTGCTCCGTCACCAACTCCAGCTTCCAGTGAGTCATCTTCTGGTCAGTGTCAATTCATCTCATCAGTACAGTTGTTAGCTGTTATCTCTATGGAGTTACCATCTCAGTATCTATCCACCGCCTCTGAGGAACTGTGCTGTTAGACTTACAGTATACTGTGAATACCAAATGCTGAGCATTGATTCTTGCATCTGACTGCCTTTGTGATTAAGTGAACTGTGTGCTTAATAAAGAACTTACAGTAAATTTTTCTCTAGTGTCGTCTTGGTCACGCCTTCGGGCGTCGGTACTAGGGTTCCCTGCATGTCCAAGAATCCCATACTGCCACCCAAGTTTACGTACATGCCAGCGCCTATGCCTGAGGCCTCCCCAAGTCAGCCTCAGCCTTCAGGTGTGACACTGGTGTACTTTTACAGTGACATCCTAAATCTCAATATTAGCAACTGGACTGGTGGTGCTCTTCCCAGCACTTGCAGGGGGTGTGCAAATGGTGGTAGGAGCCTCCTCTTCCCATACAGTGCTGTGAAGGTCAGGTCTAGACATCGCAACCGCAGACAGTGCCAGCATCCCTGCATTTTCACAGCACCCCTGTAATTTTACAGCATACAAGACAGGGCCAATGTAAATAATTACAGCATACAAGACAGGGCCAGTGTACAGTATATTGATTTTCACTGCACCCTAGAATTATTACACCATGCAAGACAGGGCCAGTGTACATTGATTTTTACTGCACCCTAGAATAAATACAGCATACAAGACAGGGCCAGTGTACATTGAATTTCACTGCACCTCTGCATTTTTACAAAATACAGGGCCAGTGTAAAGTTATTTACCGGCCGGTAATTTATTATATATTGATTCAATAAATACAAATTATTTATATTGATATACGGTGTATTTTAATATTGATATATGGTGTATCCTAATTATTAATTCATTATATTCTAATATCAGCGCCTCTAACTTCTCCACTTTGTGGGGAAAACTTTGTTTTTAGTTCCAGTGTAAAGTTATTTGAACAGCAACACCCCTATATTTTACAGCATAAAGCAGTGTGCTTTTAACTTTTGCCTACTGCACCCCTGAATTTTTATAACATACAGGACCAGTGTAATGTTATTTGAACAGCAACACCCCAATATTTTATAGCATACAGCAGTGTGCTTTTAAATTTAAACAACTGCATCCCTGACTTTTTAAAACATACATGGCCAGTGTAATGTTATTTGAACAGCAACACCCCTACAGTTTACAGCATACAGCAGTGTGCTTTTAATTTTTAACAGCTGCACCCCTGAATTTTTACAACAGTGTAATGTTTTTTGAACTGCAACATCCCTATATTTTACAGCATACAGCAGTGTGCTTTACATTTTTAACAACTGCACCCCTGAATTTTTACCGCATATAGGGGCAGTGTAATGTTATTTGAACAGCAACACCCCTATGTTTTACATGATACAGCATTGAGCTTTTAATTTTTAACAACTGCACCACAAAATTTTTACAACATACAGGGCCATCAGCAATCCAATATTTTTACCGCATACAGGAGCAGTGTGCTTTTAATTTTTAATAACTGCACCTCTGAAATTTTACAACATATAGGCCCAGTGTAATGTTATTTGAACAGCAACACCCCAATATTTTACAGCATACAGCAGTGTGCTTTTAATTTTTAACAACTGCACCTATGAATTTTTACAACATACAGGGCCAGCAGCAGCCCAATATTTTAAAGCATACAGGAGCAGTGTGCTTCTGATTTTTAACAACTGCATCCCTGAATTTTTACAATATACAGAGCCAGCAGCACCCATATATTTTCCAGCATACAGGAGGACAATGCCCCTGCATCCTGTCCAACACAGTGACAGTCAAGACAGCAACACCCATATACAGCTGCACTGCAGCAGCACATGAAACACCAGTGACAGCCAGGACAGCACCCTTAACACAGCACAGGTACACCACAGTGACAGCAGCAGCACCTCTACAGAGCACACACTAACCCCACCCGACGCCACCACCCACAGAGAGAGACAGAAGTCTGTCTCCCTCACTGTCCAAGTCCGGAGTGAAAATGGCGGTGAAACTCAGCTGTTTATATGGGATCCAAATGATGACGTTTTGCCTCATTCTGGTTTTCGAGTTTGGTGGGAAGTCCCAAGCTGGGCTCGGAAACGGGCTCGGAGCATGAAGTTTTTTTTTTTTGGGGGGGGGTGTTCGGTTATCATCTCTACTTAAATGGTTACAGGTTTTCAGATACTTTTATTTGTATGTCCTTTTATCCCAAATGACCTGACACCACTTTCCCATTAATTATACTATCAATCCTCCAGAGAACTCCTTTTTTGGCTCCAGACTTTGCCCCTCTCCTCCACCTCCTTCCATCACTTCTATCACCATTCTCAGATTCTTCCTACAGTAGTGAATTATCAATGAGGGCTCGCTATTGCTAGTTAAGTTTCTTGTTTCCCAAAGACTGGATTCATTGTCAAAAGTCTAGAAACCATTCATTAAAAAGGCTGGCTTTATATAGCGAAATTCTAAAATAATGACTTTAGTCTAAAGGAAACTGATTTATATACTACCAACCTTGGCAGTGTAAATCTCCGGAATAACACCCTTGTGTATTTTATGAATGATGATCCATGTTATACTTCCATACAGAAATCAATAATTATATTTCCTTGTTTTCTTCTGTTTTTCTGTAACTTCTGTATGAACAATCAGCTGCATGCACACAGTAACATTTCATACCAGGTACAGTAGTGTCACCAATGGCTCCACCTAATCCATCCCTCTGCCCACTGGACCTTTCTGCAGTCTGTCAGTATCATTCATGAACAAACATCTGGGGAATTATAGAAAATATGTCATACATCTCAAACCACAAAACTATAAATTGATGGAAGGAGAAAGCGGGATGAGTTGGTGAGAGCTGGTGAGGCCGATACACCTACACTGAGCTTATGTAGGTAAATGGGTTAGTTAAGGCTTATTGGAATTATTTTCTACTGTGCATGTAACTGAATAAGTAAAAACTTTGCTCTTTTAATTAAAAAATACTATTGCCAAATTTAAGTCTGGACCTTACATGTTCATTATTTGGTAAATCTTCTGAGCCCTTGGTGTGCCATTGTATCCTGAGTCGGGTTTTCATTGACCACTGTTATAGTGCAACAAGTATCCCTGGTGCAGTAGCTACATGAAAATGTTAGAATTTTGCAAATTTATTTTATTAAATATGTAAAAAGCATTAAGCAAAAGTAATTTACTACTTTAAGAATGCTTGGCGTAATTGTGGTCTGTAATTGTGAGTGTTTTAATATACATATGCTTATGGTATGTAAATTGGGTTTCAATTATTGTTTTTATGTACTGTACATTCAAGAATGAGAATACAGTACCTTTTACCACTTCTTTGTGGTGTATTGTTATTTCCTAGATAGTCAGACAGTAGTCTTTTCATACTTCTGCAGCAGTTTTGTAAATGTTCATCTCCGACGATCATGCATTGCATATTTTGTAAACCAATGAAAGATTCAAGGCTGTAAGCTAATTCTCAAAACATTGTATATTTTAATAATACTGAACCACTGTCTAAAATTCCACAGCAGTTTTACTGCAAAAATGTCTTTTACACAAATAAGTCTTACAAATTGTTCATACTTCTTCACATATAGACACCAAACAATGCTGTCAAGATAATTTTCCTGGATCTATGCAGAAATATGCCCTATACAGTGTAATACTATAAATAAATAAATGTAATATATTTGTACTTGAAATTTGGTGCAAATAAAACAGAATAAACAATGTTTTGAATATATGTAGGCTGGTTCTAGACCAAATGGGGCTTAATGCAAAAATTTATTTTAGTGCGCCATCCCCCATACAAAAAAACTAACATATCTTAGTTAAAGCATATCAATAAGTGGTGAAAGGTATGTGGCATGGCGAGGGTCATTCATATCGGACCTCTGCCTTGGCCTGTATACATAATCACAGGGCTCATCCTCTATGAATAATATTCTACCGAACTGATTGATAATAGTCACTGTGAGGATTATCAAACATCTGGGTTCAGACGCTGAGTGGCTCTTCTCATCCCTAACATGTTCCTCACAGAAAGCTGGGTGTGATGATGGCACGTCATCGTTCCCAGCATTCTGTGTGGACTCTGGACCAGACTTATATCCCTTAAATAGAATTAAATGTACAGTACTTAGGAATACTAGTTGGGAGAAAGCTTAGTCGTAGAACAGAGAGGAGCAGAATCTGCATCAGAAACAAATCCAAATGCAGATACATCTGGCAAATATCAGCAAACCTCTCCTTTGTGTACTATGCATACGCACATGAACAGAGATGGAAAGTGCAGATGGTGAGACCCATTCATTGACGGATCACTCATTGCATGAAATGGGTGTTTCCTGGTCAACTGGGACACAAAAGAACTTTCTTGAGAGAGTATCATGGGAGTGTTATGAGCATGTCGGCCGACTTCTGTGCTTGTTAAGAGCATGTGGAAAGAGATGGGACTCATGTTTCTGATGGATCTTTTGCATCCAGCTTGGGGATGATTCATAAGTCCTAATACTAATGGTGACAGCTGCAGATAGAAAAACAGTGGGTGGGTTGGCCTTCAACATGAAAGGGATATGTATCAAAGTTTGAAGAGAAGACAAGTGGAAAGAGATAAAGTATCAGCCAATACAGACTGTGATTAAAAAATGGTAGGAGCTGATTGGTTGGTTATAAACTCCCAGAGGAAGGCCAGACCCGGCTGAAATGCATTGGAGGACACGAAGGGAAACAACTACATGAAAGCGGACAGTGGATACAAGAGGAACCCCAGAGCACCGACGGCGAGCTTGCAGCAGTAGCGCAGCAAGACGGGTAAGTGAGTGCAGGCGGACGGGCAGCGAGGAGGGAGACTTCAGGTGCGGCTCGAGAAGTGGATTGGTGTGCCTCGCTGTGGATTCCCGGACAGGTTCCACAGCGGCGCACCCTCTCCACGGACATAAGATCGGCACGAGGAAGGTAGCCGGCTCACGGTGAGTCCGTACAAGGACGAACTGAGTGAGCTAGTGCTGACCACCATCAGCTGACCAGTCCAGAGCCCCTCCAGAATCCCAGCGCAGACCCGCACCCGGACTCCTCACGAACACGGCCGCAACGGTAAGGACCTATATCCACTAGACCACAACAGAGACACGGGACGCCGGTCTCTTTTCCTCACTAAGGATCAAATACTTTTATTCGATTTCAATTTTCACTAAGATAAGGACATTTTAAAGTCATTACTCTGTGCATCAAAAAGGACACTTTCAATAGAAAGAGATTGCTGGACTTGCATTTAAGAGAAGGACGGCATTTGGGTTTTTCTTGGAAACACCTAACCCTGTGCAATTAGTAATTAATAAAACACCTTGTAGTTTACTCTTTTTCACCCACTGGCATTAATATTTATCTTTATTTAAGAAACAACACAGGTAGCTCCGATTCAGACTAGTGGAGACTTTAAACATCAGGGGTAGAGCGCAGTTCAACTTCTTACATTTTGTTTTTTGCATTGTGTATCAGTTCTTTATATCTCTCCAAGGTTTGATGCAGCTCTCCCGAAGACTGTTACATAATCAACATACAGTAGAAGGATGGATACTTGCATTAGCAGAAGATATTAAACCACCCATGACTTTATTCCGACGAACTTAACATTTATAACTAGCTAGCTTATCACTAAGAAATAAACACACGGACACCAACTGCTAGATTTAAAAGGTCAAACAGATATTTATTGTTTGGTGACCTGTCGTTTTAAACTAAGAATATTGGAGGATGGCAAGAAAAAGGCGCTACCAACTCACCAGCACCAGTCAACTATAATAAACCATAAAATAGGAGGGGCCTCACAACCGCCTCCTTAACATAACCCGCACTGCGCAGGACTCACCCCCCTTACTTTAGCAGAGCCGTGGACGAACCCGCACGGGAACATCCGTAGTCCACCCGCAAGGGGAGGGCATACTCGCTGTTCAATCAAAAGGGGGTGCCCCACAGTGACCACTTATGTAACTTTTTGACCGCTGGCTGGTAGCGACTTTCCGCCCATCTGGCTATCAAAGCCTGCTATGAAATGGAAATAGAGGTCCGAAAAGCGAGCCTCAAGCAACCTTACAGGGAGGGTGGGAGGGCATCCAGGAAAAAACTGGCAAGAGGAAGATGGCTGCCAATCCCAGAACTATATACCCCTGTGTATACTCCTCCTACATATCCCTAATAGGCACCCATCTGTCACCTGACCACAACTGTCAATCACTAAGGCTAGCCCTGCCTATCCTCAACACATGTCAGAAAAATTCAGGGTGTTTATGTGGCTTCGAGCCTATGCGGATCTCTGCCTGCTTAAGCGGTAAAATTACTAAGATGGGAGTTCTATTTAAGATGTGATGTTGCCGATAGCAACCAATCAGATTCTACTTCTCATTTATCTAGCACCTTCTAGAAGATAATACCTGAGATCTGATTGGTTGCTATGGGCAATATCCCATCTTAAATAGAACTCCCATCTTAGTAAATTTAACCCACAGAAGGCTGCTGCGGCTGAACAGACAAGTGCCCCCTTCCCAAGTGCATCCACCTTACAATCATGTCCAGTGTCAGGAATTAACTTGGAAGACAAGTACAGTACAGTCCTAAATTGCAAAAAAAAAGGGGATTACACTATACCATTACTGTTGTATGTCACTCACTACACCACATTTTTAACATTCAGTACAAGTTTTTGAACCCTTTACTGCAAAAAGGACATACAGATGGAGTCACAATCATCTAGGCTTCTATGCTGCGCCTAGGCACACCATGGTTTGTTAGCATAAGCCTTTCATCTATTGTTCTCAGCTGCAATACAATAAGAGAGAACAATAGAGCAGGGGATTAAGGTGGTCATTCCGAGTTGATCGCTAGCTGCATTCGTTCGCTGTGCAGCGATGAGGCAAAAAAATGGCACTTCTGCGCATGCGTATGTGGCGCAAAGCACACACGCAACATACTATTACAACGAACTATGTAGTTTCACACACGGTCTAGCGAAGCATTTCAGTCACACTGACGGCTGCAGAGTGATTAACATGAAGTGGGTGTTTCTGGGTGCCAACTGACCATTTTCAAGGAGTGTTCGGAAAAAAAACCGCAGGCGTGCCACGAAAAACGCAGGCGTGGCTGGGCTCTGCGATCCTTTTTTTCGCACTCCTGCTAAGCTAAGACGCACTCCCAGTGGGCGGCAGCATAGTGTTTGCACGGCTGCTAAAAACTGCTAGCGAGCGAACAACTCGGAATGACCACCTAAGTCATTACAGCAGAGGATTAAGTCCGACTGCCCTGGCTCAGTTTATCCGATTAAAGGCCAAGATAAAGATGGCTCTATCTGTACTGTAGGAAATTTGGAAATAAATTATTATTTTTTTGCCCTGTTGTACCAAAGGTCTTTCCATATTTCTATATTGGATCGTTTTACTGTTTGCTCTTAGTAACATTTTGTATGTCAGTTCTGCTATTTTTCCCGACCTAGAGCACTTTGATAGGTAAATTACATGACAGTTGGCAAGACTTCTTTTCTTTCAGGCCGGCAATCTGTCTGCTTTATCGGGTTTCTCATAATTTTATAGTTTAGTCTTCTAGAGAGCTCTCTCTTGTTTGCTCAGCTAATTTAACATTGATCTTTCCTCATAGTTGTACAATTTCTTGGGCTGTACTGACAGGAGAAATTCTTTTTATTCTAATTTTCCCAGCAAACTTGATTTTTAATGTTTGCTATATTTTGCGTTGTCCTAGATATTGAAGCAACGGTTGCCTTGACTCCTGATTTATTTTATTACATTAGATATTGAAAGTCTACACAAATCAACAAACCATGGGGGTCATTCCGAGTTGTTCGCTCGCAAGCGGATTTTAGCAGATTTGCTCATGCTAAGCCGCCGCCTACTGGGAGTGAATCTTAGCATCTTAAAATTGCGAACGATGTATTCGCAATATTGCGATTACACACCTCGTAGCAGTTTCTGAGTAGCTCCAGACTTACTCGGCGTCTGCGATCATTTCAGTGCTTGTCGTTCCTGGTTTGATGTCACAAACACACCCAGCGTTCGCCCAGACACTCCTCCGTTTCTCCGGCCACTCCTGCGTTTTTCCCGGAAACGGTAGCGTTTTTTCCCACACGCCCATAAAACGGCCTGTTTCCGCCCAGTAACACCCATTTCCTGTCAATCACATTACGATCGCCAGAACGATGAAAAAGCCGTGAGTAAAATTCCCAACTGCATAGCAAATTTACCTGGCGCAGTCGCAGTGCGGACATTGCGCATGCGCATTAAGCGGAAAATCGCTGCGATGCGAAGATTTTTACCGAGCGAACAACTCGGAATGACCCCCTATTTTAGAAGGGCTCTTTTTACAAAAATATCACTTAGGGGGTGTTTATAAAAATATTATTTCTCAATACTTGCTGGATATTTTTTTTGTACGGTTTACAAATTTTACAATTTGTAAAAAGTCAAAGGCCAAACCATGCATCACACCACAATATATTAAACAAGATCTAAAACCACCAACCAGATTTTTACACATATAAATTCAGTTGGGTCTATATATATTTGGACACTAACACAATTTTCACCATTTTGGCTCTGAACGGGGCTCTGTATGTGGATTTGAAATTAAACAATAAAGAAGCAATATACTGCAAGTGCAGACTTTCAACTTTAATTCTAGTGGTTAAACAAAAATATTATATGAAACATTAAGGAATTGCAACCATTTTTATACAAAGTTCTCTTTCAAGGTCTCAAATGTAATTGGACAAATTAACATAATTATAAATAAAATGTTAATTTTTAATAATTTGACTGCCTGAAGTGTGGAACCCATGGACATCACCAAATGCTGGATTGCCTCTTTTGTTAGGCTTTGACAGGCATTTAATTCTTTAATGCAAAGAATTAAGGTTCAAAAGGGGTTGTGATTACCTAAAGGATAAAAAAAAATGGGCAGACTAGATGGGCCAAGTGGTTCTTATCTGCCACCAAATTCTATGTTTCTATGTTTAATGCAGATGTCTTCAGGTATTGTTTGTTCCTGGGTCTTTCTGCCTTTAGTAAGTATTGTCTTTAGCAAGTGAAATGTCACCCAGGTGACTAACTTGACCAATGCAGAATATTCCACTTCTTTACCTTAAAAAAAACTCCTGGGATGCTTTCACAGTATGTTTTTAGTAATTTACCAACTATATTATGAATTGCCGTCCAATCACATTTGTAAGTTTGTCAAATTTGAGAAAACAACATATTCCTAAACACTTCAGAATTGATCCTGCTGCTTCTGTCAGAACTAGTGATGAGCGGGTTCGGTTCCTCGGAATCCGAACCCCCCCCCGAACTTCACCCATTTTACATGGTTCCGAGGCAGACTCGGATCCTCCCGCCTTGCTCGGTTAACCCAAGCGCGCCCGAACGTCATCATCTTGCGGTCATCATCCCGTGGTCGGATTCGGATTCTATATAAAGCCGCACATCACCGCCATTTTTCACTCGTGCATTGGAAATGATAGTGAGAGGACGTGGCTGGCATCCTCTCAGTTTTATTCAGGTGGCTGCAAATATCTGTGCTCACTGCTTTATTGTGGGGACTGAGGACCAGCAGTATTATATAGGAGGAGTACAGTGCAGAGTTTTGCTGACCAGTGACCACCAGTATTATACGTTCTCTGCCTGAAAAATGCTCCATATCTGTGCTCAGTGTGCTGCATATATCTGTGCTCACACTGCTTAATTGTGGGGACTGGGGACCACCAGTATTATATAGGAGGCGTACAGTACAGAGTTTTGCTGATCAGTGACCACCAGTATTATACGTTCTCTGCCTGAAAAATGCTCCATATCTGTGCTCAGTGTGCTGCATATATCTGTGCTCACACTGCTTTATTGTGGGGACTGGGGACCACCAGTATTATATAGGAGGAGTACAGTGCAGAGTTTTGCTGACCAGTGATCAGTGACCACCAGTATTATACATTCTCTGCCTGAAAAACGCTCCATATCTGTGCTCAGTGTGCTGCATATATCTTTGCTCACACTGCTTTATTGTGGGGACTGGGGACCACCAGTATTATATAGGAGGAGTACAGTGCAGAGTTTTGCTGACCAGTGACCACCAGTATTATACGTTCTCTGCCTGAAAAACGCTCCATATCTGTGCTCAGTGTGCTGCATATATCTGCGCTCACACTGCTTTATTGTGGGGACTGGGGACCACCAGTATTATATAGGAGGAGTACAGTGCACGGTTTTGCTGACCAGTGACCACCAGTATTATACGTTCTCTGCCTGAAAAACGCTCCATATCTGTGCTCAATGTGCTGCATATATCTGTGCTCACACTGCTTTATTGTGGGGACTGGGGACCACCAGTATTATATAGGAGGAGTACAGTGCAGAGTATTGCTGACCAGTGACCAGTGAACACCTGTATTATACATTCTCTGCCTGAAAAACGCTCCATATCTGTGCTGCATTGTAGTATATATAGTAGGAGTACAGTGCATAATTTTGCTGACTACCAGTATATAATATATAGCAGTACGGTACAGTAGGCCACTGCTCTACCTACCTCTGTGTCGTCAAGTATACTATCCATCCATACCTGTGGTGCATTTCAGTTTTGCACAGTTTGCTGACCACCAGTATATAATATATAGCAGTACGGTACAGAAGGCCACTGCTCTACCTACGTCTGTGTCGTCAAGTATACTATCCATCCATACCTGTGGTGCATTTAAGTTGTGCGCAGTATATATATAGTGTCACAACTGAGGGCCTGAGCTGACGGGAGGCAGCCTCAGTTGTAGGGGCTGAGATGTAACGGAACCTGGGAGGTTGTATCAGACCCCTAGACATGTAAGTAACATGTAGAATAACTGCCCGAAGGCGTGACCACGACAACCAGGATAAAAGTCAATGATGTTTATTATGACAAACTCCGTAACACAGCAGCAGTAAAAGGAAACATAAAAGTCAACAGAGGATAAATACAATTCCTGGGTACTACAGGGTGGCAAGGGCCACAGGCACTGGTAGTGTGAGACAGTTCTTATAATCTTCTAGTTGGAAAGTCCTTACCAGGCCTGACTGTAGCAATGGAGAGAACCCAGGATCGTACCAGCTGATGTTCCAGGAAAGGCTGGGCTGCTGAAGGTAAAACGGCTGCTGTGGATACTGGCTGGAACCAGACTGTTGTTGGTACGGAGTGGATACTGGCTGGAACCAGTTAAATAATAAACGAACTTGAGAGCGATGAAATAATAATGAAGTTTGGAGTTTGAGAGCGGTGAAATAATAATACCGGTGGAGAGTGGTAAACTGCAGAAAAGGACACCGGCCCTTTAAGAGAAGCTGTACACTGCTGGAAGCTAGGCTGGAAGCAGGTGATTGTTTGAGCTGGAAACAGGTGAGTCCAGAATGGATCGGAGAGTCAGGCTACACCGCAGATGGAATGCTGGTGCGGGTCTCTATAGCAGAAGTCTGGAGACAGGAGCTGGTGTTATGCACACCAGTGCCTGCAGGAAAGTACTGGTGTTTGAACTGTTATGCAAAACAGATGGACTCACGGACAAACTGGGGGATATGACATAATGTACACAGAAGGTGATAGGGTAACAAAATACACACAAAGTGAACAGAGAAGCCCAGAGGCTAAGGAACTGGGTATCTCCCTTGTATTAGAACTGCTCAGATGGAAAAGCAAGATGTTGTGTTTTAATACGTAGAGAACCCGAAATGCTGTTGCTAAGGGCAACAGCAAAACCCTAAAGGGTTACCAACGGGTGTGGCAGTAAACTCCTTGGTCAGAGATGGAATGATAGACACAAGGAGAATCTCCACAATCCTAATTCTCACTTGCAGTGCACAGGTTTTAGCTTACTGCCACTAAACTGACCCCTGACACCTAGCACAGTGAGACAGGATTAGACAGGCAAGTCTTAGAATACAGCCGCAAACTTGCTAAGTTCACAGAGTAGTAACAGAACCCCAGCAAGCTAAACGACTGACTCCAGTCTTACTGCTAGGTCTGGATTGGCAGAGTGTAATACCAAATCCCCAGGCCTATTTGCAGTAAGCAACAAACAAATACAAAGCTACACAGTACTGGCTAACTTTCATGAACTGACTAACCAACAAAGATTCAGCAGCATCTGCTTACCCTGAAAAGAGGCCTTATAAAGCAGGTGCTGTCCACGCCCCACTCAGACCTCACAGACTGTGAGCACAAAAACCAGCACCGGATCCCCTGCCGTGCACAGAGCCTATAACCACTGCACAGCAAAAGACCCGAACCGGAGTATCAGCTGCGCTCAGGTTACTCCACTAGCACTTGTCTCCCGGTTGCCATGACGACGTGGCAGCACAGGGCAGGAGACCCTAACAGTACCCCCCTCTGTCGAGGGGTCAAAGAACCCCTACCACCGGGTTTATCGGGGAACTGCGAGAAGAAAGAGCGTATCAGTCAGGGGGCATGAAGATCACAACTGCGCACCCACGACCGCTCCTCCGGGCCATACCCCTTCCAGTGCACCAAAAATGACAGCCGACCCCGAACCACCTTGGAGTCAAGAATCCTTTCAACAACAAACTCCCTCTGGCCACGTATCAGAAGAGGGGAAGGTCTTCCACTGGAAGAAGGATTACTAATCGCCCGTTTTAAAAGGGAACAATGGAATGTTTTATTGATACCCAAAGAACGGGGCAGATCTAACTGAAATGCCACCGGATTGATAACCCTGGTGATCTTATAAGGGCCGATGAACCGGGGCCCTAACTTATGAGATGGCTGTCTCAACTTCAAATTCTTGGTAGACAACCAGACGAAGTCTCCTAATTTGAAGCTGCAGGGTCTTTTCCGCTTATCAAAAACCCTTTTGGTCACTAATGACACAGACACAAGGGCTTTCTTCACTTTCTGCCAAATACCTCTAAGGACCGAATCCACAGAGGAACCACCAGGCTTGGAGTCCAGGGGGTCAAAAGAATTGGCCTTAGGATGATGCCCATACACACAAAGGAAGGGAGAGATCCCTGTAGCAGAGTGAGCCGCGTTGTTATAGGCAAACTCCGCCATGGACAGATGAGCAACCCAGTCAGTCTGACACTTGGAGACATAACACCTGAGGAACTGCTCCAAGGACTGGTTCACCCTTTCAGTCTGCCCATTAGACTGCGGATGGTAGCCTGACGACAAGCTGACAGAAATCTGGAGATCGGAACAAAATGCCCTCCAGAATTTGGCCACAAACTGGGATCCGCGGTCAGAGACCACATCAAGTGGCAACCCGTGGAGACGCACAACATGCAGCATAAATAATTCAGACAGGCGTCTGGCTGATGGCAGCCCAACCAGTGGAACGAAGTGCGCCATCTTCGAAAACCTGTCAACGACAACCCAGATGGCTGTCATCCCCGAGGATTTGGGCAAGTCCACCACAAAATCCATAGAAATGTGGGTCCATGGCTTAGATGGGATAGAGAGTGGATGTAATGGGCCAACAGGAACCCCTCTAGGAGTCTTATTTCGGGCACAGATGTCACATGCCCGAACCCACTGATCCACATCCTTAGCTACCGAGGGCCACCACACCGCCCTAGATAGCAACTCCCGAGTTCTGGCAATACCCGGGTGACCTGCCGACTTCTTGGCATGGAATTCCAGGAACACTCGCTGTCTTAACCTAGGAGGCACAAACAAAAGACCTACCGGAAGGTCTGGAGGAGCCTGCTCTTGTGCTCTAAGGACTAATGATAAGAGGTCCTGGGTAATGCCCACTTTAATACATGATGGGGAAACAATGGGCAACGGCTCCTCGGTTGTCTCCTGGATTGGAGCAAAACTCCGCGAGAGCGCATCAGCCTTGATGTTTTTTGACCCAGGGCGATATGTTATCAAAAAATTAAAGCGAGCAAAAAACAAAGCCCATCGTGCCTGCCTGGCATTGAGACGCTTCGCTGACTCTAAATATGCCAGATTCTTATGGTCAGTGAGAATTGAGACCACAAACTTAGCCCCCTCAAGCCAGTGTCTCCACTCCTCGAGTGCATCCTTAATAGCCAACAATTCCCGGTTACCCACGTCATAATTCATCTCGGCAGGCGAAAATTTACGGGAAAAGTAAGCACAGGGATGAAGGCGATTATCAGACACTCCCATCTGAGAAAGCACTGCCCCAATACCCATCTCAGAGGCATCCACCTCCACCACAAAAGGACGCTCTGGATCTGGGTGTCGCAGCACCTTGGCCGAAACAAATGCCCTTTTGAGACGGGCAAAAGCCGCTTTAGCCTCACAATACCAGTGAGCAACATCCGCCCCTTTCTTAGTGAGTGCCACCAAGGGCGCCACTATAGACGAAAATCCAGCGATAAATCGTCTATAAAAATTTGCAAAGCCCAGGAAACGCTGAAGCGCCTTCAAACTAGTGGGCTGCACCCAATCCAGGACTGCCTGTACCTTGGAACCCTCCATTTGGAAACCTTCTGGGGAGATAATATATCCTAGAAATGCGATTTGCTGAACTTCAAATTCGCACTTCTCCAGCTTCGCCCCAAGCCGGTGGTCTCTGAGTTTCTGGAGGACTAAGCGTACATGCTTCCGATGTTCCTCCAGGGAATGGGAGAAGATTAGGATGTCATCTAAGTATACAACTAAGAATCTATCCAAATATTCCCTGAGCACATCATTCATGAAATCCTGGAAGACTGCCGGGGCATTACAGAGCCCAAAAGGCATCACCAAATATTCATAATGCCCTGAGTGGGTATTAAAGGCAGTCTTCCATTCATCCCCCTCTCTTATTCGGATTAGATTGTACGCACCGCGTAGGTCAATCTTAGAAAAAATGGTGGCAGTACGAAGCTGGTCAAACAAGACCGAAATGAGAGGCAGTGGGTATGAGTTTTTAATCGTGATACGGTTCAATTCCCTGAAGTCGATGCAGGGTCGCAACGAACCGTCCTTTTTACCCACTAAGAAGAACCCCGACCCAACTGGAGACTGTGAAGGTCTGATAAATCCCTTAGCCAAGTTCTCCTGAATGTACTCTGCCATAGCCTGAGTCTCAGGACGTGACAGGGAGTACAACCTGCTCTTGGGAAGCTTAGCATTTGGCAACAAATCAATGGCACAGTCATAGGGGCGATGGGGAGGTAGTACCTCTGCAACTTTTTGGGAGAACACGTCCGCAAAATCTGCATAACACCCTGGCAATCCTGGCAAACTTAGCTGCGAGAGCCTGACTGGAAGGCTCAAGCAACTCCTGAAACAATCAGTACCCCAACTAAGAATCTCCCCAGAGACCCAGTCAAATTGAGGATTGTGGGCCCTTAACCAGGGTAACCCCAACACCAATGGGGCAAAAGTACAGACAGTCACATAAAAGGACAATTTTTCAGAGTGTGTGGCTCCAATAAACAAAGAAATCTGGCTAGTGCAAGAGGTAATTTTACCTTGGGATAATGGTTCCCCGTTTAACCCACAAATCTCAATTTCCGATGCCAAGGGTACTAAGGGAACAGAGTGTTTCAGGGCGAATTGGCGGTCCATAAAAACCCCGTCGGCCCCACTGTCCACAAAGGCCTCAGTCTTGACAGTTTGACCGAGGATCTTCAAGGTCACCGGAATGATAAAAGTCTTCTTGGGAAATTCTGACTTTTGGCCTGACAGGATATTTCCCATCACCCTCAGGCCCTGAAGTTTTCCGGCTTTTCTGGGCATGATACTACCACATGACCTTTATTCCCACAGTACAAACACAACCCCTGCTGTCTCCTCCGCGTCTTCTCACGCGAGGAGAGGCGGGTAGCCCCAATCTGCATTGGCTCCTCAGAAAATTCCTCAGAGTCTGAGGTTCCCTTGGGAAGGAAGGAAATCTCAGTCTCCCTTTCAAGCCTACGCTCTCTCAGCCGTCTATCCACCCGGATGGATAACTGCATGAGCTGATCCAAGCTATCAGGCAAGGGATATTGTACCAGTTGGTCCTTTATCTGGTTAGAAAGACCTCTTCGGTACTGGTGTCTCAGGGCTGGGTCATTCCACTGGGTATCATGGGCCAACCTCCGAAACTCCGTACAGTAAACCTCAACTGGCCTTCGCCCTTGCTTAAGGATCGAAATCTGAGCCTCGGCTGAGGCCGTCTTGTCAGGGTCATCATACAACATGCCCAGTGCCGTAAAAAAAGCATCAACACTTTTAAGCGACGGACAGTCAGGCTGCAACCCATATGCCCAGACCTGTGGGTCTCCTTGTAGCAAGGAAATCACTATGCCCACCCGCTGAATCTCCGACCCAGAAGACTGAGGCCTAAGCCGGAAGTATAGCTTGCAGCTCTCCTTGAAACAAAAGAACTGCTCCTTAACCCCTGCAGGTGCTGCTGCTGCGGGAGCTCCGCCAGCAGCCTGGGAGGTGTGCATTTTAATGGACAAATCATTAAATTGTCGAGTCAGGACCTGCACCTGATCGACCACCTGTTGCAACGTATTTTGAGGGGTATGCTCCATATTCCCACAAAATTTCAACAGGAGTATTAGGCTGCTGAATATGTTATGCACACCAGTGCCTGCAGGAAAGTACTGGTGTTTGAACTGTTATGCAAAACAGATGGACTCACAGACAAACTGGGGGATATGACATAATGTACACAGAAGGTGATAGGGTAACAAAATACACACAAAGTGAACAGAGAAGCCCAGAGGCTAAGGAACTGGGTATCTCCCTTGTATTAGAACTGCTCAGATGGAAAAGCAAGATGTTGTGTTTTAATACGTAGAGAACCCGAAATGCTGTTGCTAAGGGCAACAGCAAAACCCTAAAGGGTTACCAACGGGTGTGGCAGTAAACTCCTTGGTCAGAGATGGAATGATAGACACAAGGAGAATCTCCACAATCCTAATTCTCACTTGCAGTGCACAGGTTTTAGCTTACTGCCACTAAACTGACCCCTGACACCTAGCACAGTGAGACAGGATTAGACAGGCAAGTCTTAGAATACAGCCGCAAACTTGCTACGTTCACAGAGTAGTAACAGAACCCCAGCAAGCTAAACGACTGACTCCAGTCTTACTGCTAGGTCTGGATTGGCAGAGTGTAATACCAAATCCCCAGGCCTATTTGCAGTAAGCAACAAACAAATACAAAGCTACACAGTACTGGCTAACTTTCATGAACTGACTAACCAACAAAGATTCAGCAGCATCTGCTTACCCTGAAAAGAGGCCTTATAAAGCAGGTGCTGTCCACGCCCCACTCAGACCTCACAGACTGTGAGCACAAAAACCAGCACCGGATCCCCTGCCGTGCACAGAGCCTATAACCACTGCACAGCAAAAGACCCGAACCGGAGTATCAGCTGCGCTCAGGTTACTCCACTAGCACTTGTCTCCCGGTTGCCATGACGACGTGGCAGCACAGGGCAGGAGACCCTAACAGCTGGAACCTGGAAGACAACCACAGGAGAGAGACAAACTGGAACTAGGTTAGATAACCAAAGCACTGACGCCTTCCTTGCTCAGGCACATCATATTTATACCTGCAGCAAGGAAGGGGTTGGCTAGGCAATTATGCAGATTAACAATACAGACAGCAGATTGGTGGAAATGATCAGATGACAAAATCCAAGATGGCTGCACCCATGCAGACACTTGGAGGGAAGTTTGGTTTGTAATCCATGTGAGAATTGAAACAGCAATGGCGGCGCCGGCCACAGGAGACAGGAGACGCCAGACTGATGATTGCACATCTAAACCACGCGGGCACAGCGGAGGCCGCGGCTGACGTAATCGCCACTCTGACACTCTGTATGCAGGAACTCAGGGACAGCGGTGGAGGCCGCGGGGAACGCCATTCCAGATGTTACATGGCGCCGCGGTGACCGCGTCTCAGAGTGACAGGAGAGGAGGCAGGAATGTGGACATCAGTGTAACGGATGGGATCCGGTCCTGGAACGCTGAGCCAGCCTCAGGAGGCATCTGAAGGGTAAGTAATGGCGTCCAGATACCCGGATCGTGACAGCACCCCCCCCTTTAGGAGTGGCCCCAGGACACTTCTTAGGCTTTAAAGGAAACTTTGCGTGGAAATTTCGGACCAAGGCAGGAGCATGGACGTCTGAGGCATTGGTCCAAGAGCGTTCTTCAGGACCATAGCCCTTCCAGTCAATGAGGTATTGTAACTGACCGTAACGGAAACGTGAGTCCAAAATCTTGGCCACCTCGTACTCGACTCCCCGTTGAGTCTGAACTTTGGGAGCTGGAGGAAGTGCGGAATGAAACCGATTCAGGATCAGCGGTTTCAACAAAGAAACATGAAATGTCCTGGGTATTTTCAAGAAGGATGGTAACTGTAACCTGTAGGCAACAGGATTGATGACTTGTTCAATCTTGAAGGGTCCGATGTAGCGAGGTGCAAATTTCATGCTGGGAACTCTCAACCTCAAATTCTTCGTGGACAGCCACACACGATCACCCACCTTGAGAGCAGGAACCGCTCTACGCTTCCTATCGGCAAACTTCTTATACCTGAATGAGGCTTTAAGCAGGGCTGCGCGGACGTTCCTCCAGTTATTTGAAAACTGACGCAAGGTGACATCCACTGCTGGAACAGAAGTTGCGGGAAGCGGTTGGAATTCTGGGACTTTAGGGTGGAATCCATAATTAATGAAGAATGGTGTAGAAGAAGATGAGGAATGGTATTGATTGTTGTGGCTGAACTCGGCCCAAGGAAGGAGTTGAACCCAGTCATCTTGAGAGGAAGACACATATATACGGAGGAAGGCCTCCAAGTCCTGATTCACCCTCTCGGTTTGACCATTGGTCTGAGGATGGTAAGCCGTGGAAAACTTTAACTTGACTTGGAGGGCTTGACACAAACTTCGCCAAAATTTGGCTACAAATTGTACTCCACGATCCAAGATGATCTCTTCAGGAAGACCGTGAAGTCGGAAGATCTCTTGTATAAACACTTGAGCCAACTTGGAAGCTGACGGAAGACCGGTGAGAGGGATGAAATGTGCCATCTTGGTGAACCGGTCAACTACCACCCAGATGGTATTAAACTTGTTGCAGATAGGTAGATCGGAAACAAAGTCCATCGACAAATGGGTCCAAGGTCGACGGGGAACAGATAATGGAACCAGTTGCCCCGCAGGCGACTGGCGGGAGACTTTGTGTTGGGCACACTTTGGGCAGGAGGCAATAAATTCCATAACGTCCTTCTTCAGAGTTGGCCACCAGTAGGACCTAGAAATAAATTCAAGGGTTTTCTGAATGCCTGTATGTCCAGAAAAACGGGAAGCATGGGCCCAATGCATGAGCTTCTTCCTTAGAACTGGCTTAACAAAACTTTTCCCTGGTGGAGGCGTAGAGTCCATCCCTACCGTGGAGAATGCCAACGGATTAATAATAGGATGCTTGTCTGCAGACTCGGACTCATTTTCTTGCTCCCATGAGCGGGAAAGGGCATCGGCCTTACGATTCTGAGAACCCGGACAGAACTGGAGTTTAAAGTCAAACCTAGAGAAGAAAAGTGCCCATCTGGCCTGACGAGGATTCAGACATTGTGCGCCTTTGAGATATAAAAGATTTTTGTGGTCGGTAAGTATGGTGATTGAGTGGGAAGCTCCCTCCAACAGGTATCTCCACTCCTCCAGAGCGAGCTTGATGGCTAGCAACTCCTGATCGCCAATGGCATAGTTGCGCTCAGCTGGGGAGAACTTCCAGGAGAAGAAACTGCAAGGATGTAGATGTCCATCTTTGGCCCTCTGGGATAACACTGCTCCTACTCCAACGGAGGAGGCATCTACCTCTAAGATAAAAGGAGAGTCGGTGTCGGGCTGTTTCAGAACTGGTGCAGAGATGAACCGTTGCTTCAGAAGGTGAAAGGCCTGTGTAGCTTCCTCGGACCACTTGGACGGATTAGCACCTTTCTTGGTTAATGCAGTGATAGGCGCCACAATGGTGGAAAAGTCTCGTATAAATTTTCTATAATAATTGGCGAACCCTAAGAACCTCTGGACCCCTTTGAGGCTTAAGGGTATAGGCCAATTCTGGATTGCTTGGAGTTTCTCAGGATCCATCTCTAGTCCGGAACCGGACACAATGTAACCTAGAAACGGAATGGTTTTAACTTCAAACACACACTTCTCCAATTTACAATAGAGGTGATTGACACGGAGACGGGAAAGAACCTCTTTTACCCAGAAACGATGATCTTCGAGATTATTAGCAAAGATGAGGATGTCGTCTAGATAAACCACGACATGGCGGTACAAGATGTCCCTGAAAATCTCATTCACGAAGTGCTGGAAGACTGCTGGAGCGTTGCTCAATCCGAAGGGCATGACGAGGTACTCATAATGTCCGTCACGGGTGTAAAGGCGGTCTTCCACTCGTCACCCTCACGGATTCGGATGAGATTGTAGGCACCCCTCAAGTCCAGCTTTGTGAAAATAGTTGCACCACTAACTCTATCAAAGAGCTCGGTAATCAGGGGTAAAGGGTATCGGTTCTTGACGGTAATGTCGTTCAGACCTCTGTAGTCGATGCACGGACGCAGACCACCGTCTTTCTTCTTAACGAAGAAGAAGCCTGCGCCGGCTGGAGAAGAAGATGGTCGGATGAAACCCTTCGCCAGGTTCTCTTTGATGTACTCTTCCATGGAGTGTGTCTCAGGCAGAGACAACGGATAAGTTCGGCCTCGCGGTGGAACCTTCCCTGGAATGAGGTCGATTGGGCAGTCCCATTCTCTATGAGGAGGAAGGATATCAGCAGAGGCTTTACTGAACACGTCCGTGAAGTCTTGATATGGAGGAGGCGGAACATCAGATGACCTGGGGAAGGAAGAACAAACAGGAAGAACTTTGGCTAAACAAGTCTCAGCACAGGAGGGACCCCATGCCAGTATTTGCGTAGTCGTCCAGTCAATTGATGGGTTGTGGAGACGGAGCCATGGAAGGCCTAAAACCACTGGATGTGTGGCTCTTGGAATCACTAAAAAAGAAATATACTCAGAATGAAGAACTCCCACTCTCAGACGAACTGGAAGAGTCCTTAAGGAAATGACTGCGTCAAAAATCTTGCTGCCATCCACGGCAGTCAAAGAGATGGACGAGGACAGTCTCTCGGTGGGTAGGGACCACCGTTTAACATAAGCTTCGGTTATGAAATTCCCAGCTGCTCCGGAATCAAGGAGGGCAATGACGTTCCTGTAACGTTGAGCAATTTGGAGCGACACTGGGAGGTTACAGTCATGAGGAGATGGAGAGGAGATCATTACTCCTAGCTGGCCCTCTCCTTGGCGAGCTAGGATCTGGAGTTTCCCGGACGTTTGGGACAGGCATTGATAGTGTGCGACGGAGCTGCACAGTAGAGACAGAGAGACTCAGAGAGACGTCTTCGGCGCTCAGCGGGAGATAGACGGGAACGACTAATTTGCATAGGCTCATCCTTGGATGGAGATGGTTGACGAGGAGGAGGAGCAGAAGATTTAGGAGTAGATGATCTTCCTCGCTCGGTTGCTCTCTCTCTGAAACGTAGATCAACCTTCGTGCAAAGAGAAATTAGCTCATCCAACTTAGAGGGCAAGTCTCTGGTAGCTAACTCATCCTTGATGCGTTCTGATAAGCCATGCCAGAATGCAGCATACAGGGCCTCGTCGTTCCATGCCAGTTCGGATGCCTGGATTTTAAACTGTATAAGATACTGTCCCACAGTACGTGTTCCCTGGCGTAAACGGAGAATCTCAGATGAAGCAGATGTTATCCGGCCTGGCTCGTCGAAGATGCGCCTGAATGTAGCTACAAAGTCAGTATAGGAGGATAGCAGGGGATCAGACTTCTCCCATAAAGGTGATGCCCAGTCAAGGGCTGAGCCACTGAGAAGGGAGATGATATAGGCAATTTTGGTACGGTAACTGAAGAAATTGCCAGGTAGAAGCTCAAAGTGGATTTCACATTGATTGAGAAATCCCCTGCAGAACCTTGGAGATCCATCAAATTTTGCTGGCGTTGGAAGATGAAGATGTGGACTGGAAATGGGTAAGGTGGGTGGGGTTACAGCTGGTGTCACTGTAGTGGACGCACCGGACGTGCCAGGTCCACGGAGGGTCGTTTGAATCCCATCCAGCCGTGTAGAGAGATCCTGGAGACAGCGGATGATGTGGCCCTGTGCAGCCTCCTGATGTTCAAGTCGGGCGGCCAGTTCTTGCATCGGCCTGGCCGCTTGATCCTGGTCTCCGGCTGGATTCATTAGGTCAGTGCTTACTGTCACAACTGAGGGCCTGAGCTGACGGGAGGCAGCCTCAGTTGTAGGGGCTGAGATGTAACGGAACCTGGGAGGTTGTATCAGACCCCTAGACATGTAAGTAACATGTAGAATAACTGCCCGAAGGCGTGACCACGACAACCAGGATAAAAGTCAATGATGTTTATTATGACAAACTCCGTAACACAGCAGCAGTAAAAGGAAACATAAAAGTCAACAGAGGATAAATACAATTCCTGGGTACTACAGGGTGGCAAGGGCCACAGGCACTGGTAGTGTGAGACAGTTCTTATAATCTTCTAGTTGGAAAGTCCTTACCAGGCCTGACTGTAGCAATGGAGAGAACCCAGGATCGTACCAGCTGATGTTCCAGGAAAGGCTGGGCTGCTGAAGGTAAAACGGCTGCTGTGGATACTGGCTGGAACCAGACTGTTGTTGGTACGGAGTGGATACTGGCTGGAACCAGTTAAATAATAAACGAACTTGAGAGCGATGAAATAATAATGAAGTTTGGAGTTTGAGAGCGGTGAAATAATAATACCGGTGGAGAGTGGTAAACTGCAGAAAAGGACACCGGCCCTTTAAGAGAAGCTGTACACTGCTGGAAGCTAGGCTGGAAGCAGGTGATTGTTTGAGCTGGAAACAGGTGAGTCCAGAATGGATCGGAGAGTCAGGCTACACCGCAGATGGAATGCTGGTGCGGGTCTCTATAGCAGAAGTCTGGAGACAGGAGCTGGAACCTGGAAGACAACCACAGGAGAGAGACAAACTGGAACTAGGTTAGACAACCAAAGCACTGACGCCTTCCTTGCTCAGGCACAGCATATTTATACCTGCAGCAAGGAAGGGGTTGGCTAGGCAATTATGCAGATTAACAATACAGACAGCAGATTGGTGGAAATGATCAGATGACAAAATCCAAGATGGCTGCGCCCATGCAGACACTTGGAGGGAAGTTTGGTTTGTAATCCATGTGAGAATTGAAACAGCAATGGCGGCGCCGGCCACAGGAGACGCCAGACTGATGATTGCACATCTAAACCACGCGGGCACAGCGGAGGCCGCGGCTGACGTAATCGCCACTCTGACACTCTGCATGCAGGAACTCAGGGACAGCGGTGGAGGCCGCGGGGAACGCCATTCCAGATGTTACATGGCGCCGCGGTGACCGCGTCTCAGAGTGACAGGAGAGGAGGCAGGAATGTGGACATCAGTGTAACGGATGGGATCCGGTCCTGGAACGCTGAGCCAGCCTCAGGAGGCATCTGAAGCGTAAGTAATGGCGTCCAGATACCCAGATCGTGACACATAGTAGTAGGACATAGTGCATTGCCACTCCTAGATGGGCCAGGTGTTTGTGTCGGCCACTTGGGTCGCTTAGCTTAGTCACACAGCTACCTCATTGCGCCTCTTTTTTTCTTTGCATCATGTGCTGTTTGGGGACTATTTTTTTGAAGTGCCATCCTGTCTGACACTGCAGTGCCACTCCTAGATGGTCCAGGTGTTTGTGTCGGCCACTTGCGTCACTTAGCTTAGCCATCCAGCGACCTCGGTGCAAATTTTAAGACTAAAAATAATATTGTGAGGTGTGAGGTGTTCAGTATAGACTGGAAATGAGTGAAAATTATGGTTATTGAGGTTAATAATACTATGGGATCAAAATGACCCCCACATTCTATGATTTAAGCTGTTTTTGAGGGTTTTTTGTAAAAAAAAAAAACGAATCCAAAACACACCCGAATCCGACAAAAAATGTTCAGGGAGGTTTTGCCAAAACGCGTCCGAATCCAAAACACGGCCGCGGAACCGAATCCAAAACCAAAACACAAAACCCAAAAAATTTCCGGTGCACATCACTAGTCAGAACATCAATAAACAATGATGATCTTGTACCATTGAAAGCCATGTGTGAAAATGCCTTCACACTGCCTTCACCATGTTGTACAGAAGATGTAGTATGCTTCAGATCATGAGCCATTCCAAGCCTTATACATTAGTACGTATTCTTCCCATCAATATGCTACAGGTTGATCTTAGTTTCATATGCATAAAGAATGCTGTTCCAAAACTGAGCTAGATGTATTATATTTTTTTTTGGCAAAGTCTAATCTGGCCGTTCTATAATTGAGGCGTATGAATGGTTTGCACCTTCTGATGAACCCTCTGTATTTACTCTCCTGAAGTCTTTTCGTTACTGTAGACATGGATAATGATATGCCTACCTCCTGGAGTGTGTTCTTCACATGGCTGGTTTTTTTTTTACCATGGAAAGGATCCTGCTATCATCTACCACTGTTGTCTTCAATAAACGTAAAGGCCTTTTTGTGTTGCCGAGCTCACGAGTGCGTTTTTTTCTCTCAGAAAGTCACAAACTGTTAATTTGGTCACTCCTAAGGTTCCCGCTATCTCTGTGATGGATTTTTTTGTTCCTGCAGCCTAAGGATGACCTCATTCACTTGCACTGACCTGCGGCCTCATTTTGTGGATTCACAAAAACAGCTTTCAAATAGAAATGTCACACTTGGAATCAATTCCAGACAATGAGATTATGTCTATAATTTTCAAGGATGCAATGTAAATATAATAGCTAGAATCTGATAGGTTACTATGGGCAACAGCACCACTTTTTATTTTAAGAAGCTTTAGGGGCCTATTTATCATCTCCAGATGGTGTTACCAGGACTGCCATCAGAAATTGTGGGGCCCGGGACTGACAAAATAGACAGGGACCCTTCCCCCTAAAAAAAAAAAAAAAACTGCAGCACTTCTCCACTTCTGTGTAATGTTATACATTGTGACGCTACATATAGGTGGAGTGTTGCAGAAATACAGGAACGGTTTACAGAGCTGATGCGCAGATAAGGCTTGTTGATTCACAGACTGGTGCAGTTTTAGAGGTATTGGCTGTAGGAGCCAGGGGTGTGCCCCCCTCTCTGTAAGGGCCCAGGACACCTGTCCGCACAGTCCCCCCCTGATGGCGGACCTGGGTGTTACCCTATACTAGCCTATGGGCTACTAATTTGAAAATTGTTTAGGAGGGAGCTTTTAAGCTTAATATTGTATAATGTATATGTAATGTATACTATTTTATATATTTAACCAAACATAACATGAAAAATAACCTATATGTTAGTCAATAATATATGATAAAATAAATAATACATAAAATGAAGATATCGCTGAAAACCTATGGATCTGACATTCGTCATATAGATGGTAACAACACAATGGTAGCAATAGAGCAGAGTACATATCATAGGATGGTACCAGGTTGTGCAGACTATTCATGGATGAATATGATACAACCTAGCTCCTAATTAAGAAAATTGTCTTACTCTGGAGTATTGTTACATAGAAATTTGTATTACGAATTATTGCTAGAATGTTATATATATATATATATTGGGGGGAAAAAAGGGGGGGGTCTGATTTGTTCTGATAAGAGAGACATGGCTATCCATAAAAAATAATGCATGATAAATCATTATACAGCAATGTGAATTGAGTTTAGTTTAAGTGGTGGAAAACTCAATTGCCATTACCTCCCTTCCCACCACCAAGGAGTAAGGAGATTAATTTATTTATTATTATTTATTACCAGTTATTTACATAGCGCACACATATTCCGTAGCGCTTTACAGAGAATGTTTTGCCCATTCACATCAGTACCTGCCCCAGTGGAGCTTACAATCTGTATTACCTATCGCATGTACACACAGACACATTCACACTAGGGTTAATTTAGTTGGGACCCAATTAACCTATCAGAATATTTTTGGATTGTGGGAGGAAACCGGAGGACCCGGAGGAAACCCACGCAATCACGGGGAGAATATACAAACTCCGCACAGTTAGGTCTATGATGGGAATTGAACCCATGACCTCATTACTGTGAGGCAGTAATGCTAACCATCCATTCTTCCCTATGAGCTGAGCTACAGTGCTAATTGTATAATAGGGGCAGTAGTACCCAGGAGAGGGGGTTCCAGCACTTGTTTAGCAGGCTCCACTTTCCTGAAGAAACCAGTCCTGGTGACAACTGGCCTAGGGTTAGTGAATGTTTGTGGGACTTCTATTTTTTTTTCAAGTTACTGTATATTGGTGCGATTTTCAGCTAGTTTACAACTTGCAGACTGTTGCCAAGATTCTAGCAAGATAGGCTGTGCTCTCATTCTTTTGTACTGTATATTGCGACCATCATTAGATAACCAATTTGGACCACTTTACTTTCCCTACTTACAATCGGTATACACTTGTTCAATTCTCACCCAATCTGACCTCCGACCAACCAGTTGGTCTGATATTAGTACAGTGTGTACATTCACAAAACTACTGGTTTAATCCAATCCTGGTCATCAGGTCTGTCAAAAGATTTTAAAAACTGCTGAATAATCAGGATTCCAGATCGCCCATCACCTGACCAATATATACAGATAAATAGAGATCTGCAGCAAAATTGGACAGGTGTGTACCCATAGATTGTGTGTTGTGTCTGTGACGACAGTAGATCTCCACTAGGATTGTGTTAACAGTTTGGTCAGATATTGGATCACCGGAGGATTGGACAAGCGGTTACCTTACTTTAGTCCCTTTAAATGTGTATATAAGCTAAAATAAGTCAGATTACTTTAATTGGTTTCTGACAGTGGCAAGAATTTATAATATATTTACCCAATACTTAATTCTCTCTAGTTGCTACTCAATAGTTACATGAACTACTTTGAGCTTGCATTTTTGCATGTTTCCACAAAGTTTTGCTTTTCCACAGCAAAAATTCCATTGGATTTAACTTAAAAATAAATAAATGAACTCCATATTTTTTCATAATTGTAAAGTTTGAACTCTATGTAACATATTCTGATTACTTTTCTATTGCTAGAACACAACATATTTTGCATTTGTATCAACATATAGGGAGGAATTCAATTAGCCATGGTAAATTAAATTAACGTTGCTTATTAATAACTGTTGCATTTGTATCAACATATAGGGAGGAATTCAATTAGCCATGGTAAATTAAATTAACGTTGCTTATTAATAACTGGTGGGAGGGGGGTAATTCAATGATGCTGATAGCCAGCTTTATCAAGGATTTTGTTTCACCTGCCCGGAGGCTGTAGCCAGATTAAGGGGGGATGCAGGGAATGCTGTACCCCGGGCCCCCCTTTGTGAGGGGGCCCCCCGGCCAGAGCACACTGACATCACTAGCTTTCCCTCTTAACAGCAGCAGAAGCAGCAGCCAGAATGTGAGCAGAATAGTATGCAGTGAAGGCAGAGACACAGGAATATCATGTTTCATGAGCTACCGATACAGCTTTCCGACCAGAGGAGAGATAGGAGGGTGGAAAGAGCTTTAAGTTACACAGGGATCCCAGCTTCTCCTCTTCCCTGTTGGGTGTCTGAGTCTTGTGTAAACTGTTATGCCATTTCGGTCTAGGGATAGAGACACACACAGAGAGTCCTCCTGAGTCCTGTCCCAGTGTGTATGTATAATAGAGGCTGTTGCTAGGGATAGAGACACACACAGAGAGTCCTCCTGAGTCCTGTCCCAGTGTGTATGTATAATAGAGGCTGCTGCTATTCTTGCATGTGACAAGATAACCTTAAAATACACATAGAAAAATAAAATACAGTAATTTAAGTTGTCTTTGTTACATTACAAGAAAATGTTATATAATAGTTCTCTTTTAATTAGGTGGAGCTATAAACAGTACCCAGCCATTTTTAAACTATTTAAAACTAATATACACCATTGGTTTCAATTTAAAATTCACAATCCATACCTCCCACCATGACCCATTCCAGGAGGGACAACATGCTCTCTACCTGGACTTTCTTCTTAATTTATGATTGCAATCAGCTGTGTTGAAATACCTTTCTATTCAATTATTAGCAGTTTCTTATATAGCGCAGCATATTCCGTTGCGCTTTACAATTAAATAGTTCAACACAGGTGATGCCAATCATATATTAAGTGTGAAGTCGAGGTAGAGAGCATTTTGTCCCTCCTGGAATGGGGCATGGTGGGAGGTATGCACAATCTAATATACACCCCCTGCCTTCCACCGAGGCCCCCCTGTTTTAAGTGCCCCA
Organism: Pseudophryne corroboree; assembly: GCF_028390025.1. Lineage (NCBI taxonomy): Eukaryota > Metazoa > Chordata > Amphibia > Anura > Myobatrachidae > Pseudophryne > Pseudophryne corroboree. The sequence continues at coordinate 42,171,466 of NC_086448.1, forward strand.
GGCAACCCCAAGGCTTAATCCAGCCCTGCCAGAGGCCGTATTTTGCGTGGTAGTGTTCGCGAAAAAACACATGGATCTGGAAACTTTTCCAGGATCCTGTGTTTTTTGCTCAGAAACAGTTACATTTGTCTACAAAAAAGGGGTATTAATTGAATTGCCCCCAAAAAACATTGGGCAAAAATATTGAAAAATTTACCACTGCTATTGGAATTTCCCCTTAATCTGTTTTCCTGGGAATAGCTGCTGATGTCATGAGTCTAATATGTCCTCTCTCCTCTGTTCCTGACATACAGTAATGTCCCATTATTCCACATGGTAAAACAGACACAATTCTACAGTGATGGAGAAGCACAAATGAATCATTGTATTTTATTATTGAAGCACCCAGTGCACCATGAAATTGGTAGTGTTGTGGTACATACTGGTCAATATGTTTCTATTGATTCTTCTTGAGTGGTTCCATTGATTCTTCTTGAGTGGTTCCATTCACCATTTAACACCCAATAGCCTAGGGGAGGATTATAATGAACACCAGACATCTAAAACTATTTATAAAAATAAAACAGTAAACTATAAAATAAAAAGTCTAAAGGAGTGGGAAGCACTTTGTGGGGAAAGGGATTCAGTAATTTTGCCATTTTACAAAACAAGGGCCAATATTCACCCCTGATGTTCTATTTTTCCATCTTACATACAAACATACAGATACCGTAGTATGTTCAAATGTATCAGTGCATGAATTGCTTTTACAAATCCTCATCTGCATAACATAATTCTATTTTATGCATGTCCCTGTGAGTAAAGTCCAGACACTTTATACCAGCATTTCACACATTGCCCATTACAGATCACCATGTACTGTATGTGATTGTACTGTACATAGAGAACACTATCAGGTGTCCACTGCTGGAAATATATGTACAGTACCTGACAGGCAGTGCCATTTCTAGCAATCACATGGCGCACCGGCCCACAACATTGTGTACACTGTGTGTAGTATGCTATGCGGTCTGGCCAGCCGCATAGAATACTGTGAAAATGTCCCTCCAAAAATGGCCGCCACCTCCTCTAGTATCCTTCAAAAGTGTCTTCTCTCAGGTGGTGGCAGACATTTTTGGAGGGACATTTAATAGGAGGCAGGCAATGGCACAGCTGTGCCGGGAATGTGGTGACAGAGGACACAAAGGGAGCAGGGGAGGGTAGAGGCTAGCAGAAGCAGCATGAAACAAACCCCTGACAATGAGCAGGAACAGGTACAGTGACAATTACTGTGAGGGGCTAACTTTGGTGCTGGAGGCATTACTCTGTGAGCGATAATATGGTACCAGGGGCATTACTGTGTGGGGCATAACAACGGGCATTACTGTGAGTGAAATACTTTGGTGTAAGGGGCATTACTGTGTGAGGGATAATATGGTGCTAGGGGCATTACTGTGTGGAGCATAATAGGGGCATTACTGTGTGGAGCATAATAGGGGCATTACTGTGAGGGGAATATTTTTGTGCAAGGGGCATTACTGTGTGAGGCATAATATGGTGCTGGGGCAATACTGTGTGGGGCATAATAAGTGCAAGGGGCATTACTGTGTGGGGCTTAATATGGCTCAAAGGGCATTAATGTGTGGGGCATAATATGGTGCTAGTGGCATTACTGTTTGGGGCGTAATATGGTGCAAGGTAGTATTTTCCTGCAAGATCACGCCCATTTCCTGCTAGATCACACCCCTTTTTCTGTGTTCGCAGTGGGAACCAAATTGGCAAGAAACAGCCCTGCTGACAGGTTGTGATTCAGTATCAGTCACAGCATAATGAAGAAAAAGGTGCGTAAGGGAAAGTACAAGTCTTAGCTTATTTTTGTTCCCTTTTACAGTATTACTGAATAAAGTTTTTGGTTAGGTTCAGTATGCAGGTGTTGTTAGGAACACAATGCGTTAGACTTCTATATTCTACTTCTATCAAAATATTTTCACATCAAGGATATTGGGTGTGAAATTTATCAAAGCCTTATAAGTACTGTACCAACCAATCAGCTCCTGTCACAGAGCTTGTACAATGACAGCTAGAAGATTATTTGTACACTATCTCTCTCCAAGCTTTGATACATCTCCCCATGTATTTTTTATTTAGCTGTGATATATCACATGTTACACTATTTAAAGGAAGAATAAACTGTTTTGAACTGGCTATATGCTTAAAACAAAAAGTAAACAAGTTATAACATATATATACAGTAGATTGCATTGCTTCTACTCATATTGTTGGGCACAATAATTACCTACATGAATGTTATTGGTCACCAGTGATGTCACAGTGCTAAATGTTGAATATAAAACACATTTAGGGGCTACACCCCCCGGCCAGAGTTTCTAGATTATTAATCTGACATACTGTACTGTATTCTGTATACATCTGAATTTGCCCCTTGTGAAGGTCTAGAAATCTGGAGTGTCACTTCAAGACAATTTTCAATTAAGTTATTTATTTTATTGCAAAATTGTTATCTGCAACAATCATCATCATCATCATCCTCTTCCTCATTACCATCCTCATAATCATTATCATAATTTATTTATTAAATGACAACATATTTAATGGTATTGCACATTAAGAAGACAATGGGGGTCATTCCGAGTTGTTCGCTCATTATATTTTTCTCGCAACGGAGCGATTAGTCGCTAATGCGCATGCGCAATGTCCACAGTGCGACTGCGCCAAGTAAATTTGCTATGCAGTTAGGTATTTTACTCACGGCATTACAAGGTTTTTTCTTCGTTCTGGCGATCGTAATGTGATTGACAGGAAGTGGGTGTTTCTGGGCGGAAACTGGCCGTTTTATGGGTGTGTGCGAAAAAACGCTACAGTTTCTGGGAAAAACGCGGGAGTGGCTGGAGAAACGGAGGAGTGTCTGGGCGAACGCTGGGTGTGTTTATGACGTCAAACCAGGAACGACAAGCACTGAACTGATCGCAGATGCCGAGTAAGTGTGGAGCTACTCAGAAACTGCTAAGAAGTGTCTATTCGCTATTTTGCTAATCTTTCGTTCGCAATTTTGATAAGCTAAGATTCACTCCCAGTAGGCGGCGGCTTAGCGTGTGCAAAGCTGCTAAAAGCAGCTTGCGAGCGAACAACTCGGAATGAGGGCCAATGATACAAGAGAACAACATACAAGAGCATAACACTGAAGGATGGTCCTGCTCATTTGATCTTACAATCTAAGTGGTGTGGCTAACAGATTCAGCCTCTATGTGGAAAAGAGCTTAAAGTAGCCATCTATTGCATTAAAGCATTCACATGATACTAACCAACCCCCAGCACATTACATTCATTGAATGTTTCATAGCAATACCAACATGTAGCCAATTAGAGCACTTGAGGATTCCCATTTCCAGATCCAAGCTGTAGACAGAGCGTTAGAATATTCCCAGCGCTAGACCAAATTGCAGATAATGTCAGCACTACACCATTCACAGTTTGAGACCACACTGCAGCCAATGAGAATATAAAAACATTTATAGGTCTAGAGTATTATGCTGGGGACACACTGGCCAATATATTGGCGGTTTGAGCTAAAGGCTGATTTATCGCTAGTGGGACGGCAGGTGTTCACAGACATATTGCGTTGGCTGTGCAGTACAGGCAATGGCTGATAAGTCTACAGATACTGTATATCGGTGTATCTGGCTGTATGACGGGTGGTCCGCTGACTACCCATACATTTTGCTGCAGAGGCTGACGTCACCGCTGGGCAGGCAAATTTAAATGCCTGCTTAGCTGTAGGACCGACACATCCAGCGGACCATCAGTAAGTGTATATGCTTACCTGGATTGGTGGCTCTGTTGGCACGACACTGACATATCTGTCTGGTGTGTATCCAGCCTTGGGGGCATATTTAACACAACCTGCATCTCAGATATGGATGGGATTTGATAAATTAACCTGAATCCACAATGCAATATTTGAATGCATCGCAAGAAAGCTCTGGTCCGGCCAATCCACTTAATGCCCTTCTTAGGGTATTTATCCTGACCAATACCCTGAGCATGAAACTGTACATGCGTTGTTGGCTACCTTCATGACACCTCCCCCCTCACGACCTCCTCCATTCTGCTTACACTTACTGCTGCCAGGACTGTTAATTGCAGATCCAGTGAGGGCAGCCGGTCATTGATCTTGTACACCTGCTGTGACCCCCGGGGCAGTAAAGTGTTATGCCAGCTTCACAGCATCTGAGTTAACTTTACTGCACCAGGGGTCAGAGCAGGAGCAGAGTGATCAGATGACTGGCTGCCCTCACCGGACCACTGATCACCGTTTCTGGGTGCAGATGTTACTTTTATATGTTTTCTAGCTTTTCTTCTTTTTTTTACAGTGATCAGCCTGTGGTTTATTAGACACATGTCTGATCGGGTTGGGTTCATGTGACTGATGGTCACCATACCAACGCCAGGATCCCGGCTTCTAGTTGGCCTGTGGGGGGAGGATGGGGGGGGGGGTGTAGTGCAATGAAGCCCCTTGTGGGCTCAGTGGCTCGCTGCGCTTGCCACAGGTTCTATTCCCACTCCATGGGTGTCGTGGACACTTACTAGTGGGAATAATTCCTGTGGGTCAGCATGCCGACCGTTGGGCTATTCAGCATTCGGGATCCTGGCATGAGTTTTGTGACCGGCGTTCACATAAAAGCATCCCGTCTGATCACAGGGGCTGGATCCGAGTTTAGCAGCGAGGGAATGCTGAGCTACAGCAGGGAAACCAGAGGAAAGCCTGGATAACACTATCTGAAGATCGCATTGATATCACAAGGATCCCTCCTGTATTTTTTTTTACAATTTCATTTTAGTAAATTTATGCAGGTCGCATTTTCCATTACAAGCATGGGAAATGCGATCTGATTACTCAATAAGTGTTCATTTAAGGACTTGGAGGAGAATTTTGTGTATTGTCAATTTGCCCTTTACTACATTCAGGTGATACAAAAAATGTAAAAGGGTGTGAAAACCCCCATTTTAACATTATTTTTGTAAAAACAGTTTTGATAAATATGTCTGTCAGACAGTGCATGAAATAAAAGTTAAAAAGCAAATGGTCAAATACACAGTAAACAGCAACAACACAAATCTATATTAAACAAAGTTCACACATCCAGCCTGTGGCTTGTTTGTTTTTTGTCTTTTTTTTTATTCGAGAGTCTTTTACACTTTCAAAAAGTCTTCCAAAAATCTGCTGTTACATTTATTTTAATGTTTTAACCCAGCAAGGATTGCGTAATATGGATTGCATTGATTTCTAGCACTGTTTAGTAGCATGCGGGCGAACAAGAGCAACGTATCGAGGAAAAGACTGGCCTCTTCTGTGTTCTCTTATTTTTATGACCTTGGCTGCGTGAAATACACAGAGACACAGTCTTTCAGCGCACCCTTACAGTGCGGCAGGGATGACACTTGAAAAGACGGACAGATCTATTGGCCTTAGAGTAAGGCTGCCAAATCAAAACTGATGAAGGTCAGGGAAAGGTGCACGCATGCCAAGGTAATATTTGCAGACGAGAAACAGAAAAATTCTTTCACTTATCTGGTCAACCAAATTGCACTGGATAGCAAAATACAAACGAGATAAACACAAGGATTGGGAAGGAAAATCAATAAATTCTGGCAGCTGCCAGGGATCTGATGCAGCAGAGTGATCCATCTAGAAACTAAATTGAAACTACATTACAGAAATGTCTTGTTAACATTTCTCAGGAAGCCGCTGAGTGCCAGGATAAAAGTGCTAGGTAGATACAAGTGGATATTTACAGCAGAGGGGGCTGACATGGCTTGGCTGAATATGTATACTATATCGCTTGTGTGGTAAATTAATGTTTGAAAAGACTGTTTAACTAAAGCTAGGTTTATTTTTTTTTAAATCACTTCAACAACTTGCTCAGTGCAATAACATTTTTACTTTTGTAGTCTCATTTTACTATGGCAGAGTAAGGGATCCATTTTCTAAGGCGTTGGCGAGAGATAAAGTGCCAACAGCTGTGTAAGTAGAAAAAAATGTGTTTGGGGTACTGTGTGTGTGTGTGTGTGTGCACAAAAGGTGCGCTGCAAAAAGGACGTTGCCATATGACACAAGGGCCATCTCAAAATGACACGCCACCCATTTCTCATCCCTCTGGGAACATTTCATTCCAAATGCACCTTACCTATATGGTGGTTTCTCACAATCGGGAACCTCTGAAAAAATGTATCCTCCCTGGTCAGTCGGCGTCTTCAGTCGGTATTCACTAGTCATGTACGAAATCACATGGTCCGGAAGATGCCTGGTTGTGTAGGAATATAACCAAAGTCATCTTCATACAACAGAGGTTCAATTAGACTCATGCCACCTGTGTCACCTTTTACTCACTGCTTCTCCTAGCCACACCATCATCTACCCCCTGTGTCTCTCAGCCATACCATCATCTTCCTTCCTGCATCTCTCAGCCACACCATCTGCCCCCCTGCGTCTCTCAGCCATACCGTCATCTTCCTTCCTGCATCTCTCAGCCACACCATCTCCCCCCTGTGTCTCTCAGCCACACCACCATCTTCCTTCCTGCATCTCTCAGCCACACCATCTGCCCCCTGCGCCTCTCAGCCATACCGTCATCTTTCTCCATGCATTTCTCAGACACATTATCTCCCCCTACATCTCTCAGACACACCATCTTCCCCCTGTGTCTCTTAGCCACACCACCATCTTCCTCCCTGCGTCTCTCAGCCATACCATCATCTCCCGCCTGCATCTCTCAGCCACTCTGCCATCTCCTCCTTCATTTCTCAGCCACATGTCATCTCCCCCCTGCTACTCTCAGTCTGCCCCCTTTAAATATACTGTATGTCTTTCAGCCTGCCCTATATAATTCTGTGTCTCTCAGCTTGCCTTCCCCCTCACTCTGTGTTTCTCTGCTTTTCCCTCTGTATCCATCATCAGCCTCCACCCTCTGAGTCCATAATCAGCATTCCCCTCTGTGTCCATCATCATCAGCCTCCATTTATCTGTCCATTATCAAGCACCCAGTCTGTATCCATCATCAGCCGCCATTTCTCTGTCCATTATCAAGCACCCAGTCTGTATCCATCATCAGCCGCCATTTCTGTGTCCATCATCAGCCTCTTCTGTGTCCATCATCAGCCTCCTCCTCTCTGTCCATCATCAGCCTCCTCCTCTGTGCCTATTCTCAGCCTCCTCCTCTGTGTCCATCATCAGCCTCCCCTCTGTGTCCATCACCAGCCTCCCCTCTGTGTCCATCATCAGCCTCCTCCTCTGTGTCCCTCCTCCTCTGTGTCCATCATCAGCTTCCTCCTCTGTGTCCATCATCAGCCACCCCTCTGTGTCCATCATCAGCCTCTCCCTCTGTGTCCATCATCAGCCTCTCCCTCTGTGTCCATCATCAGCCTCCTCTCTCTGTGTCAATTTTCAGGCTCCCCCTCTGTGTGTATCATCAGCCTTCCTCTCTGTTTTCATCACCAGCCTCATCATCAGCCTCCTCCTCCTCTGTGTCCATCATCAGCCTTCCCTTTGTGTCCATCATCATCTTCCCCCTCTATGTCCCACATCAGCCTCTTCCTCTGTTTCTACAACCTGTGTTTTCAGCTCCAGCCCAGTCCACACTTACCTCCAGCAGCCTGCTGCATAATTGGGATGCTGCTTTCTGCTTCATTGATGTGGGTGGTTTGCCTCCTCCAGTCTTCACAATGTTCAGTGGCACGATGTCACATCGCTGTGCCTGGACAAAACTTTATTGTGCCACCCACCAGCTGCTGTGAGGGCTTTGCTCCTTCCTTCGACATGCGATTCCTTCTCTCTTCCTGGAGTTTGTCCTGTTTTCATGTCAGACATGAAAATGGGTCAAACCGCGTCGTGCCGTTGGTAAGGGATAAGTTATAGCGGCTACTAACTTCTTAACTGTAAACCATACTGCCCTGTACCACCTTAATTTCACCACTGTGTACCAACCAACCAGCTCCTAGTTGTCATTTTTCAAAAACAGCCTATAACATGGTAGTTAGTAGCGGATTGACTAAAACTTTATCTCTCTCCAACGCTTAGTAAATAAACCCCAAAGTCATTAACAGGCATTGAATTTAATTACTGTGACCCTTATCACACTGCTTCCTGTTTTCAGTAGGAAATCCAACAGGGCACCAATGCAATGCAGAGAGGCCTGTATCAAGTAGTGATGTGCACCGGACATTTTTCAGGTTTTGTGTTTTGGTTTTGGGTTCGGTTCCACGGCCGTGTTTTGGATTCGGACGCGTTTTGGCAAAACCTCACCGAAATTTTTTTGTCGGATTCGGGTGTGTTTTGGATTCGGGTGTTTTTTTCAAAAAACCCTAAAAAACAGCTTAAATCATAGAATTTGGGGGTCATTTTGATCCCAAAGTTTTATTAACCTCAATAACCATAATTTCCACTCATTTTCAGTCTATTCTGAACACCTCACACCTCACAATATTATTTTTAGTCCTAAAATTTGCACCGAGGTAGCTGTGTGACTAAGCTAAGCGACTCAAGTGGCCGACACAAACACCTGGCCCATCTAGGAGTGGCACTGCAGTGTCAGACAGGATGGCACTTGAAAAAAATACTCCCCAAACAGCACATGACGCAAAGAAAAAAAGAGGCGCAATGAGGTAGCTGTGTGACTAAGATAAGTGACCCAAGTGGCCGACACAAACACCTGGCCCATCTAGGAGTGGCACTGCAGTGTCAGACAGGATGGCACTTGAAAAAAATACTCCCCAAACAGCACATGACGCAAAGAAAAAAAGAGGCGCAATGAGGTAGCTGTGTGACTAAGATAAGCGACCCAAGTGGCCGACACAAACACCTGGCCCATCTAGGAGTGGCACTGCAGTGTCACGCAGGATGGCCCTTCAAAAAAATAGTCCCCAAACAGCACATGACGCAAAGAAAAAAAGAGGCGCAATGAGGCAGCTGTGTGACTAAGACAAGCGACCCAAGTGGCCGACACAAACGCCTGGCCCATTTAGGAGTGGCACTGCAGTGTCAGACAGGATGGCACTTGAAAAAAATACTCCCCAAACAGCACATGACGCAAAGAAAAAAAGAGGCGCAATGAGGTAGCTGTGTGACTAAGATAAGCGACCCAAGTGGCCGACACAAAACCTGGCCCATCTAGGAGTGGCACTGCAGTGTCACGCAGGATGGCCCTTCAAAAAAATACTCCCCAAACAGCACATGACGCAAAGAAAAAAAGAGGAGCAATGAGGTAGCTGTGTGACTAAGCTAAGCGACCCAAGTGGCCGACACAAACACCTGGCCCATCTAGGAGTGGCACTGCAGTGTCAGACAGGATGGCACTTGAAAAAAATACTCCCCAAACAGCACATGACGCAAAGAAAAAAAGAGGCGCAATGAGGTAGCTGTGTGACTAAGATAAGCGACCCAAGTGGCCGACACAAACACCTGGCCCATCTAGGAGTGGTACTGCAGTGTCACGCAGGATGGCCCTTCAAAAAAATACTCCCCAAAAAGCACATGACGCAAAGAAAAAAAGAGGCGTAATGAGGTAGCTGTGTGACTAAGATAAGTGACCCAAGTGGCCGACACAAACACCTGGCCCATCTAGGAGTGGCACTGCAGTGTCAGACAGGATGGCACTTGAAAAAAATACTCCCCAAACAGCACATGACGCAAAGAAAAAAAGAGGCACAATGAGGTAGCTGTGTGACTAAGATAAGCGACCCAAGTGGCCGACACAAACACCTGGCCCATCTAGGAGTGGCACTGCAGTGTCATGCAGGATGGCCCTTCAAAAAAATAGTCCCCAAACAGCACATGACGCAAAGAAAAAAAGAGGCGCAATGAGGTAGCTGTGTGACTAAGATAAGCGACCCAAGTGGCCGACACAAAACCTGGCCCATCTAGGAGTGGCACTGCAGTGTCACGCAGGATGGCCCTTCAAAAAAATACTCCCCAAACAGCACATGACGCAAAGAAAAAAATAGGCGCAATGAGGTAGCTGTGTGACTAAGCTAAGCGACCCAAGTGGCCGACACAAACACCTGGCCCATCTAGGAGTGGCACTGCAGTGTCAGACAGGATGGCACTTGAAAAAAATACTCCCCAAACAGCACATGACGCAAAGAAAAAAAGAGGCGCAATGAGGTAGCTGTGTGACTAAGATAAGCGACCCAAGTGGCCGACACAAAACCTGGCCCATCTAGGAGTGGCACTGCAGTGTCACGCAGGATGGCCCTTCAAAAAAATACTCCCCAAACAGCACATGACGCAAAGAAAAAAAGAGGAGCAATGAGGTAGCTGTGTGACTAAGCTAAGCGACCCAAGTGGCCGACACAAACACCTGGCCCATCTAGGAGTGGCACTGCAGTGTCAGACAGGATGGCACTTGAAAAAAATACTCCCCAAACAGCACATGACGCAAAGAAAAAAAGAGGCGCAATGAGGTAGCTGTGTGACTAAGATAAGCGACCCAAGTGGCCGACACAAACACCTGGCCCATCTAGGAGTGGTACTGCAGTGTCACGCAGGATGGCCCTTCAAAAAAATACTCCCCAAAAAGCACATGACGCAAAGAAAAAAAGAGGCGTAATGAGGTAGCTGTGTGACTAAGATAAGTGACCCAAGTGGCCGACACAAACACCTGGCCCATCTAGGAGTGGCACTGCAGTGTCAGACAGGATGGCACTTGAAAAAAATACTCCCCAAACAGCACATGACGCAAAGAAAAAAAGAGGCACAATGAGGTAGCTGTGTGACTAAGATAAGCGACCCAAGTGGCCGACACAAACACCTGGCCCATCTAGGAGTGGCACTGCAGTGTCATGCAGGATGGCCCTTCAAAAAAATAGTCCCCAAACAGCACATGACGCAAAGAAAAAAAGAGGCGCAATGAGGTAGCTGTGTGACTAAGACAAGCGACCCAAGTGGCCGACACAAACACCTGGCCCATTTAGGAGTGGCACTGCAGTGTCAGACAGGATGGCACTTGAAAAAAATACTCCCCAAACAGCACATGACGCAAAGAAAAAAAGAGGCGCAATGAGGTAGCTGTGTGACTAAGATAAGCGACCCAAGTGGCCGACACAAAACCTGGCCCATCTAGGAGTGGCACTGCAGTGTCAGACAGGATGGCACTTGAAAAAAATACTTCCCAAACAGCACATGATGCAAAGAAAAATGAACGAAAAAAGAGGTGCAAGATGGAATTGTCCTTGGGCCCTGGGCCCTCCCACCCACCCTTATGTTGTATAAACAGGACATGCACACTTTAACGAACCCATCATTTCAGCGACAGGGTCTGCCACACGACTGTGACTGAAATGACTGGTTGGTTTGGGCCCCCACCAAAAAAGAAGCAATCAATCTCTCCTTGCACAAACTGGTTCTACAGAGGCAAGATGTCCACCTCATCATCATCGTCCGATTCATCACCCCTTTCACTGTGTACATCCCCCTCCTCACAGATTATTAATTCGTCCCCACTGGAATCCACCGTCTCAGGTCCCCGTGTACTTTCTGGAGGCAATTGCTGCTGGTGAATGTCTCCACAGAGGAATTGATTATAATTCATTTTAATGAACATCATCTTCTCCACATTTTCTGGAAGTAACCTCGTACGCCGATTGCTGACAAGGTGAGCGGCGGCACTAAACACTCTCTCGGAGTACACACTGGCGGGAGGGCAACTTAGGTAGAATAAAGCCAGTTTCTGCAAGGGCCTCCAAATTGCCTCTTTTTCCTGCCAGTATACGTACGGACTGTCTGACGTGCCTACTTGGATGCGGTCACTCATATAATCCTCCACCATTCTTTCAATGGTGAGAGAATCATATGCAGTGACAGTAGACGACATGTCAGTAATCGTTGGCAGGTCCTTCAGTCCGGATCAGATGTCAGCACTCGCTCCAGACTGCCCTGCATCACCACCAGCGGGTGGGCTCGGAATTCTTAGCCTTTTCCTCGCACCCCCAGTTGCGGGAGAATGTGAAGGAGGAGATGTTGAAGGGTCACGTTCCGCTTGACTTGACAATTTTCTCACCAGCAGGTCTTTGAACCTCTGCAGACTTGTGTCTGCTGGAAAGAGAGATACAACGTAGGTTTTAAATCTAGGATCGGGCACGGTGGCCAAAATGTAGTGCTCTGATTTCAACAGATTGACCACCCGTGAATCCTGGTTAAGCGAATGAAGGGCTCCATCCACAAGTCCCACATGCCTAGCGGAATCGCTCTGTTTTAGCTCCTCCTTCAATGTCTCCAGCTTCTTCTGCAAAAGCCTGATGAGGGGAATGACCTGACTCAGGCTGGCAGTGTCTGAACTGACTTCACGTGTGGCAAGTTCAAAAGGTTGCAGAACCTTGCACAACGTTGAAATCATTCTCCACTGCGCTTGAGTCAGGTGCATTCCACCTCCTTTGCCTATATCATGGCCAGATGTATAGGCTTGAATCGCCTTTTGCTGCTTCTCCATCCTCTGAAGCATATAGAGGGTTGAATTCCACCTCGTTACCAACTCTTGCTTCAGATGATGGCAGGGCAGGTTCAGGTGTTTTTGGTGGTGCTCCAGTCTTCTGTACGCGGTGCCTGTACGCCGAAAGTGGCACGCAATTCTTCTGGCCACCGACAGCATCTCTTGCACGCCCCTGACGTTTTTTCAATAATTCTGCACCACCAAATTCAAGGTATGTGCAAAACATGGGACGTGCTGGAATTTGCCCAGATGTAATGCACGCACAATATTGCTGGCGTTGTCCGATGCCACAAATCCCCAGGAGAGTCCAATTGGGGTAAGCCATTCAGCGATGATCTTCTTCAGTTGCCGTAAGAGGTTTTCAGCTGTGTGCGTATTCTGGAAAGCGGTGATACAAAGCGTAGCCTGCCTAGGAACGAGTTGGCGTTTGCGAGATGCTGCTACTGGTGCCGCCGCTGCTGTTCTTGCAGCGGGAGGCAATACATCTACCCAGTGGGCTGTCACAGTCATGTAGTCCTGAGTCTGCCCTGCTCCACTTGTCCACATGTCCGTGGTTAAGTGGACATTGGGTATAACTGCATTTTTTAGGACACTGGTGACTCTTTTTCTGAGGTCTGTGTACATTTTCGGTATCGCCTGCCTAGAGAAATGGAACCTAGATGGTATTTGGTACCAGGGACACAGTACCTCAATCAAGTCTATAGTTGGCTCTGAAGTAACGATGGATACGGGAACCACGTTTCTCACCGCCCAGGCTGCCAAGGCCTCAGTTATCCGCTTTGCAGCAGGATGACTGCTGTGATATTTCATCTTCCTCGCAAAGGACTGTTGGACAGTCAATTGCTTACTGGAAGTAGTACAAGTGGTCTTCCGACTTCCCCTCTGGGATGCCGATCGACTCCCAGCAGCAACAACAGCAGCGCCAGCAGCAGTAGGCATTACACTCAAGGATGCATCGGAGGAATCCCAGGCAGGAGAGGACTCGTCAGAGTTGCCTGTGACATGGCCTGCAGGACTATTGGCTTTCCTGGGTAAGGAGGAAATTGACACTGAGGGAGTTGGTGGTGTGGTTTGCGGGAGCTTGGTTACAAGAGGAAGGGATTTAGTGGTCAGTGGACTGCTTCCGCTGTCGCCCAAAGTTTTTGAACTTGTCACTGACTTATGATGAATGCGCTGCAGGTGACGTATAAGGGAGGATGTTCCGAGGTGGTTAACGTCCTTACCCCTACTTATTACAGCTTGACAAAGGCAACACACTGCTTGACACCTGTTGTCCGCATTTGTGTTGAAATAATTCCACACCAAAGAGTTGATTTTTTTTGTATTTTGACCAGGCATGTCAATGGCCATATTCCTCCCACAGACAACAGGTGTCTCCCCGGGTGCCTGACTTAAACAAACCACCTCACCATCAGAATCCTCCTTGTCAATTTCCTCCCCAGCGCCAGCAACACAAATATCCTCATCCTGGTGTACTTCAACACTGACATTTTCAATTTGACTATCAGGAACTGGACTGCGGGTGCTCCTTCCAGCACTTGCAGGGGGCGTGCAAATGGTGGAAGGCGCAAGCTCTTCCCGTCCAGTGTTGGGAAGGTCAGGCATCGCAACCGACACAATTAGACTCTCCTTGGGTATTTGTGATTTAGAAGAACGCACAGTTCTTTGCTGTGCTTTTGCCAGCTTAAGTCTTTTATTTTTTCTAGCGAGAGGATGAGTGCTTCCATCCTCATGTGAAGCTGAACCACTAGCCATGAACATAGGCCAGGGCCTCAGCCGTTCCTTGCCACTCCGTGTCGTAAATGGCATATTGGCCAGTTTACGCTTCTCCTCAGACGCTTTTAATTTTGATTTTTGTGTCATTTTACTGATCTTTTGTGTTTTGGATTTTACATGCTCTGTACTATGACATTGGGCATCGGCCTTGGCAGACGACGTTGATGGCATTTCATCGTCTCGGCCATGACTAGTGGCAGAAGCTTCAGCACGAGGTGGAAGTGGATCTTGATCTTTCCCTATTTTTTTAACCTCCACATTTTTGTTCTCCATATTTTAATGCGCACAACTAAAAGGCACCACAGGTATACAATGTAGTTGGATGGATACTATAGTATACTTATGGACGACGAGTGACGACACAGAGGTAGGTACAGCAGTGGCCTACCGTACTGCTATATACAGTATAATGGACCTGGTGGACACTGTCAGCAGACTGCGTTTATAGTATTAAAAAAAAGACACCACAGGTATACAATGTAGATGGATGGATACTATAGTATACTTATGGACGACGAGTAACGACACAGAGGTAGGTACAGCAGTGGCCTACCGTACTGCTATATACAGTATAATGGACCTGGTGGACACTGTCAGCAGACTGCGTTTATAGTATTAAAAAAAAGACACCACAGGTATACAATGTAGATGGATGGATACTACAGTATACTTATGGACGACGAGTGACGACACAGAGGTAGGTACAGCAGTGGCCTACCGTACTGCTATATACAGTATAATGGACCTGGTGGACACTGTCAGCAGACTGCGTTTATGTTATAAAAAAAAGACACCACAGGTATACAATGTAGATGGATGGATACTATAGTATACTTATGGACGACGAGTGACGACACAGAGGTAGGTACAGCAGTGGCCTACCGTACTGCTATATACAGTATAATGGACCTGGTGGACACTGTCAGCAGACTGCGTTTATAGTATAAACAAAAAAGACACCACAGGTATACAATGTAGTTGGATGGATACTATAGTATACTTATGGACGACGAGTGACGACACAGAGGTAGGTACAGCAGTGGCCTACCGTACTGCTATATTCAGTATAATGGACCTGGTGGACACTGTCAGCAGACTGCGTTTATAGTTATATAGTATTAAAAAAAAAGACACCACAGGTATACAATGTAGATGGATGGATAGTATACTTATGGACGACGAGTGACGACACAGAGGTAGGTACAGCAGTGGCCTCCCGTACTGCTATATACAGTATAATGGACCTGGTGGACACTGTCAGCAGACTGCGTTTATAGTATAAAAAAAAAGACACCACAGGAGTGTTTTTCAGGCAGACAAACGTATACTGGTGGTCACTGTCAGCAAAACTGTGCACTGTACTCCTGCTATAACTGCTCCCTAGTCCCCACAATTAGGCAGTGTGAGCACTCAGCACAGATATATATCATGCAGCACACTGAGCACAGATATGGTATGGAGCGTTTTTTTCAGGCAGAGAACGGATAAAAAACTAGCAAAACTCTGCACTGTACTCCTCCTAACAGCTGCTCCCCAATCCTCCCCACAATAAGCTAAGCAATCAGATCAACTTTGTAGTATTAATATAAGTATAAACGGAGAGGATGCCAGCCACGTCCTCTCCCTATCAATCTCAATGCACGTGTGAAAATGGCGGCGACGCGCGGCTGCTTATATAGAATCCGAATCTCGCGAGAATCCGACAGCGGGATGATGACGTTCGGGCGCGCTCGGGTTAACCGAGCCATACGGGAGAATCCGAGTATGGCTCAGACCCGTGTAAAAAGGCTGAAGTTCGGGGGGGTTCGGTTTCTCGGAAACCGAACCCGCTCATCACTAGTATCAAGTATCATATATAGAGATGAGCGGGTTCGGTTCTCAGAGAACCGAACCGTATCGAACTTCACCATTCGAGTCCGGTTCCGATCCAGGCTCGGGTTTTCCCGCCTGACTCGGAAACCATAACGAAGCAAAACGTCATCATCCCGCTGTCGGATTCTCGCGGGGTTTGGACTCCATATAAGGAGCCACGTGTCCCCCCCATTTTCACTCCGGCATTGAAGAGTGTAGAGAGAGGACGTGTCTCTGTCCTCAGTTTCCTTTGTGGTAGTGTCTTGTGCTGAATTTGTCCAGTCACAGTGCTTGTGTCCTCTTGCTGCCATATGTCCATTGCTGCTGTGTTGTGCTGCATCAGTTCAGTGGTGGTGTATTGTGCTGCATCAGACCAATGGTAGTGTCATGTGAATCAGCCATCAGTCATTCCAGTGACCAGGCAGTCACAGTGTTTGTGTCCTCTTGCTGCCATATGTCCATTGCTGCTGTGTTGTGCTGCATCAGACCAGTGGTGGTGTCCTGACCATCAGTCATTCCAGTGTCCAGGCAGTCACAGTAGTATACGCTGCTGCTATATGTCCACTGCTGCCGTATTATAATAATAATAATAACAACAACAACAACAACAACAACAAGTCCCTTACAGTGTTGCTGTGTTGTGCTGCATCAGACCAGTGGTATTGTCCTGGCCATCAGTCATTCCAGTGACCAGGCAGTCACAGTGGTATACGCTGCTGCTATATGTCCACAGCTGTCGTATTATAATAATAATAACAACAACAACAACAACAAGTCCCTTACAGTGTTGCTGTGTTGTGCTGCATCAGACCAGTGGTAGTGTCCTGGCCATCAGCCATCAGTCATTCCTGTGTCGCATATTGGGGGTAATTCCAAGTTGATCGCAGCAGGAATTTTGTTAGCAGTTGGGCAAAACCATGTGCACTGCAGGGGAGGCAGATTTAAAATGTGCAGAGAGAGTTAGATTTGGGTGTGGTGTGTTCAATCTGCAGTCTAATTTGCAGTGTAAAAATAAAGCAGCCAGTATTTACCCTGCACAGAAATAAAATAATCCACCCAAATCTAACTCTTTCTGCACATGTTATATCTGCCTCCCCTGCAGTGCACATGGTTTTGTCCAACTGCTAAAAAATTTCCTGCTGCGATCGACTTAGAATTACCCCCATTGTGTTATATAACTCCCAAAAAATAATGGAGAGCACAAATTTGGAGGAAAAAATAGAGAAAGATCAAGAACCACTTCCTCCTAGTGATGAAGCTGCTGCCACAAGCCATGACATAGATGATGAAATGCCATCCGCGTCGTCTGCCAAGGCCGATGCCCATTGTGATAGTAGAGGGCATGTAAAATCCAAAAAGCCAAAGTTCAGTAAAAAGACCCCCCAAATTTTTTTTTCAATTGTCTGTGGAGAAACGTAAACTTGCCAATATGCCATTTACGACACGGAGTGGCAAGGAACGGCTGAGGTCCTGGCCTATGCGCATGACTAGTGGTTCAGCTTCACATGACGATGGAAGCCCTCATATCTGAGGCCTTGACACTTATGTTGGTGTTAGACGTGCGTCCGGTATCCGCCATTAGTGCAATGGGATTTAGACAATTGAGGTATTGTGTCCCCGATACCAAATCCCATCTAGATTCCACTTCACTAGGCAGGCGATACCGAGATTTTGCCATTTAATTCCAGTGATTTGGACGAGTGATTTTGCCATTTAATTCCAGTGATTTAGAAGTATAATTCCAGTGATTTGGACGTATAATTACAGTGATTTTGCAGTATTATTAAAGTGATTTTGCAGTATAATTACAGTGATTTTGCCATTTAATTTCAGTAATTTGGACCTATAATTCCAGTGATTTGGACGTATAATTACAGTGATTTTGCAGTATTATTACAGTGATTTTGCAGTATAATTTCAGTGATTTTGCCATTTAATTCCAGGGATTTGGACGTATAATTCCAGTGATTTTGCCATTTAATTCCAGTGATTTTGCCATTTAATTCCAGTGATTTTGCCATTTAATTCCAGTGATTTGGACGTATAATTCCAGGGATTTTGCCATTTAATTCCAGTGATTTTGCCATTTAATTCCAGTGATTTGGACATGTAATTCCAGTGATTTTGCAATTAATTTCCAGTGATTTGGACATATAATTCCAGTGATTTTGCAGTTTAATTCCAGTGATTTGGACGTATAATTCCAATGATTTTGACGTATAATTCCAGTGATTTTGCAGTATAATTCCAGTAATTTTACCATTTAATTCCATTGATTTGGACGTATAATTCCAGCGGTAATTGTTTGTGTCGCTTGGCTTAGTCATACAGCTACCTCATTGCACCAATTCGACATCTTTGCATGAGGTGCTGTTTGGGGCCTAGTTTTTGAAAAGTGCCACCCTGTCTGACACTGCTATATGAGTCCAGGGGTACTGCTGTATTAGTTCTGGGGTACTGCCGTATAAATCCAGCAAATTGCAGATATTTTTTAAATTACAGGGGCGTGCTGGAGATGCTGTCAGTGGACCGAACAATTGCAGCCCACTCTCGACATTCAGCCACTGCGTGACACTACTATATGGGCCAGGTGGTTGTGTCGCTTGGCTTAGTCATACAGCAGCCTCGGTGCACCTCTTTTTCTCCTTTGCATCATGTGCTGTTTGCGGACTAGTTTTTGAATAGTGCCATCTTGTCTGCAACTGCAGTGCCACTCCTAGATGGGCCAGGTGTTTGAGCCGCACACTTGTGTCGCTTGGATTAGTCATACAGCAGCCTCTGTGCACCTCTTTTTCCTCTTTGCATTATGTCCTGTTAGGGGACTAGTTTTTGAATAGTGCCATCTTGTCTGCAACTGCAGTGCCACTCCTAGATGGGCCAGGTGTTTGTGCCGCACACTTGTGTCGCTTGGATTAGTCATACAGCAGCCTCTGTGCACCTCTTTTTCCTCTTTGCATTATGTGCTGTTAGGGGACTAGTTTTTGAATAGTGCCATCTTGTCTGCAACTGCAGTGCCACTCCTAGATGGGCCAGGTGTTTGTGCCGCACACCGCTTAGCTTGGTCATACAGCCACCTCTGTGCAACTTTTAGGCCTAAAAACAATATTGTGAGGTGTGAGGTGTTCATAATAGACTGGAAATGAGTGGAAATGAATGTTATTAAGGTTAATAATACCGTAGGAGCAAAATTGCCCCCAAATTCTGTGATTTTAGCTATTTTTATGTTTTTTTCAAAAATCATCCAGATCCAAATCCAAAACCCGAAAGGGTGGTTTTGGCAAAACCGAGCCAAAACTAGAGATGTGCAGCAGGCATTTTTCGTGTTTTGTGTTTTGGTTTTGGATTCGGGTCCGTGGTCGTGTTTTGGATTTGGACGCGTTTTGGCAAAACCACCCTTTTGGGTTTTGGATTCGGATGTGTTTTGGATTCGGGTGATTTTTTTTTTAAAAACTCAAAAACAGCTAAAATCATAGAATTTGGGGGTAATTTTGATCCTATGGTATTATTAACCTCAATAACAATAATTTCCACTCATTTCCAGTCTATTCTGAACACCTCACACCTCACAATATTATTTTTAGTTCTAAAATTTGCACCAAGGTCGCTGGATGACTAAACTAAGTGACCCAAGTGGGCGGCACAAACACCTGGCCCATCCAGGAGTGGCACTGCAGTGTCAGACAGGATGGCACTTAAAAAAATAGTCCCCAAACAGCACATGATGCAAATAATAATTAAAAGAGGTGCAAGATGGAATTGTACTTGGGCCCTCCCACCCACCCTTATGTTGTATAAACAGGACATGCACACTTTAACAAACCAATCATTTCAGCGACAGGGTCTGCCACACGACTGTGGCTGAAATGATTGGTTTGTTTGGGCCCCCACAAAAAAAGAAGAAATTAATCACCCCACCAAAAAAGAAGCAATTCATCTCTCCTTGCACATACTGGCTCTACAGAGGCAGGATGTCATCCTCATCCTCACCCTCACCCTCAGATTCCTTTCTACTTTCAGGGTGTAAATCCTCCTCATCATCACAGATTATTAATTCGTCCCCACTGGAATCCACCATCACAGGTACCTGTGTACTTTCTGGAGGCAATTGCTGGTATATGTTTCTACGGAGGACTTTACAATTCATTTTGATGAACATCATCTTCTCCACATTTAGTGGAAGTAACCTCCTACACCGATCGCTGAAAAGGTGACCGGCTGCACTAAACACTCTTTCGGAGTACACACTGGAGGGAGAACAACTTAGGTAAAATAAAGCCAGTTTGTGCAAGGGCCTCCAAATTGCCTCTTTTCCTGCCAGTATACTTACAGACTGTCTGACATGCCTACAGTGATACTGTCACCCATATAATCCTCCACCATTTGTTCAATGGCGTCAGAATCATATGCAGTGACAGTAGACGACATGTCAGTAATCGTTGGCAGGTCCTTCAGTCCGGACCAGATGTCAGCACTTGCTCCTGACTGCCCTGCATCACCGCCAGCGGTTGGGTTTGGAAATGTTATCCTTTTCCTGGCAGCTCCAGTTGCGGTACAAAATGAAGGAGGAGCTGTAGACGGGTCACGTTCCGCTTGACTTGACAATTGTCTCACCAGCAGGTCTTTGGACATCTGCTGACTTGTGTCTGCCGGAAAGAGAGATACAACGTAGGCTTTAAACCTAGGATCGAGCACGGTGGCCAAAATGTAGTGCTCTGATTTCAACAGATTGACCACCCGTGAATCCTGGTTAAGCGAATGAAGGGCTCCATCCACAAGTCCCACATGCCTAGCAGAATCGCTCCATCTTAGTTCCTCCTTCAATCTCTACAGCTGCTTCTGCAAAAGCCTGATGAGGGGAATGACCTGACTTAGGCTGGCAGTGTCTGAACTGAATTCACGTGTGGCAAGTTCAAAGGGTTGGAGAACCTTGCACAACACGGAAATCATTCTCCACTGCGCTTGAGTCAGGTGCATTTCCCCTCCTTTGCCTATATCGTAGGCGGATGTATAGGCTTGAATGGCCTTTTGCTGCTCCTCCATCCTCTGAAGCATATAGAGGCTTGAATTCCACCTTGTTACCACCTCTTGCTTCAGGTGATGGCAGGGCATGTTCAGGAGTGTTTGCTGGCGCTCCAGTCTTCGGCACGCGGTGGCTGAATGCCAAAAGTGACCCACAATTTTTCGGGTCACTGACAGCATCTCCTGCACGCCCCTGTCATTTTATAAAAAAATTCTGCACCACCAAATTAATTGTATGTACAAAACATGGGACGTGCTGGAATTTGCCCACATGTAATGCACGCACAATATTGGTGGCATTGTCCGATATCACAAATCCCCAGGAGAGTCTAAGTGGGGTAAGCCAATGTGCGATGATGTCCCTCAGTTTCCGTAACAGGTTGTCAGCGGTGTGCCTCTTACGGAAAGCGGTGATACAAATCGTAGCCTGTCTAGGACCGAGTTGGCGTTTGCGAGATCTTGCTACTGGTGCCGCGACTGTTGTTGCTGCGGGAGGCAATACATCTACCCAGTGGGCTGTCACAGTCATGTAGTCCTTAGTCTGCCCTGCTACACTTGTCCACATGTCCGTGGTTAAGTGGACATTGGGTACAACTGCATTTTTTAGGACACCGAGGACACTTTTTCTGATGTCCCTGTACATTCTCGGTATCGCCTGCCTACTGAAGTGGAACCTAGATGGGATTTGGTACTGGGGACACACTACCTCAAGCAATTCTAAGTCCCTGTGAACTATCAGTGGATACCGGACGCACGTCTAACACCAACATAGCTGTCAAGGCCTTAGTAATCCGCTTTGCAATAGAATGACTGCTCTGATATTTCATCTTCCTCGCAAAGGACTGTTGGACAGTCAATTGCTTAATGGAAGTAGTACAAGTGGTCTTCCGACTTCCCCTCTGGGATGACGATCAACTCCCAGCAGCAACCACAGCAGTGCCAGCAGCAGCAGCAGCAGTAGGTATTACACTCAAGGATCCATTGAAGGAATCCCAGTTAGGAGAGGACTCGTCAGTCTTGCCAGTGACATGGCCTGCAGGACTATTGGCGTTCCTGTCTAAGGAGGAAATTGACATTGAGGGAGTTGGTGGTGTGGTTTGCATGAGCTTGGGTACAGGAGGAAGAATGGATTTAGTTGTCAGTGGACTGCTTCCGCTGTTACCCAAAGTTTTTGAACTTGTCAATGACTTCTGATAAATGCGCTCCAGGTGACGTATAAGGGAGGATGTTCCTAGGTGGTTAACGTCCTTACCCCTACTTATTACGTCTTGACAAAGGCAACACATGGCTTGACACCTGTTGTCCGCATTTCTGTTGTAATAATTTCACACCGTAGAGGTGATTTTTTGGTATTTTGACCAGGCATGTCAATGGCCTTATTCATCCCATGGACAACAACTGTCTCCCCGGGTGCCTGATTTAAACAAACCATATCACCATCAGAATCCTCATCATCAACTTCCTCCTCAGCACCAGCAACACCCATATCCTCATCCTGGTGTACTTCAACAGTGACATCTTCAATTTGAATATCAGGAACTGGACTGTGGGTGCTCCTTCCAGCACTTGCATAGGGCGTGCAAATGGTGGAAGGAGCCACCTCTTCCCATCCAGTGTTGGGAAGGTCAGGCATCGCAACCGACACAATTGGACTCTCCTTGGGGATTTGTGATTTAGAACGCACAATTCTTTGCTGTGCTTTTGCCAGCTTAACTCTTTTCATTTTTCTAGCGAGAGGATGAGTATTTCCATTGTCATGTGAAGCTGAACCACTAGTCATGAGGAAAATAGGAGAGGGCCTTAGCCGTTCCTTGCCACTCCGTGTCGTAAATGGCATATTGGCAAGTTTATGCTTCTTCTCAAATGATTTTAATTTAGATTTTTGGGTCATTTTAATGAACTTTTGCTTTTTGGATTTTACATGCTCTCTACTATGACATTGGGCATCGGCCTTGGCAGACGACGTTGATGGCATTTCATCATCTCTACCATGACTAGTGGCAGCAGCTTCAGCACTAGGTGGAAGTGGATCTTGATCTTTCCCTATTTTACCCTCCAAATTTTTGTTCTCCATTTTTTAATGTGTGGAATTATATGCCAGTAATATATCTGGAATTAGATGGCAGTAATGTCTGGAATTAGATACCACTAGATAGATACCAGATACCACTGTGACTGGAATGATGATGACCTAGGCACAGTGACAGGACACTACCACAGCACCCTACAGCAGCAAGATGCAGCACAAGACACTGAGCACTGACCAGTGATACTGAGCACTGATGATACTACTGAGCAGTGATACTGAGCACTGATACAACTGAGAACTGACACTGAGCAGCACGATGCAGCACAAGACACTGAGCACTGACCAGTGATACTGAGCACTGATGATACTACTGTGCAGTGATACTGAGCACTGATGATAATACGGAGCAGTGATACTGAGCACTGATACTACTGTGAACTGACACTGAGCAGCACGATGCAGCACAAGACACTGAGCACTGACCAGTGATACTGAGCACTGATGATACTACTGTGCAGTAATACTGAGCACTGATGATAATACGGAGCAGTGATACTGAGCACTGATACTACTGAGAACTGACACTGAGCAGCACAATGCAGCATAAGACACTGAGCACTGACCAGTGATACTGAGCACTGATGATACTACTGAGCAGTGTTACTTAGTACTGATGATACTACTGAGCAGTGATACTGAGAACTGACACTGAGCAGCACGATGCAGCACAAAACACTGAGCACTGACCAGTGATACTGAGCACTGATGATACTACTGAGCAGTGATACTGAGCACTGATGATACTACTGAGCAGTGATACTGAGCACTGATGATACTACTGAGCAGTGATACTGACAACTGACACTGAGCAGCATGATGTATCACAAGACACTGAGCACTGACCAGTGATACTGAGCACTGATGATACTACTGAGCAGTGATACTGAGCACTGATGATACTACTGAGCAGTGATACTGAGCACTGATGAGATGATACTACTGAGAAATGACACTGAGCAGCACGATGCAGCACAAGACACTGTACTAGTATTAGTATTAGTGAGTAGCACAAAAGCACTCTGAAATTGTCACCCCCCAGATACCACTGTGACTGGAATGATGATGACTGATGCAGTCACAGGACACTACTACCACAGCACCCTACAGCAGCACGATGCAGCACAAGAGAGACACTGTACCAGTATTACTGAGCAGCACGATGCAGCACAAGACACTGTACTAGTATTACTGAGCAGCACGATGCAGCACAAGACAATGAGCACTGATACTGAGCACTGATACTGAGAACTGACACTGAGAGAATGTAGCCATGTCCTCTATGTACGCTCTACAATGCCCGAGTGATAATGGCGGCGACGCGTGGCTCGCTATATGGAATACGAATCCCGTGAGAATCCGACAGTGGGATGATGACGTTTTGCCTGATTCGGGTTTTTCGAGTCAGGCGGGAATAACCGAGCCGGGCTCGGAACCGTGTTTGACATGTGGAGTTCGGTAGGGTTACTGAACCCGCTCATCTCTAGTTAAACCAAAACACGAAAGTTGAATTAGAACCAAAACCAAAACACAAAACACGAAAAGTGCCAGCCGCACATCTCTAATCATATGGAACCTTAATAGGCAGTCAAAAATGGTCTATAAACACAAAAATAACATGATGGAAAGGTTAAGGAATGCGTTATAACATTTGTTCTTTTTCCTGTTAAGTTTTGTAATTGACTAAGCAATTGTGCTTAATTAGATATGTGAACTTTGGGACTAATTCAAGGTTGATTGCAAAACAACATTTTCCTCTAATGGGCAAAACCATGTGCAATGCAGGTGGGGCAGATATATCATGTGCAGAGAGAGCTAGATTTGGGTGGGTTATATTGTTTCTGTGCAGTGTAAATACTGGCTGCTTTATTTTTACACTGCAATTTAGATGTCAGTTTGAAAACACCCCACCCAAATCTAACTCTCTCTGCACATGTTACATCTGCCCCCCTGCAGTGCACATGGGCCCTCATTCCGAGTTGTTCGCTCGCTAGCTGCATTTAGCAGCTTTGCACAAACTAAGCCGCCGCCTACTGGGAGTGAATCTTAGCATAGTAGATTTGCGAACAAAAGATTAGCAGATTTGCGAATAGAAATTTCTTAACAGTTTCTGAGTAGCTCGAGACTTACTCTGCCACTGCGATCAGTTCAGTCAGTTTCGTTCCTGGTTTGACGTCACAAACACACCCAGCGTTCGCCCAGACACTCCCCCGTCTCTTCAGACACTCCCGCGTTTTTCCCAGAAACGGCAGCGTTTTATCGCACACACCCATAAAACGGCCAGTTTCCGCCCAGAAACACCCACTTCCTGTCAATCACACTACGAACACCAGAACGAAGAAAAAACCTTGTAATGCCGTGAGTAAAATACCTAACTTAATAACAAATTTACTTGGCGCAGTCGCACTGTGGACATTGCGCATGTGCATTAGCGACTAATCGCTCCGTTACGGAAAAAAAATAACGAGCGATCAACTCGGAATGACCACCATGGTTTTACCCATTAGAGGAACATGTTGTTTTGCAATCAACCTTGAATTAGGCCTTTAGTGTAGAAAATATATTATAGAGGATATATTTATTAAAGGTCAATTCCATATTTTTTTTCTTTAAATGAAGGGATATACTGTATATTGTCAATATTATTAGCTTTACACTGCTGCTGTTTAAAATTAGATTTATGACACCTTGAGTTGGTATAACAACGTCTTTCAAGTAAATTCTCTGTATAACTGTACGTTATGCTTTTGTATAATTGTGTATCCTGTAGTGTTGTCGGTTACTATGGTGAAGGTTGCACACAGTGTGACTCATTGAGCATGAGGTCATTTATATTGCGCCGTTGATCGGGAGCTCAGTCCCGCTTCCTGGTGAGCTTCTGTGTTTGTTTAACCTGATGACAATGGGGGGTCATTCCGAGTTGATCGCTAGCTGCTGGTGTTCGCTGCGTAGCGATCATTTAAAAAAATGTCAAAACGCTGCATGCGTATGGGGCGCAATGCGCACGCACGGCGTACGGGTACAAAGAGTATCGTTGTTTTGCACTGCTTCTAGCGATGTTTCCATTTGCACAGTTGATTGCAAGGAGATTGACTGGAAGTGGGAGTTTATGGGTGTCAACTGACATGAACATGTTGTATTGAATAGTATTTTTCAAGTATCTGGAGTGGACACACTTTATGGATTTTGCATATATATATATATGAATTATCGGACGGTGAGGTCAGCCTTTTAGCAAAGGGGTTATCTTTTGTTCCTACTTCGCGTTTTGACAGTTTTCTTTGGGGATCTGAAAAATATGAGTTAGCTAGAAGCCTTAGACTCAAAGAACATTTTGGTTCTAATGATGCCGCAATAGATGCCCCGATACCACCACAGTTAAAGAAGTTTTGTCCGCGATCCCATTATGACCCCCAGTCTACCAATTCTACCATCAAGACCTATCTACGATTGTTGGATGAAGGAGTGAAGTCATCCATTAAAAATTCTTCCCACCCGAATCTCACTCAAGTGGAACGTCAAGCACTTAAATCTCTAGCAAATAATAAAAATCTAATTATCCGCCAGGCGGACAAAGGAGGGGCCATTGTCCTTCAGGACTATCACGATTATCACCAAGAAGCCTTACGCGAATTGTCAGATACAACAGTTTATGTTAAACTGGCTAAAGATCCCACTAAAAGTTGCAGAAAGGAACTGTGTAACCTTTTGTTATCTGCTATGGATACAGGACTAATAACAGAGGAATTGAAAGATGTGCTATACCCAGCTTATCCCATTATGACAATTTTCTATACAATCCCTAAGGTACACAAGGGTTTGGACACTCCCCCGGGACGTCCTATTGTATCAGCACAAGGTTCATTATTCCAACCGGTCGCCACGTACCTGGATTCTATCCTGCAACCGTTAATTCAAAATGAAGCGACATTCCTTTTGGATACTACCACCTTTCTGAAGAAATTGCAGACTGTCCCTATATTTGACAATGACTATTGGTTGGTTGGCATAGATGTCATAAATCTTTATACTTCAATCCCACATAAATTTGGTCTACATACCTTACGTAGTTTTCTAGAATCTAAAAATGTTTTTACTGGTGAAAAAATTGATAACATCATACAGCTGTTTGAACTTATTTTGCATAACAATTTTTTTCTTTATGAAAGTGATATTTACCTGCAGGTACAGGGCTGTGCCATGGGCAGTTCCATGGCACCGTCCTATGCCAACATAGTAATGTTCTTTGTTGAACAATTGTTGTTTTTTGCTGATGTTAGGACCAGGGAGCATATCGTCCTATTTTTAAGGTACATAGATTACCTTTTTGTGATTTGGAGGGGCGATATTGATATTCTTCGCTCGTTGCTTGAGACACATAATGCGACCGATCACCCAATCAAATTTACGTACATTTTTAGTAGGGAAACACTGGATTTTTTGGATGTACATATTTCTATTACAGATCAGGTCATTCATACCAGCCTGTTTTCGAAGGCCACTGATAGAAACACCTTACTGAAAGCACAAAGTTGTCACCCAAGGTCCCTTATTAACGGACTCCCCTATTCTCAAATGTTGAGAGCCTTTCGCATTAACAGTGACCCTGGCAAGGCCATTGAACAGATTGATTTGATGGTTCAAAAATTTTTGGAACGCGGTTATAGCGCTAGCTCTTTGGCAATTTGCAAACAAAAAGTGTTATCTTTGAATAGAGATTCACTTGTGAATATTTCCACATCCACAAGTAGCACACGTCCTAAAGTGCTACCATGGGTGAATAAGTTCAATGTGGCAACACCAGCCATCATCTCAACCGCAAAAACATTATGGCCAATGATTCAGAGCGACCCTAAGCTTAATTTAAAAGATCATAGATTAATGCCCTGTTATGCACGAGGCCGTAATTTGAAGGACATCCTGGTTAAAACAGATACCACAAGGAAATCCGTAAAGCAAGCCACATTTTTGAGCAACAATCGTGTGGGTTGCTTTAAATGTACCTGCACGACGTGCCAGTTTATGCTCACAGGTGACTCGTTTAGTCATCCCCATTCTGGTAAAACATATAAAATTTTACATTATTTTACTTGCAATTCTTCCTTTGTTGTGTATCAAATTATCTGCCCATGTGGGCTTTGTTATGTCGGTAAGACCGAGTCCAAGTTTAAGGAACGTATGGGTAACCATCGAGCTGCCATACGGGCAGCATTAATGTCAGGCACAAGCGACCAGCCGGTCGCACGTCATTTTGCAGAGGCTAGGCATTCCTTATCAAGCCTTAGATACAGAATGATAGATACGGTTCCACTTAACAGACGAGGAGGTAACCGCTCGTTGCAGTTATTAAGATGCGAAGCACGATGGATTCACCGTCTAAATGTTATTTATCCCAAAGGGTTAAATGATACTATCTCCTATGCAGCTTTACGTTAAATATATTCTAAATGGATCTGTATCTTAGAGCTTGTTTCATATGTCTTCATTTGACTAAGATTATATCATGCAACTGCCCTTTGTTTTGTCCTGCATCTTTCTCAGCATCTACTATTATATTGTGTTTGTACTATAATCACCGTAGCGGCATTACAATTTTTTCTGTATGGTGAATGGTTAAGATTTTGTGCACAGGTGTACGGTCCGATTGGGATGACGTCACCAATTAGCGCAACGGCGGGGTGGGTGTGCAGTCCCGGCCCTGACGCCAGCATTTCACGTGTGGTGGACATGCTTAAAAGGTATGTTGTACTTTTATTCTGTATACTGATGACAATATGTAAATATTGAAACGTTGATGCAAAAGTGAATACGTCTCTGAATCTCCGTTATTTGGTATGAGTGCCGCACCTCTGCAAATTGTATATATATGTATATATATATATATTTATACTGTAAATAAAAAGACTACGGGGGACATTTACTAAGCAGTGAAAAGAGTGGAGAAGTGAGTCAGTGGAGAAATTGCCCATTGTAACCAATCAGCATGGACGTAAGATTTATAATTTGCATACTATAAATTGATATAGAGCAGCTGATTGGTTGCCATTAGAGATGTGCGGTGGACACTTTTCGGGTTTTGTGTTTTGGTTTTAAATCTAGATCCCCACTCGTGATTAGGATCTGAATTGGTTTTGTCAAAACCACCCTTTCGTGTTTTGGTTTTGGATCTGGATGATTTTTGGAAAAAAAACATAAAAACAGCTAAAATAAAAGAATTTAGGGGTAATTTTGATCCTACAGTATTATTAACCTCAAAAACATTGGTTTCCACTAATTTCCAGTCTATTCTGAACACCTCACAATATTGTTTTTAGGCCAAAAGGTTGTGCTGAGGTAGCTGGAGTGGCACTGCAGTGGCAGACAGGATGGCAGTTTTAAAAACTAGGCTCCAAAGAGCACATAATGCAAAGAAAAAAAAATAGGTACACCGAGGTTGCTGGATGACTAAGCTAAGTGACACCAGTGGAAGGCACAAACACCAGGCCCATCTACGAGTGGCACTGCAGTGGCAGACAGAATGGCAGTTTTAAAAACTAGGCCCCAAAGAGCACATAAAGCAAAGAAAATAAAAGAGGTGCAAGATGGAATTGTCACTTGGGCCCTCCTACCCACCGTTATGTTCTATAAACAGGACATGCACACTTTAACAAACCAAGAATTTCAGTGACAGTGTCTGCCACATGATTGTGGCTGAAATGGTTGGTTTGTTTGGTCCCCCACAAAAAAAGAAGCAATTAATCCCCCACCAAAAATGAAGCAATTAATCTCTACTTGCACAAACTGGCTCTACAGAGGCAAGAAGTTATCCTCATCCTCTGATTCCTCACCCCTTTCAGTGTGTACATACTCATCCTCACAGAGTATTAATTCGTCCCCACTGGAATCCACCATCTCAGGTCCCTGTGTATTTTCTGGAGGCAATTGCTGGTAAATGTCTTCCTGGAGGAATTTATAATTCATTTTGATGAATATCATCTTCTCCACATTTTGTGAAAGTAACCTCTTACACCGATCGCTGACAAGGTTACTTGTTGAACTAAAAACTCTTTCGGAGAACACAATGGAGGGGGGGCAACTTAGGTAAAATAAAGCCAGTTTGTGCAAGGGCCTCCAAATTGCCGCTTTTTCCTGCCAATGTACATACGGACTGTCTGACATGCCTACTTGGATGCTGTCACCCATATAATCCTCCACCATTCTTTCAATGGTGACAGCATCATATGCAGTGACAGTAGACATGTCAGTAATTGTTGGCAGCTCCTACAGTCTGGACCAGATGTCAACACTTGATACTGACTGCCCTGCATCACCGCCAGCGGTGGGCTCTAAAATTTTATTATTTTCCTTGCAGCCCCAGTCGCGGTAGAAAATTAAGGAGAAGCTGTTGACGGGTCACGTTCTGCTTAAGTTGACAATTTTCTCACCAGCAGGTCTTTGAACCTCTGCAGACTTGTGTCCGCCAGAAAGAAAGATACAACGTAGGCTTTAAACCTAGGATCGAGCAAATGAAGGGCTCCATCCACAAGTCCCATATACTTTGTGGAATCGCTCTGTATTAACTCCTTTTTCAGTTTCTCCAGTTGCTTCTGCAAAAGCCCGATGAGGGGAATGACCTGACTCAAGCTGGCAGTGTCGGAACTGACTTCATATATGGCAAGTTCGCAGGGTTGGAGAACCCTGCACAACACATAAATCATTCTCAACTGCGCTTGAGTCAGGTGCATTCCCTCTCCTTTGCCTATATCGAATGTGGATGTATAGGCTTAAATGGCCTTTTGCTGCTCCTCCATCCTCTTCAGCATATAGAGTGTTGAATTTCACCTCATTACCACCTGTTTCTTCAGGTGATGGCAAGGCAGGTTCAGGAGTGTTTGCTGGCGCTCCAGTCTTCGGCACCCAGTCGCTGAATGTCGAAAGTGGCCCGCAATTTTTCAGGCCACCGAAAGCATCTCCTTCATGCCCCTGTCATTTTTAAAAAAATTCTGTACCACCAAATTAATTTTATGTGCAATACATGGAACGTGCAGGAATTTGCCCAGATGCAATGCATGCTCAATATTGGTGGTGTTGTCAGATATCTTTAACCCCAGGAGAGTCTAAGTGGGGTAAGCCATTGTGCGATGATGTCCCTCAGTTTCTGTAAGAGGTTGCCAGTGGTGTGAAACTGGTGATACTCAGCAAAGCCTTCATAGGAATGGATTTGCATTTGTGGGATGCTGCTACTGGTGCCACTGCTGTTGTTGCTGAGGGAGGCAATACATCTACCCAGTGGGCTATCACAGTCATCTAGTCCTTAGTTTTCCCTGCTCCACTTGTCCACATGTCCGTGGTTAAGTGGACACTGGGTACAACCACATTTTTCAGGACACTGAGGACACTTTTCTTAAGGTCCCTGTACAGTCCGGGAATCACTTTCCTAATGAAGTGGACCATGGACACAGTACATCCATCAACTGTCTAAATCCCACTACACTAACGGAGTATACCGGACGCACGTCTATCACCAGCATAGTTGTTATAGCCTCAGTAATCCCCTTTGCAACTGGGTGACTGCTGTCATATTTCATGTTCCTCGCAAAGGACTGTTGGACAGTCAGTTGCTTAGTTGAAGAAGTACAAGTGGTCTTCTGCCTTCCCCTCTGGGATGATGATCGACTCCCAGCAGCAACAACAGCAGTGGCAGCAGCAGCAGTAGGCGTACCACTCAAGGATCCTACGGAGGAATCCCGGTTCGGAGAGGACTCGTCATGCCAATGACATAGCCTGCAGGACTACTGTCGTTCCTGACTGAGGAGGAAATTGACGTTGAGGGAGTTGGTGGTGTGGCTTGCAGGAGCTTGGGTATAAGAGGAAGAAGGGATTAAGGTGTCAGTGGACTGCTTACAATCTTATCCAAAGTTTATGAATTTGACAATGACTTCTGTTGACTGCACTGCAGGTGATGTATAAGGGAGGATGTTCCTAGGTGGTTAACGTCCTTACCCCTACTTATTATGGATTGACAAAGACAACACGCGGCTTGACACCTGTTGTCTGGATTTGTGGAGAAATAATTCCACACGAAGAGGTGGTTTTTTTGGTATTTTGCCCAAGCATAACAATGGGCTTTCTCATCCCATGGACAACTACTGTCTCCACTGGTGCCTTATTCAAACAACCCACACCTTTACATCAGAATCCTCATCGTCAACTTCCTCCTCAGCGCCAGCTACACCAATATCTTCCTCATACTGGTGTACATCTTCAGTGACATCCTCAATCTCAATATCAGTAACTGGACTGGTGGTTGTCTTCCCAGTACTTGCAGGGGGGGCAGTGCAAATGGTGGTAGGAGCCTCCTCTTCCCATACAGTCTTGGGAAGGTCAGGCATAGACATCTCAACCCCATACACACTTGGAGTCTCCTTGGGGATTTGTGATATCTCTGATTACACAGTTGTTTTTCCTGTGCTTTAACAAGCTTCATTTTTTAAATTTTTCAAGAGGGAGGAGGGCTTTCATCCTCATGAGAAGCTGAGCCACCAGTCATGAACATAGGCCAAGGCCTTAGCCTTTTACTTGCCACTTTGTGTCATGAATAACATATTGCCAATTTTACAGATATTTTCTTTTTTTCTGATTAATTAATTTTTGCTTCTTGGATTTTACATGCCCTCTATGACATTGGGCATCATCCTTAACAGACGACGTTGATGGAATTGCATTGTCAATGTCATGACTGGTGGCAGCAGCATCTTCAGCACTAGTACTAGGAACTGGAAGTGGTTTTTGATCTTCCACAATTTTTTCCTCCAAATTATTGTTCTATATTTCCCAGTACAGCTTCTCTTTATTATTACAGCACACAGAACAGTGCCCCTTTATTTTCACAGCACCCCTGTATTCTTACAGCATATAGGACCAGTGTGCTTTTATTTGAACAAATGCACCCCTGAATTTTTACAGCATACAGGGCCAGTGTAATGTTATTTTAAAAGCAACACCCCTATATTTTTTACAGTATACAGGACCAGTGTACTTTAAATTTTTAACAACTGCCAGTGTAATGTTAGTTTAACAGCAGAACCCCTATATTATTACAGCATACAGGACCAGTGTGCTTTCATTTGAACAATAGAGGCACCCCTGAATTTTTACAGCATACAGGGCCAGTGTAATATTATTTTTTAACAGCAGCAACCCTATATTTTTACATCATACAGGACCAGTGTGCATTTATTTGAGAAAGTGCACCCCTGAATTTTTACAGCATACAGGGCCAGTGTAATAATATTTTTTAACAGCAGCACCCCTATATTTTACAGCATACAGGACCAGTGTGCTTTTATTTGAACAACTGCACCCTTGAATTTTTACAGCATACAGCGGCATTGTAATGCTATTTTAACAGCAGCACCCTATATTTTTACAGCATACAGGAGGACCATGCCCCTGCCCCCTGTACAACACAGTGACAGCCAGGACAGCAACACCCATGTACATCTGCAGCACCCATAACAGCACATGAAACACCAATGACAGCCAGGACAGCACCCCTAGCAGCACAGGTACACCACAGTGACTGGAGCAGCATGCCTACAGAGCGGTATCCGTTCACATGGTCGACCATGTTATGGTCGACAGTCATTAGGTCGACCACTATTGGTCGACATTTACATGGTCGACATGGACACATGGTCGACACATGAAAATGGTCGACACGTGAAAGGTCGACACATGAAAAGGTCGACATGATTTTTTTTTACTTTTTTTTCTTTTGGGGAATTTTTCCATACTTTACGATCCACGTGGACTACGATTGGAATGGTAATCTGTGCCGAGCAAAGCGGTAGCGGAGTGAAGGCACCATGCCCGAAGCATGGCGAGCGAAGCGAGCCATGCGAGGGGACGCGGTGCACTAATTGGGGTTCACAGTCACTTTACGCAAAAAACGACACCAAAAAAAGTAAAAAAAAACTCATGTCGACCTTTTCACGTGGCGACCTTTCATGTGTCGACCATTTTCACGTGTCGACCATGTGTCCATGTCGACCATGTCAATGTCGACCAATAGTGGTCGACCTAATGACTGTCGACCATAACATGGTCGACCATTCATACCGGAACCCTACAGAGCACACACTAACCCCACCTGACGCCACAATTCACAGAGCGACCAAGGTCTTTCTTCCTCACTCTCCGGAGTGAAAACAGCGGTGACGCATGGCTATTTGTATGGAATACAAAACCCGTGAGAATCTGACAGCAGGATGATGATGTTTTGCCTCTTTATGGTTTCTGAGTCTGGCGGGTTCTCTGTGAACCGAACCTGCTCATATCTAGTTGCCATGGGAAACTTCTCCACTGGCTCATTTTTCTACTCTTTTCACTGCTTAGCAGTTCTCCCACTAAATGCTTAAAATCACTAAGCTCTTTAACCACTTGCCTAGTATGGTCGCAACAGATGCATCCACACCCCATCAAGTGCTTTATCTGACCTGGTCGCACAAGATGCAATCAGTCGGGTAGACAGTGTTTGCAGCAGCAGGGATGACAACTTTCTCATTGCTGCTGTTCTCAGAGGGACTGGAAGGTTGCTCTGCCTTCTAGCACCCTCCCCCAGTGTCTGTGGTGGTACCGATCAATGCTAGTCGGTCAGCAGGGCCAGAACTAAAGGTGTGCCAGTGGTGCCTGGCACACAGCACATATGCACTGTTGGTGCATGGCCACAGGCAACACTCACCTGGCCGTGCCACTGCCACTGCACTGTGGGGTCCACCTGGCCAACCTTCCGCCATCGCCGCTCAGCTGCAGTGCATTGCTTGGCTACCTCTTCCCACATAGGTAGCCGGGCAGCGCTGCAGCTCGTTCGCCTCACCTCCCTGCTCTAGGGCGGGAAGGAAATTCAGCTGTATGCAATGTAAATTATCCCCCCAAGCCCCCCCCCCCTCCCCCTCGTGTACCTAATGGCTGTCCCAACTTTAAAAATAATAGTTGTGATGTTCGCAATGTTTCCAATGGTCACAGCATTCCGATGGTGTCATCCGATGTTCCGATGTTTGGAGAGATAATTTTTTTTTCTTTTTTTATAAAATTATTTTGTATAACATTACATACATGTTCTCCACCTTATTCACTCAGAGTAATCCCCCAAATTTTTCTGAGCGCTTTTTTGGGGAAAAAATTCTCAGCTAAGTGGTTAAGCTGCGCTGAGAAATAAAAGATCTTCTCATAAGAAAGAGGGTGAACAAACTTCTTATATACATAACTGCCAGTCGCTCTGCGGAGTGGAACCATTTAAAACTTCACCAACTATTATTCTCTCCTATCATCTCAGTAGGGATATACTATCACCTTGTTCAACCTCCACAATAAAATTAATTTGCTTTGGATAGACTCCATTAATTGTTCATAAAAAAGATCTGACTCGTTGCTTTTATAGAGACCAGCATGTCATCAAGAATACACAATGCCTTTTAGCAAATTGGCCTACCATTAAATGCCGTAATGAAATACTTTAGAAAAAAAAAAGTAGCGTGCTTGCATTTCAATATTAGAGGCTTGCATTACTTAAGTCTCCTTTTGGCTCACAGTCCAATAACATCCTTTCCAGGTAGTGGAATGGAATATTTTGGTTTCCAAGTAATGATTGGCCAGTGACAGGGGAGATATATTTTCAGATGTGATTAGTTGTTTTTATTAGAGATGAGCGGGTTCAGTTTCTCTGAATCCGAACCCGCCAGAACTTCATGTTTTTTTTCACGGGTCCGAGCGACTCGGATCTTCCCGCCTTGCTCGGTTAACCCGAGCGCGCCCGAACGTCATCATGACGCTGTCGGATTCTCGCGAGGCTCGGATTCTATCGCGAGACTCGGATTCTATATAAGGAGCCGCGCGTCGCCGCCATTTTCACACGTGCATTGAGATTGATAGGGAGAGGACGTGGCTGGCGTCCTCTCCATTTAGATTATAAGAGACTGAGAGAGATTTACTGGAGCTGACTAGGAGGAGTACTGTTACTGTAGAAGTGTAGAGACTGAGTGGAGAGAGTTTACTAGTGAGGACAGTGCAGTTTACTTTATAATCCGTTCTCTGCCTGAAAAAAGCGATACACAGCACACAGTGACTCAGTCACATACCATATCTGTGTGCACTGCTCAGGCTCAGGCCAGTGTGCTGCATCATCTATTATCTATATATAATATTATATATATCTGTCTGACTGCTCAGCTCACACAGCTTATAATTGTGGGGGAGACTGGGGAGCACTACTGCAGTGCCAGTTATAGGTTATAGCAGGAGCCAGGAGTACATAATATATTATATAGTGAGTGACCACCAGACACACAGTGCAGTTTATTTAATATATCCGTTCTCTGCCTGAAAAAAGCGATACACACAGTGACTCAGTCAGTCACATACCATATCTGTGTGCACTGCTCAGGCTCAGGCCAGTGTGCTGCATCATCTATATATATTATATATCTGTCTGACTGCTCAGCTCACACAGCTTATAATTGTGGGGGAGACTGGGGAGCACTACTGCAGTGCCAGTTATAGGTTATAGCAGGAGCCAGGAGTACATAATATTATATTAAAATTAAACAGTGCACACTTTTGCTGCAGGAGTGCCACTGCCAGTGTGACTAGTGACCAGTGACCTGACCACCAGTATATATAATATTAGTAGTATACTATCTCTTTATCAACCAGTCTATATATTAGCAGCAGACACAGTACAGTGCGGTAGTTCACGGCTGTGGCTACCTCTGTGTCGGCACTCGGCAGCCCGTCCATAATTGTATATACCACCTAACCGTGGTTTTTTTTTCTTTCTTTATACATACATACTAGTTACGAGTATACTATCTCTTTATCAACCAGTCTATATATTAGCAGCAGACACAGTACAGTGCGGTAGTTCACGGCTGTGGCTACCTCTGTGTCGGCACTCAGCAGCCCGTCCATAATTGTATATACCACCTAACCGTGTTTTTTTTTTCTTTCTTTATACATACATACTAGTTACGAGTATACTATCTCTTTATCAACCAGTCTATATATTAGCAGCAGACACAGTACAGTGCGGTAGTTCACGGCTGTGGCTACCTCTGTGTCGGCACTCGGCAGCCCGTCCATAATTGTATATACCACCTAACCGTGGTTTTTTTTTCTTTCTTTATACATACATACTAGTTACGAGTATACTATCTCTTTATCAACCAGTCTATATATTAGCAGCAGACACAGTACAGTGCGGTAGTTCACGGCTGTGGCTACCTCTGTGTCGGCACTCGGCAGCCCGTCCATAATTGTATATACCACCTAACCGTGGTTTTTTTTTCTTTCTTTATACATACATACTAGTTACGAGTATACTATCTCTTTATCAACCAGTCTATATATTAGCAGCAGACACAGTACAGTGCGGTAGTTCACGGCTGTGGCTACCTCTGTGTCGGCACTCGGCAGCCCGTCCATAATTGTATATACCACCTAACCATGTTTTTTTTTTCTTTCTTTATACATACATACTAGTTACGAGTATACTATCTCTTTATCAACCAGTCTATATATTAGCAGCAGACACAGTACAGTGCGGTAGTTCACGGCTGTGGCTACCTCTGTGTCGGCACTCGGCAGCCCGTCCATAATTGTATATACCACCTAACCGTGTTTTTTTTTTCTTTCTTTATACATACATACTAGTTACGAGTATACTATCTCTTTATCAACCAGTCTATATATTAGCAGCAGACACAGTACAGTGCGGTAGTTCACGGCTGTGGCTACCTCTGTGTCGGCACTCGGCAGCCCGTCCATAATTGTATACTAGTATCCAATCCATCCATCTCCATTGTTTACCTGAGGTGCCTTTTAGTTGTGCCTATTAAAATATGGAGAACAAAAATGTTGAGGTTCCAAAATTAGGGAAAGATCAAGATCCACTTCCACCTCGTGCTGAAGCTGCTGCCACTAGTCATGGCCGAGACGATGAAATGCCAGCAACATCGTCTGCCAAGGCCGATGCCCAATGTCATAGTACAGAGCATGTCAAATCCAAAACACCAAATATCAGTAAAAAGCCTCTTTTTTTCTTTGCGTCATGTGCTGTTTGGGGAGGGTTTTTTGGAAGGGACATCCTGCGTGACACTGCAGTGCCACTCCTAGATGGGCCCGGTGTTTGTGTCGGCCACTAGGGTCGCTAATCTTACTCACACAGCTACCTCATTGCGCCTCTTTTTTTCTTTGCGTCATGTGCTGTTTGGGGAGGGTTTTTTGGAAGGGCCATCCTGCGTGACACAGCAGTGCCACTCCTAGATGGGCCCGGTGTTTGTGTCGGCCACTAGGGTCGCTAATCTTACTCGCACAGCTACCTCATTGCGCCTCTTTTTTTCTTTGCGTCATGTGCTGTTTGGGGAGGGTTTTTTGGAAGGGCCATCCTGCGTGACACTGCAGTGCCACTCCTAGATGGGCCCGGTGTTTGTGTCGGCCACTAGGGTCGCTAATCTTACTCACACAGCTACCTCATTGCGCCTCTTTTTTTCTTTGCGTCATGTGCTGTTTGGGGAGGGTTTTTTGGAAGGGCCATCCTGCGTGACACTGCAGTGCCACTCCTAGATGGGCCCGGTGTATGTGTCGGCCACTAGGGTCGCTAATCTTACTCACACAGCTACCTCATTGCGCCTCTTTTTTTCTTTGCGTCATGTGCTGTTTGGGGAGGGTTTTTTGGAAGGGACATCCTGCGTGACACTGCAGTGCCACTCCTAGATGGGCCCGGTGTTTGTGTCGGCCACTAGGGTCGCTTATCTTACTCACACAGCGACCTCGGTGCAAATTTTAGGACTAAAAATAATATTGTGAGGTGTGAGGTATTCAGAATAGACTGAAAATGAGTGTAAATTATGGTTTTTGAGGTTAATAATACTTTGGGATCAAAATGACCACCAAATTCTATGATTTAAGCTGTTTTTTAGTGTTTTTTGAAAAAAACACCCGAATCCAAAACACACCCGAATCCGACAAAAAAAATTCGGTGAGGTTTTGCCAAAACGCGTTCGAACCCAAAACACGGCCGCGGAACCGAACCCAAAACCAAAACACAAAACCCGAAAAATTTCAGGCGCTCATCTCTAGTTTTTATCTTGCACAGAGCATAAAACGCCTATTTCTCTAGCCTGATATACCTGTCTGCATGGAAAAAGTGTAAGCCTGCTAGCACTACCTTCAGCTACAGTACTTAGGATTTCCCCTTGGTTTAGGATCTAAGCTACAGTACATTGCAGTAGGGTAAGCAGTGCCAGATTAAGGTCCCCATGGGCCTGGAGCTGAAATTTCTGAAGGGCCTATTGCATGCTACTGCACGGGGTGTGACCAGTACTGTGTGAGTGTGTGTGTATACATATATATATATATATATATATATATATATACTGTATATATATATATATATATATATATATATATATAGAGAGAGAGAGAGAGAGAGAGAGGCAGGAGTAGCGGTCCTGCTGCTGGGTTATTGCCCTCCTACGGCCTCCTCCACATTTCCTGATGTACTGGCCTGTCTCCTGGTAGCGCCTCCATGCTCTGGACACTACGCTGACAGACACAGCAAACCTTCTTGCCACAGCTCGCATTGATGTGCCATCCTGGATGAGCTGCACTACCTGAGCCACTTGTGTGGGTTGTAGGGAGGTTACACAGGCACAAGGAGGCCATACACACTACTGAGCCTCATTTTGACTTGTTTTAAGGACAGTACATCAAAGTTGGATCAGCCTGTAGTGTGTTTTTCCACATTAATTTTGAGTGTGACTCCAAATCCAGACCTCCATGGGTTAATAAATTTTATTTCCATTGATAATTTTTGTGTGATTTTGTTGTCAGCACATTCAACTATGTAAAGAACAAATTATTTAATAAGAATATTTCATTCATTCAGATCTAGGATGTGTTATTTTAGTGTTCCCTTTATTTTTTTGAGCAGTGTATATTTCTATATCCATAGTACAAAAAATAGACCAGGAGTGCAGTCGGATCACAGAGGCATCCAGATGCACAGAATCCCGAGATGTGGGTAAGTATTCTAACCCTCCGAACCCTTACCCTAACCCTGCCCCCCCCCCAACTGCAGCCTAACCCTGCCCACTCAGTTCCCAAACCATAACTCACCCACCGTCTAGCCCTAACCCTCCCCTCCCAGTCTAAACCTAACGTCCCCCTCCTGCATGGCTTACCAGCACAACGGATACTTGTTTGGGTCCCTATTCGGGATGCCGGTGTCAGCATTCCGAGTAGCGTTGGGATTCTAGCGTCGGTATACTGACTGCCGGGATCCCAACCGCCGGGTTCCTGACTAGATCCCATATATGTATATATATATATATATATATATATATATATATATATATATATAAAGTTCCAACAAAGAATGGCACTCAGAGACAAAATTGCAGCAAAAGACTATTCATTTCCAAAGTCAACGTTTCGAGGCACAAAGCCTCGTCGTCAGGACATACAGCAACAGTACAGACAAAACAATATTGCACTTACCCTCCTAAATACCCGTCTAAAGCTGACGCCGCCGTCCTCCACGTTCGCACCCGCACTCCGGACCTGCTTCCGCATCCGTCACTAGGCATCTACCTCCGTTTCCGGCCGTCGTCAAGGGAACGTCCTCATGCGTTCCACCTGACTTCAACCTGCGTTCCACCAGGCAGGAAGTGGCGCATGCCAGATACCAGGGGGCGGAGGGGCTGCAAAACGAAAGATGGACAGTGAAATCAGCAAAACTTATTGATCAGCCGGTAGCTAAGCACTTCAAGGATGCTAAACACACCTTGGAGTCTCTTCGGTATTTCATGATTGACCATGTACCTTTTAGTTTGCGGGGTGGGGATAGGGCCAAATCCCTCCTTACCAAAGAAACTAGATGGATTCTGAGATTGGGCACTTGTGCCCCAGATGGTCTTAATGAAAAAAATAATTGGAACATGTTGTTGTAGTTTATGGTTCTGTGGATGTAGTCTATATGTATGAATTGCACCTGCTAGGGTGCTGCTTCTCCGTATATGTACATGTATGTGTAGTGTATGTTTCATTGTTGTATATACATTTAGTGTGTTTATATAGCTCGTTTTAATGTGTAATGTAGATTTGCTGATTTCACTGTCCATCTTTCGTTTTGCAGCCCCTCCGCCCCCTGGTATCTGGCATGCGCCACTTCCTGCCTGGTGGAACGCAGGTTGAAGTCAGGTGGAACGCATGAGGACGTTCCCTTGACGACGGCCGGAAACGGAGGTAGATGCCTAGTGACAGATGCGGAAGCAGGTCCGGAGTGCGGGCGCGAACGTGGAGGACGGCGGCGTCAGCTTTAGACGGGTATTTAGGAGGGTAAGTGCAATATTGTTTTGTCTGTACTGTTGCTGTATGTCCTGACGATGAGGCTTTGTGCCTCGAAACGTTGACTTTGGAAATGAATAGTCTTTTGCTGCAATTTTGTCTCTGAGTGCCATTCTTTGTTGGAACTTTATTTTTTGTTTGGTTTGGCACCTGAGCGCGTTGGAAATTATTACTGGAGTGCCGGCTGCTGCTGTATTTATATATATATATATATATATATATATATATATATATATATGTATATACACACCAACATATAGAAAACCACGTATTAAAGGGCAATGCTTCTATTATACTTATCATTAATGTTAGCAGCACATCAGTCACCTCAACTCAAGAGGACTATTACCTGTGCAGGCTCAGGTCACCTTCACGATCAGGGATTTGCTAG
Source organism: Pseudophryne corroboree (assembly GCF_028390025.1). Lineage (NCBI taxonomy): Eukaryota > Metazoa > Chordata > Amphibia > Anura > Myobatrachidae > Pseudophryne > Pseudophryne corroboree. The sequence continues at coordinate 42,213,452 of NC_086448.1, forward strand.
CTACTGTAGCTGTCACTCACTGTACAGCACCTGTTCCTTCATGGGGCGGTCATGGTGGGGACGCACCTCCATGGCATATCAGGCCCTGACGTCGCTGCGTTTGCATATAGCAGGGAACCCAGGCTAGTAAAGCCTTTCATTGTGCTGCCACTACAGTAGATGCCGGCTCCACCGTTGGTCTCGCCAGTGCCGAGGGAAGTGTTGAAGGGAGGTCGCATACTGGTGGTGGGGGCGGAGCGGAGACTCAGAAGGTTTGTGCAGGCTGCGGTAACAATAAAATATATTTTATTGTCTACAGCAGCTGTTCTGCAGATCCTGTGGGCCTATTATAATGGGGGGCCTGGAGCTGCAGCTCCATCCGCCCCATTGTTAATCCGGCCCTGAGGATAAGTATACCTGTCCTACAGCCAGAACGTTTTTCCAGACATTTTATTTAAACAAGATATTTCTTGTACTCCATGTCTTAATTAGCTAATGAGAAAAAGAAGCAATGGGGACTGTCTTCATATAGGGGCCATTTACAAATTATCACCTTTTTGATCTAATAATTACAATTTTCTTATTGCCACTACATACGGCAATACGAAATTAAGTACCACCAGAATGTATAATTGATCACATCTAAGGAGAGTTTAGCAATCACTTAGCTTCCAGTTCTTGGGGGCCTCCCTTACCCCGCTTTTGCTGTGGGCTGACCACCCTTGTGCACATAGAGAGTGGTGGGGTTGATTCTGCTGATCTCTCTCCCGATGCTTTTTGCAGTCAGTAGCCTACAATGGCTAACACCATCTTCAGATGGCATTGTCTCCTAGGAACAAGCTCCAGAATGTGAAGCAGATTCATCACAAAAGCAGCTGCCATATGATTTTATGGGGGCTCTTTTTCTGGTCAAAAATAGGGGTGTTGCAACTGATATTTCCAATATATGCACAATATTTATGGTTTCCCCGCCAAAACGGTGGTTTTCAAGGAATATCCTGCAAATTAATTGATAATTAGGCCCCTTCACCACTCACCTGGCATTGTTGCCTGTGATGCACCTAGAGCCAGGTGTATGTTGCCTGGCCTGGTTGCATCACATGCGACATGCTGTCTGCTGTGTCCCCCATCATCTGGAAGAAGAGCCCCTCTGGCTGGCTGGATGCCCCGGAGTGAATCGACAGTCTGTGACCAGCTACATCACGTCTTGAATCGCGGCCCAGAATGCCATATGGCTGGTATTCTGAAGTGCATGCTCCAGGAAGAACAGAGCAGGGAGGAGAACGTAGATCCTAATTCAGATCTGATCGCTGGACTGCTGATTTTGCTGTCCTGCAATCAGATAGTCGCCGCCTCCAGGGGGAGTGTAAATCCGTTGTGCAAGTGTGCGATCGCATTTTAACACCGAGCTGCGAAAATCTACTTTGTGTCAATCACCGTGCAAACGCCCGTGCGATCATATTTTTTGCACCATCCCGCCGCTGACCGGCGATGCCCATTGTTGTTGTCCGAGGCGCATGTGCATTGCGGTGCATACACATGCGCAGTTAGAACCTGATCGCCCGCTGTGCGAAAGCGCACAGCAGCGATCAAATCTGAATTGGGCCCTTAGTTCCTCTCTTAGCACATTGTGGCTCATCTTTGCGTGTACAGAGATCAGCGGCAGCAGGGGGGACTGGTCAACGACCCCCCCTGTACACACTCTGCTGTGCTCTGCCTGTGGGGGAAGAATGGGGGGGGGAGGGGGCTATGGCCACGGGGATAGGGGATGATTCCCGGGGGAATCTATAATATTTGGAGATTGGGGAGGGCTAATATACAGTAAAATATGCCAGCGGGGTGGGGGGGGGGGGTGTAAAATAATAATAAAAAATACATGGGTCACATGGTGGGGGATTATAACTTTTTTTTTCTACTAAGGGATTGTGGGGCTACTATTTTTAGATTTTAAGAACACTGGCTTATTGTCAATGGGGGGGGGGATTATTTTATAATGGGGGCCCATGGATATGTTGGGGGGTAGTGGGGTGAAACCCCCCCAGATATATATTTTTTGAATAACATATACTTTCATATATTATTAAAAATACTTTCTTAAAATGTAATATGTAATGGGGAAAAAACACGACAATTTCTGGGGAAAAAATCCTCATGAAAGTGTCACATTTCTACATAATATTATATTATTTATTTCAGACCTGATCTTTAGCTAGGGGTTTTTTGCACTGCTGCGAACAGATAGTCACTGCCCATAGGGGAGTGTATTTTATCTGTGCAAGTGTGTGATCGCATGTGTAGCAGAGCTGTACAAACAGATTTTGTGCAGTCTCTGCGCAGCCCAGGACTTAGCCGCTGCGATCACATCAGCCTGTTCGGGACCGGAATTGATGTCGGGAACCCTTTCTGCAAACACATGGACCCGCCTGCATTTTTCCAACCACTCCCATAAAATGGTCAGTTACCACCCACAAACGCCCTCTTCCTTGCGATCGCACGTGCAAATGGATTCTTAGCACAAGCCCATCGCTGAGCAGCGATCCACTTTGTACCTGTGTGACGTGCCTGCGCATTGCAGTGCATACGCATGCGAAGTTATGACCTGAACACAGTGCTGCAAAAAACGCTAGTGAGCGATCTGGTATGAAATACCGCCATAGACCAGAGGTTTGAAAAAAGTGGTCCTCAAGACGGGATGCGTAACTAAGTTTGGGCACAGGTGACATACACTGTATATATATATGTATATGTATATATATATATATATATATATATATATATTTATATATATATATATATATAAAGTGTGTGTATGTGTGTGTGTGTGTATATATATATATATATATATATATTCCCCTTTTTTTTTTTTTGTGTGTGTGTGTGTGGGGGGTGGGGGGTGGAGGGGTGTGTGTGACTGGTTCTGCTGCCCACAGCATAAGCCCGGGTGGACAGTGGGGGGTGAGGCAGCATGGTTGCTATCCCAAAACACCTGTCTCCATTGTGGGATGTGTTCGATACCCATCATTATGTTGCTAGAGCATGCAAAATAAATTATTTTTATTTGTTTATGACAGAGGTTCCCAAACACGGTCCTTAAGGTACTCTAATGGTCCAGGTTTTAAGGATCTCCCTGGCTGAGCACAGATGGTAAAATTAAATTGATTGAGGTACTAACTACTGTATGTCACCTGTGCCCAAACTTAGTTACGCATCCCGTCTTGAGGACCACTTTTTTCAAACCTCTGTATACACGTACACATCCAAATTCCGGCACTCCACGGGTACACTTGTAGAATAACTTTCCCGGGTGCCAAGCAGTATACAGATACAAGTAAATAAATATATATATAATGTGAGGGGCAGGAGCAGCAATTTTCACGTGCTTCTGTGAACAGCCTGAGCTCTGCCCTGACGAGAGCTCCGTGCAGCAGCAGCTTCAGTGATCGCGTTCGTGGTTTGTACTGAGATGGAGACAGCTGTCTCCGTCTCAGATAAAACTAATTTGGCTGATCGGGGGGGGGGGGGGTGTTTATGGGTACCCCCCGCGTGCGCCACTGACTCCCCACGGGACAAATCACCCACCTTCTCCACAGATGCCCAGTGTCACTGCCAGCAGCCAGAGCTCTGCTTTTCCACCGCTACCAGGATACTGCGGGGACCAGGCGCATCGCACAGCATGCCGCATGGGGCCCATGCTGCAGCTATGTAGTATCAGGCTGGGCCACGGTGCGGAAAATGGGACTGGCCTGGGGGGCATCTGCCACCCTTTCCCCCAGCCCAGCCCGTCACTGATCCCTGGTCTTCTCCTCGGGTGCTTCCTTTGTCAGGGTGCTGCCGCGCTGTCCAATCATCCAGGCTAGGGTGTCTGCCCACAGAGCTCCCGGGCAGTCCGCTGAAAGGGAGAGAGGAATGCGCAAAGGCTCATGGGAGCTTCTGTTGCTGATCTCCTGACTCCTGCACTACTCGAGAACTGCAAGGAGCTCACGCAGCAGCACAGAATCACAGCGGGAGCTCTTTCATGTTCACAGTGCGGCGCCTGCTGACATTTTTGGCGCCTGGAGCACGAGCTCCACTGGAACTGCCCTCGCTATGCCCCTGCCTCCATATGGCCCTCAGTAGGTACATAAGCTACTTCCCCTGTTGGACATACTGTATCTATACACTGTATGCGCAAGCTCTACATACAATACTCTTTTTTCACAATGCATGCTAAACATGTGATTTAGATGCCAATTAACATGAGTCTCTCTGTGTGCAACACACATATATTTCATGTCCAGCCAGCTCATCACAGCAGAAGAAACAAAATTTGTCCCATCCACTAACAATATGCCTTCTTTACATGTGTGGCAACCCGGAAAATGGTATGTGTGCCCCTTTAAGAGTTTCACTTGCAGATCCACAGCAGGAAGGGGAAGCGCTGGACAGCAAGAGTTAAGTGTGGACCCTGGTCTGATCACATGGTCTGGATACTGGTGGCTGATTGGGCAGGGGAGCCTGGGGGCAGAGGAGCCGTGTGGGAAGAAGAAGGAGGGGTCTGCAGGAGTGACTGGAGATGCTGAACGCATGCTGAGCGAGGAGCAGAGCGGGAACTGAGATTGGATGCCAACCACAGGGTCACGCTGAGCGGTGAGAGAAGCGCTGCAGAGTAGAAGCATCGGGGTGCTACCGGAGAACCAAGAGCCAGGTGAGCGAACATAAGATGTTGCAGCTGGAGACTGGACACCGCCAGGCCTAGTGAAAAGTGCAGATGCCGTGGCCATCTTGTAACAATGAGCAGCCGAGTTGTCACACGCCGTGCAGTGTGAAGGGTATGGATAGCATAGCACCATATCTATGAGTTAATCCCTGTTTAGGGGCAGTAAAGGCAACCCTCTCTCTGCTTTAGCACCATTGGGGCACAAAAGACTGAGCTGTTAATACAAGTAAGATGTACAGTATAACCTGGAAAAGAATGAGTTATTTGTGCAAGTGAAAGTAAGATCTTTAGCCGAAAGTCACTGAGCCTATTCAACTAAGAGACGCTTATAGCCAACTGAGTTATATTTGTCAGGAGACACTACAATCCCTTTGTTAGCTACCTCCTCTTGTAGATAGATATATTGACATTATTACAGCCCTGTATTCTTTATATAACTGTGGGGGTAATTCAGACCTGATCGCTAGGCCGTGTTTTCGCACAGCGGGCGATCAGGTCTAAACTGCTCATGTGCATGCATCGCAATGTGCAGGCGCGTTGCTCAGGTACAAAGCGATTTGCAGCTCAGCGATGAGTTTGTGCGAATAATTCATTCATACGGGCGTTCACAAGGAGATTGACAGGAAGAAGGCATTTGTGAGCGGCAACATAACGTTTTCAGGAAGTGGTTGGAAAAACACAGGCGTGTCCAAGAGTTTGCAGGGAGGGTTCCTGACGTTAATTCCGGTGCCAGACAGGTTGATATGATTGCAGCGGCTGAGTAAGTCCTGGGCTGCGCAGAGACTGCACAAGATCTGTTTGTACAGCTCTGCTACATGTGTTCGCACACTTCCACAGGTAAAATACACTCCCCCTGTAGGCGGCGACTATCTGACCGCAGAAGAGCAAAAATTGATTGCTAGCGATCAGGTCTGAATTAGGCCCAGTGTTCCAATCCCCCCCCCCCCCCCCTCATTGCAACAATGTCTCACCACGGACCTTTTTTGCATGAGCTCCAACGTTATTTGCCAGTGGAAATCATTACACCTTGGCTAGGGAAAGCTAGACATTTAGTAATTGTCATTGTCAAGTGTGTTTTTCATTATTCTTTTTATCACCACATTATAGACTGATTGTAATTATAATATGCTAATATCTGTGATTCAATTTTTTTGCATTTTTTTAATGATCCAATATGATGTGAGCTGTAGCCAATTGCCTTCTCTTTATTCTTCTTTGATGCCCAATTCTTCTTGTGATTTCATTGTGGCTCAATAACAAGGCATTCTATTGGAATTGCTCACTCACTCCTGTTTCATATTAGTCTATCTTACCTCTCTGAACACAGTACTACAGCACATGGTATGGTGAGAAACATTCAGGTGAAAGGTCCATCACATAGTCACCCAACACCTTTGACACCTCTCTCAACTACTTAAACATACCTGCCAACCCCGGAGTGTTACACATGCATATAATTGCCAAAGATGGAGTTTCTGCATTTTGATGCTGTAGTATTGATATAGTTTTCATACACTCTGGTTAAACTTTCTGCAGACAATGTATTTTAATGACAGTAGGTTAATATTCGGCATAGTAATGTTTACATTTACTTAAAAACTTCTTGTGTACTTCTGGAAATTTTCATTTTATTTGCCCCCAAAAAAAATGATGCGTCTGTCTGTTTCTATGCCTAAGAGTGAATGCGAAGCAGATCTACATTTCAGGATAATTACTTTGCACAAACAGCTTTTTTTCTTAACTTGAAGAAGATGATTTACTAAAATCTGCAGGGCTTTTAAGCTAATATACTGTTATTTAAGGAGCGCTTGAGTAGATTCAGAGCTCCTTTTTGTTATCAATCTTCATATTCTTCCGCTCATACTTGTGTAGAATGTAATTCATTCAAACATTCAGTGAATAATGTTGTAGCAATGTAAATCACAGCAGTTACTGTATAAACCAAAGAGTCTGTCCCAGGCAATGACCAATCAGAGCGCAGTATTGATTAAAAGTTGGGAGTCAGCGTGGGGAATTCAAATGTTATCGACCCTATCTAGGGTGAGATATACAATTAATGTCCTCTATCACGCTGATCGCTCCCGTTAGCGTCATTAGTGTCATGTTTAGCTGCGTAAATCGGCTAAACCTGAATAAAATAATGGCCACGATCGGGAAGAGTGCCGTATGGGCGCCCAAATTTATCACTTTTCACATATTTTAGCTCACCACCCCTGGCGGATGCCAGCTGAAGTGTAGACACCGGCAGCCAATTGCGTGCGAACAGAGCTACATTTGAATATCTCCATTCGGCGTCATCTAGCGGCTGCCGGCGTTGATAAAGTTTGAATTACGCACAGTGTGTCAGCAGTGCCACAGCAGCGATCAGGTCTGAACAGCGCATGCGCTGGCGCATGCCAGACAGCCGATGGCTGTCTTAGCCCTGCGATTGCCTCTGCCTGATAGACAGGCACACAAGGTTCCTGGGCGGGAGGGGGTGGGCCGCCATTAAGGGTGCGCGTTCCAGGCAACGCAGGTGTGCCCGGACCGTTTTGGGTGGCGAGCCGCGGCAGCTGCATGATGACACATGCAGCCGCTGCTACCCGGACAGCGACGAGTAGCTCCCTGCCAGCACGCAGGAGCTGCTCTGGTAGGGAGCTACTCTACCAGTACAAAAGAATCGCCACTGTGCAATGCTTTTGTACTTGTGCAACGGGGCAGGTCCTGACATGCGGGGCAGACTAGCCCTGTCCTGCCCCCCCCTTCCCCCCAGATGTCAGGGAAGCTGATCATAGATGTGCTAAATTTAGCACATCCACGATCATGTCAGAATCACCCCCCATGCTGTGAATTGATGAAGCAGTGATAAGCGCAAGGTGATAACGCACCAGCCAATCAGCTCCTACCTGTCATTTTTCAAATCTGTAACGATTGGCTGGTGCGTTATCACCTTGCACTTATCACTTCTTTATCTCTTCTTGCTTTCACTGCTTTCTCACTTTATCCCTTCTCCAGATTAATACATCTGCCCCATTGCTCTCTCTGCACGGTTTACCATGAATACTCAGACTATCTTGCTATAGTCACAAACTGCTTAGTCGTGATCATAGCTGAATACTCTGTCTCTACAACCATATTACTCCGTTACTCCATATCATTTGATTCTCACTGTCACTCTCAGTCAAGCTCTGAAGCCTCTCTTATCTGACTGGAGATGTATGACATATATCTGAATAGTGAAGGCAGGCAGATAACACACAGCAGGACCACAAATCTTCCCCTTGTCTGGTAGTTTGTCTCTATAATAGTTCGAGGGCTGAGGCAGTTCAGCAGGTTGCCGTATGGGTAATCCAAGCTTTCACCATACTACACGATATGTACTGTAGCTTGCCTCAGTAAAAATGTTGTTTTTGTTTATTTGTTTTAGGCTATATGTTGTGATCGAAACACCACTCGGTGTACTACCGATGCTGAGCTGCAAATACAACAGCACAGGAGCTGGTTTTAAACATGTACAAATTCGCAGATGAAACGCAATGAAATTGGCTGAGGAAAAGTCACATCCCCTCCCATCTGAGCCCGTCTTACACAGGTTCAGACTCAGTCCCACACAGATGTACAAATGTCACACATGAAATTGATCACTGCAAGCCAGCAAGGTAGTTCTGTCACATTCAGTTGTTTTATTTATGCAAAGATGCACATTTTAAGTGAGAAAGACTCTTAGTGCAGACAGGTTACCCGCTGGTACCTGTAGTACTACTACTAAAAAAATACCCAACATAAAACAGGACACACACACCGTGACAGTATAAGTTTATTACATACATGCACACCTCCAAACATACATACTTACCTATGTTCCCACAAGGCTCGGTCCTCTTCTCCATGTAGAATCCTCAGGGTACCTGTGAAAAAAATTATACTCACATAATCCAGTGTTGCTTGTCTTCTTTGTATAATCCACGTACTTGGCAAAACAAAAAAACGGAAACCCGACCACGCACTGAAAAGGGTCCCATGTTTACACATGGGACCCCTTTCCCCGACTGCCAGGACCCCCCCTGACTCCTGTCAAAGAGGGTCCCTTCAGTCAATCAGGGAGCGCCACGTCGTGGCACTCTCCTGATTGGATGTGTGCTCCTGTAGTGTCTGTGAGGATGCACACGGCAGAGATACAATGTAGCGCCTATGCGCTCCATTGTATCCAATGGTGGGAACTTTGTGGTCAGCGGTTGACCGAAAGTAACCTCACTGCTGGCCGCAAAGTTCCCACCATTGGATACAATGGAGCACATAGGTGCTACATTGTATCTCTGCCATGTGCAGCCTCACAGACACTACAGGAGCACACAGCCAATGAGGAGAGTGCCACGACGTGGCGTTTCCTGATTGGCTCAAGGGACCCTCTTTGACAGGAGTCAGGGGGGGTCCTGGCAGTCGGGGAAAGGGGTCCCATGTGTAAACATGGGACCCCTTTCAGTGCGTTGTCGGGTTTCCGTTTTTTTGTTTTGCCAAGTACGTGGATTATACAAAGAAGACAAGCAACACTGGATTATGTGAGTATATTTTTTTTTCACAGGTACCCCGAGGATTCTACATGGAGAAGAGGACCGAGCCTCGTGTGAACATAGGTAAGTATGTATGTTTGGAGGTGTGCATGCATGTAATAAACTTATACTGTTACGGTGTGTGTGTCCTGTTTTTTGTTGGGTATCTTTTTAGTAGTAGTACTACAGGTACCAGCGGACCCGGTTTTCCACCGCATGCTGGTACTTGTGGTTCTCCAAGTACCAGCTTGCGGGGGAGGCTTGTTGGGACTTGTAGTACTGCTACTAAAAACAATATTCTGATTTTTTACACTTGGCTATCAGCTCCCCATCCGCCGCCCTTGGATGGGGGGGCCAGCCTCGGGCTCCACCCCTGGCCCTTGGGTGGCTGGAGGGGGGGACCCCTTGATTTAAGGGGTTCCCACTCCTCCAGGGTACCCCGGCCAGGGGTGACTAATTGGGTATGTAATGCCAGGGCCGCCGGGACCACAATAAAAGTGTCCCCCGGCTGTGGCATTATGTACCTGGCTAGTGGAGCCTGGCGCTGGTTTAAGAAATATGGGGGACCCCTACACTTTTTGTCCCCTGTATTTTTTAAACCAGGACCAGGCGCAGAGCCCGGTGCTGGTTGATGAAATATGAGGGAACCCCTGTCATTTTTTTCCCCATATTTTGTCAACCAGGACCGGCTCAAAGAGCCCGAGGCTGGTTGTGCTTAGGAGGGGGGACCCCATGCAATTTTTTTCTGAATTTTTAACACTTTAAACACCTTCTTAAGGTACACAATGAAGCCCTGCACGGATCTCACAGATCCGGACGGGATTCCTTGTGTTTTGTCAGGCAGTGTTTTACTCATCACTCCCGTAAAACACTGCCTGACATTACGAATCACATCGACATCGGAAGATACGAATTTGGAAAAATCGTCAGCTTAGTGAATGATCGTATCAGGATTCAAAAAGTTGCAGTAAAATGGCACCCGATACCATTCGAGTTCAAGCACCCTTAAAAACGTCAAAAACACGAATCTTTGTAAATATACCCCCATGTCCCCTCACATGGCTCACTTCGTTCACCATGCTTTGGGCAAGGTGCCTCGCTCTGCTACCACTTTGCTCGGCACAGATTATCGTTCCAATCGTAGTCCACGTGGATCGTTAAGTATGAAAAAGTTCAACAACAAAAAACTCATGTCGACCTTTTGACCTGTCGACCTAGTACATGTCGACCTAGAGACCCTGTTGACCTTCCAACCCTGTCGACCTAGTGACTGTCGACCTATAGTGGTCAACCTAAACATTGTCGACCTAGACAGTGTCGATCTTCAGACCGGATCCCCACTGGAATACAGATTACCTGATGCCTAATGCTGTCTTTCAGATCTGACGGTACAGTATGATGTCCTTCCCAGTACAAACAAACAAAAAAAAAAAACCCACAGACAAAAATCACATCATGTGAGGTCTTTATGGTTGTGTTTTTATTAGAGATGAGCGGGTTTGGTTTTACTCGGATTTACCTGAATCACCTTATTGGCTCACGGACGTCATGTGTTTTGGTTAGCCAATAAGAAAAATCCAGAAAAAAAATCACTTGCTAAAATTCTGACATTAAGAACCAAGTAAATCTGTACCCGCTCATCTCTAGTTTTTATTTTTATTTTTTAAGAATCAGGAGTTTCATGTATAACCTGTCACGTGAAAGTCATAATTCCAGGACACAAGGAACTATCGTAAAATTCTTCAAGTTAGGGCATCAATATTCTCTATTTTAATTACATACCCACCCATCCAAATTCCAGTCCAAGGCAATATGATGTTTTAGTCAGTGAGATTAAGGAAACACAATGTTGTTACGATGGTTACAGTAAATGCTAATTGCACCTATGAACATACAAGAGTGTGCTCATATTTGGTAGAAGAGATCTTCTGATTGCTAATTTTGCCAATATCACTGTCTCCTATTCACGCCACTCTCCAGTCATTGCCTTAGGAGATCTCAAAGGGGTGACCTGACATTTCTCCAGTTAAGGATGAGGATTGAACTGGAGCTTGGTCCTATGCTCCTTAATGATTAATATCAGCTAAAGACAGATGGATCTATATGAACATGCTATACAGAGTTTGTTATACTCCCAGAGGCCACACAAACTGATCCCAGAGATGAACTCTGAGACCTGCAGCAAATGTAATAATGCAACAAGTTCTCTGTTTCGCAAGTGATGGAAACGTCCCAAGGTTGTGAGATTCTAGATTGGTGTTTGTATTTATTTAGTGTGCAGTAGCTGACCACACTGCCATTGGTGCCCTCTTCAAAACTCCTCTATTGGGTCAAAATTCAAAAAGCTTTTAATAATAACCCTACAATTCCATCACGGGGGAAGCAGTTAGCTTCCTGACGGATGGATCCCAGAGGACAATGGGGGTCATTCTGAGTTGATTGCACATAGCAACTATTTGATGCTCGTGCGATCAACTAGACGCCGCCTATGGTGGAGTGTATTTTGGCATAGCAGGGCTGCGATCACTTGTGCAGCCCTGCTATGCTGAAAAAGTTTTGTGTAAAACAAGACTAGCCCTGCAGTTACTTACCCTGTGCGATGGATCCAGCGATGAAGGTACCGGAATTGACGTCAGACATCCGCCCTCCAAATGCCTGGACACACCTACGTTCCCTGCTCCACTCCCAGAAAACTGTCAGTTGACGCCATGGAACGCCTTCCACCTGCCTCTCTTCTTGTGATCGCCGGAGAGATCGCTTTCTTCGTTATTCTTGTTGTTGCCCAGTGACGCGCGTGTGCATTGCGGCTGGCACACATGCGCAGAACTGACTCGTTCGCACCACTGTGAAGAACCGCAGCGCGCAAATGGGTTGGAATGACCCCCAATATACGGACACCAGGATCTCAAAGGAGGACACTATGCCGGCGTCTATATACTACCGCCAATCGGAATGCAAGCGTCACAATACTGACAGTTAGCATCCTGTGCGTCCTCAAAGCAGGGGGGGGGTGTTAGGTTTAGACAGGAGAAGAGGGTTTAGAGTTAGGGAGCAGGGATGGGAAGGTTAGGGTTAGGAACAAGGGAGGAAGGGTTACAGTAGGTTTAGTAGGAACTTAGAAGGGGAGGTTAGGGTTAGGTACCAAGTGGGGAGGGTTAAGGTTAGGCATTAAACAGGGGAGTGGTAGGTTAAGGCCGCGGGGAAGGGAGGGTTAGGGTTAGGCACCCAGAAGGGAGGGTTAAGGTAGGGAAAAGGTGAGGGTTAGGGGGCTTCATGGGGGGCTGTTGGGATTATGATGGACAGGATGCCACTGTCGGTATACTGACAGCCGGCATCCCATCCATCGACAAATCATACTGACACCATCATAGTATACCACTGCTTCTAGCACTGTATAGCACTCTAATGGTTTGTATTTATATGTTACACAGTTATTTTTCACCCTATAACACACCGAACATATGGTTGTGGTTTGGTAGGGCTGGTTTGGGGGTGTTCCACGCCCTAGTCTTAAACCCTTAGAATGTTAGGGACTCACCCGATGAAGTTACCTGGGTGTGGTGGGTAAGCCCATAGCGTTGGCCATGATTATGATAAAAACCTCTATTTATTGCAAAATTTACTGCAACATTTATTCAAACTCTAATAAGTAATGTTTGAATAGTGCACCTGCATCTTTTTTCTCTTTGTGTATGTAACTTCCATACAGAAGTCATACATGCACTCATCATCTCCCGCATTGATTATTTTAATAGTCTCCTTACTGGTCTTCCCAAACATAGGCTCTCACCACTTCAATCCATTTTAAATGCAGCTGTGAGGCTAATCTTCCTCGCCAGACGTTCTTCGTCTGCTGATCCGCTCTGTCAGTCCCTCCATTGGTTACCGGTATTCTACTGTGTCAAATATAAAATACTTTTACTTACATACAAGGCTATTACCCAAACTGCACCATCATACATCTCCTCACTCATCTCAAAATATCTCCCTACCAGACCCCTCCGCTCTGCACAAGATCTGCGTCTCTCATCCAGATGTATTACCTGTTCCCACTCAAAATTACAGGACTTTACCCGGGCTTCACCCACTCTGTGGAATGCCCTCCCACGCACAATAAGACTCTCCACTAGTCTCCAAACCTTTAAACGTTCCCTGAAAACTCTTCTCTTCAGACAAGCCTACCAAATTCCTGACCCACACACATAACCTTCAATGCTTCCCTATCCAGTTACATTCCCTCTGCACAGTCCCCATAACCTCACATTTTGTCTTCCAACATTGCTGGGTGATCATATCATACAACCCACTAAGAACCTAGCAATCTGGGGAACCATTATGTAACAGGTTGCATCTATCCTTGTGTATCAATGCCTATTTCCCTATATATTGTAAGCTTGCGAGCATGGCCTTCCTACCGCTATGTCTGTCTTTGCCCTGTTTTGTTCTATAACTGTTGTTCTAATTGTAAAGCGCAACGGAATATGCTGCGCTATATAAGAAACCGCTAATAAATAATAATAAATACAGAGCTGGATTAAGGGTGGGTTACAGGGGGTAAGTACGCAGGGGACCCACTGCTAGAGCTGATCTGACCCTGCTGTGGCTGCTGCTCTGCCTGCGCTGCTGAAGTAATCAGGAGGATGTAGGCATGAGGAGGTCAGGATCACTCATAAACAGCAGCACAGCAGCATCCAGAGCCGGGATTAGCCGGGAAGAGAGGAGCATCAGCTCCCACCCAGAGCTGGGGAGAGCAGCATCAGCTCACAAAGGTGCCCGGACCCTGGGACTTTGCCTGGAAGAGATAAGAGGCAGCATATTCTACCAGGTAGATGGAGAGTGCTGAGTGCTGCAGAGGCATGGGCCCCCCCCTGTCTTAAGTACCCCGGGGCCCCAGAAGGCTTAATCCAGCCCTGCTTCCATATAGTGCAGAGAACATCTCACTGACCATCATACAATACAGAGTGAGTGCATCACAATAATTGACATGAAATAGAGATAATCCCAGTGTCTTCCTTACCCTACAGAGAACATCCTAGTGCATGCCATACATTATTAACCCCTCATCATTAATCGACCACTTCTTAAAATGGATTAACTTCAGCACCATCACAAAAACACCATTTAACATACAGTAACTAACCCTTTCACATTCGTTAACACCCTCATCATTAATTAACCCCCACATCACCAATTAATCATATTAATTAATCCCCTAATTAACTTTATTTGTCTTATCAAAATATCTTCTTCATCATAATTAACTCTATTAAGAGCATTAACCCCGTCACCTCAAATGAAAAAGTAATCATCCTAACTAGCCTCCTTATGTTTAACATTACCTTCCCTTAATTAAACCCCTTCCCCCCAGTTCCACTGATCTGATCAGTTGCAAGTGCTGTTTTGTCTGAGATGCAGGGCTGTTTCTAGACAAATTGGCTCCCAGTGCGAGCATTAAACCCCCCCCCAAAAAAACATTTAAAATTGTGGGCCCCCTCATCCCATAGACATGAGAAAAATGTTTTTTTGCACCAGCCCCAGTGAGGCGTGCGACCTTGCTAAAGTAGCCGTGTCCTCACTAAAATAGGTGTGGCCTGCAGGAAAAGATAATCGTACACCCCTAGTTTTTGACCCTGCAATGACAGACCTCGGCCACAACTGGAAAAAATAAACATTCCACCATATTAAGCCCCACACAGTAATGCCCCCTGCACATATTATGCCATATACTGCAATACCCGTGATACATTATGACCTACAGTAAAGCTTTTAATTACTTTTAAATTACCTGCTTGTTGCCAGGGGTTTCATGTGCTAGGCTTCATGCTCATTGCCTGGGGTTTCACATGCTGGGTGTCATGATCGTTGCCAGAGGTTTCCACCGCTGGGCATCATGCTCATTGCCAGGGGTTTCATGTGCTGGGTGTCATGCTCATTGCCAGGGGTTTCACATGCTGGGTGTCATGATCGTTGCCAGGGGTTTCCACCGCTGGGTGTCATACTCATTGCCAGGAATTTCATGCTCTGGGTGTCATGCTCACTGCCAGGGGTTTCATGTGCTGGGCGTCATGCTCATTGCCAAGGGTTTCATGTGCTGGGTGTCATGCTTATTACCAGATGTTTCATGCTCTGGGAGTCATGCTCGTTGCCAGGGGTTTCATGCTCTGGATGACATGCTCATTGCCAAGGGTTTCATGTGCTGGGAGTCATGCTTATTACCTGGGGTTTCATGCTCTGGGTGTCATGCTCATTGCCAGGGGTTTCATATGCTGGGAGTCACGCTCATTACCAGGGGTTTCACGTGCTGGGTGTCATGAACTATGCCAGGGGTTTCCACTGCTGGGTGTCATGCTCATTGCCAGGGGTTTTACAAGCTGGGTGTCGTGCTTTTTGCCAGGGGGTTTCATGAACTGGGTGTCATACTCATTGCCAGGGGTTTCATGTGCTTGGTAATCATGCTCGTTGCCAGGGGTTTCATGCACTGGGTGTCATGCTTGTTGCCAGGGGTTTCATGTACTGGTGTCATGCTCATTTCCAGGGGTTTCATACTCTGCCATCCATGCTCGTTAAAAATGTACCAGCCAATCAGCTCCTAACTGCCATGTCACAGGCTGGGTTTGAAAAATGACAGGAGCTGGTTCATTGGTACTTTATCTCTATCCAATTTACCTCCATTTTAGGCTTAGTAAATAGACCCCTAAGTCGTATTTCAGTTAATGTTTACAAAATACATACTGTAAATGTTGGATGGTCCAAGAAGTAGGTGTCTTTAAGAGATGGATAACATCTTGGGTGTCAGCTCACTTAGAAAATAGTGGAGTACTACTGACAGAGAAAATAATATGCCGCTCTGAGCCTCTATTGGTGACGTCATTGTGACGTGCGGAGGCAGCGCTTGGAGATCAGATGATCTCAACGTGCCGCCCATACAAACAGTGTGAACGGGAAATGGTTTTAATCGCCCCCGGCAACCTGTTCACACCGCACAGTGACCCGAGTTGAAGCCGTATTCAACCCCGGTCGCTACCAGTTTTGAAATACTAAGTTGCTCAACCCAGGATATTTCCCCTGGGCCATTTCAGACCACAGAGCAATCCAGGTTACTGCAAGCTCATGTCAGTAACCCAGGTTACAAGCTGATGGTCTGAAAGGGATATAGATCAAGGTCATGTCATATCAGAAACCAGATAATAAGGGACAAGAAAAGACTTTTCACAACTTCAAAAGTTCCAGTATTAGAGATCATTGTCTATAAGATCTCTCAGTTTAGCACACACAGGGTTATTGGCATGGTTGAAGGAAAGATGGCTACTAGGGAGAACCAGGACTCAGGAGAAAGGTCTTATACAATATACAATACTGTGATTAAGTGGTAATTCTAGACACTGTTGACAGGCATACAACAGTTTATATATATATATATATATATATATATATATATATACAGAGCACTCCGGCACTCCTGGCCTCCCCAATTGGGTGTACCTTGCTTCCGGTGCCCTCCTCAGGGAAGAACCCTTGTATGAACAATAATGAAAAATACGAGGCGGCACTCAGAAGACTTGTGAAAACATTCAATAAAGTGTATTCAGTACGGCCAACGTTTCGGGGACCACCTCCCCGTCTTCAGGACAAGTGTACAGTGATTAACAGACAAATTTATAGCAATAGACTTACCCCCCCTGATCAGTTTCCCCTCCAGCGTCTTCCACGGCCGCGTCTCCCGCGCTCTCAGCCCGGCGTCCACAGCGCACCACATGATGCGTACCACATGATGCGGAAGTGACGTCACGGCGCTCGGCCCGGCCGCGTTACCATGGGGACCCTGGAAACAATAAACATAGAAAAGGTTAGCAGGCTCGATCGTACAGTGTACTTTGTGCATCAGGTCCACTAGGGACATAGAAGAATTAAAAAATACATTTGATCACGGGCTAAAACCAATACAGTGATACAGTGAACCATCTATTTCATATGATCCCAATCCGGGAATTACATACATACATATAAATAAACGATCAAACCTGATAGCCCCCATGTCTTACAGATCAATACAAAATGACTCCATACATAATAAAACAAAATAACAACAGTGTCACATGATAGTGCAACCCAAATTAAAAAATAAATTCACAGGCAGCCTATATTGTACTCCCAGGCCATCATCAACTCCACTATAATTAAATCTTTTAGCAACAGCTTACTAAACTTATCATTACTAAAAACTTTCCAACCGTTGTTTTTATGATACATATAAATAACCCATGCCTCTCTATCATTGCCTTCATAGAAAATTAATCAGACCAAGGCTTTCATTTAAACCCCCTGGTTTTAAAGTATTTAATCTATGAATCCACATAGATTCCAACTGTAGGAGTTGTTTGCCCCTATTGCCACCTCGCTGTGAAGCTGGAACATGATCTATAATTCTATGCTTGAACGTAGCCATGCCATGCTTGAATTCCACAAAGTGGCGTGCCACAGGCTGCTCCCCACTACCCGATGCCAGGGCATTCCTAATGGCTTGCCTGTGTTGCGCCATCCTGACCTTGAACTGGCATTCAGTCTTGCCGATATAGTACCGCCCACAAGGACAAATTATGGCATATACTACAAATTTCGAGCTACATGTTAGCGGCCATTTTATCGGAAATTTTTTACCGCTAAAGGGATGGGGGATATTATCCCCTGGGGACATGTGTGACTGTGAACAGGTTGTACATCCTGTACATTTATAACAACCGTTTTTTCGTGTCAAAAAATTAGTGGGAATGTTCTTTAACTTAGACAAATCTGTCTTCACCACTACGTCCCTAATACTTCTGCCTCTCGTGTAACTTGGCATTAGCCGTTTATCGTGAAACACTTTCAGTTCTGGGTCAGTAGACACAAGGGGCCACAAGGACTTTACTTTCTTACTAACAAGATCACTTTTCACGTTGTATTCATTCACCCATGGGATAACCCCAGGTTTTTCCTTTAAGCGATAGGCCTGCAAGAGTGTTTCTCTGTTTTGTTCCTGTGCTTTCTTTCTCGCCCCAGCCAGCAATTTTCTAGGATACCCTCTTTGTCGGAACCTCTGTTCCATCTCATCAAGTTGTTTTACTCTTTCAGATTCCTCATTGTTAACTCTGCAAACTCGCAGGAATTGCGAGTATGGAAGGCCCTTAACCGTGGCAGGGGGGTGGAAGCTGTCATATCTTAAAATGGTGTTACGATCAGTGGGTTTTTTATACAAACCAGTTATAATCTTACCCCCCTGAATCCTAATCCTGATGTCCAAAAGACAGATCTCAGAATTATGGCATACCAACGTTAATTTGATGGGACTGCTCGTGGAGTTGTGGGAAGACACCAACTTGCTGAGCTCCTGAGCCTCTCCTCTCCAAAAAAGGAGCAAATCATCAATATAACGAAAATAAATAAATAACCGCTCAGCTACTAGAGGATCTGCAAAAAATACTGTCTTTTCAACATCCCACATATACGCATTTGCGAACGAGGGTGCCACAGGAGATCCCATGGCACACCCCGTTCGCTGTCTGTAAAATCTATCATCAAAGATAAAGAAATTGTGAGTAAGTGTAAACTCAAGCAAAATCATAAAAAAATCAATATCTGGTCCCTCATATCTCGGATTCCCTGTAATGAGCTGCCTCACTGCCTGCAACCCCTGTGCATGGGGTATGCAGGTATAAAGGCTGGTGACGTCTGCCGTTGCCAGGATAACCTCTGGCGGTACATTATCAATAGCCAGGAACTTTCTTAGCAACATGTTAGAATCTTTCAAATGTGTGAATGTCCCCTGGATACAGGGCTGCAGGAAGGCGTCCAAGTAGATCGCCACTGGCTCACACAGAGACCCCCTGGCAGAAATAATAGGTCGTCCAGGAGGCCTCTGTGCGTCCTTGTGGATCTTAGGAATAGTGTAGAATAGCGGTGTAACAGGAAATTCCGGGCATAGTTTTCTGACCAAGTCTGCTGAGATCACACCATCATCCTGTGCCCGTTGTAAAATGTCCAGCAGTTCTACCCTGTATTCCTGGGATGGATCTTTTGGTAATTTGCAATAAGTGTCCTCATCCTCAAGGAGCCTATAGCACTCGATCTTATAGTCTGCCACACTTTGCACGACTATGGCGCCCCCCTTATCCGCCTTTCGAATAATGATGTATTTTCTCTTACCTAGAGCTTTCAATGCATCTCGCTCATCCTGTTTTAAATTATGATGTTTATCGGGCATCACCGAACTAGCTACCGATTCTACCATTCTATGAAAAGTTTTCAATGAGGGGTTCTGTGTGGCAGGATCAAATTTAGATCTAGGTCCCAGTTTCTGTATTCTAGGTGGCATAGTAGTTTGTGCCCTGGGGGGTATTTCTTTGCTAAAGTGCTCCTTAATTTTCAGGGTACGATGTAATTTAAAAGTGTCCACCTTCCATCTAAAATCATTCCCAAAATTGGTGGGGACATAAGACAGTCCCTTATTCAAGACTCTCACCTCAGCAGGGGTCAGGGGGGTTGAAGACAAATTGAAGATTAGCGTTTCTTCCCCTTCACAGTTTTGACTTTGCTTTTGCCGCTGGTTCTGTCCTCCCCGTCTCGTGAATTTATTTTTGTTTTTCCTCCCCGTGCTGCCACCACAGCCCGGGTATTTACCCCTAAAGGGGTTTCCTCACGTGATGAGCTCGCAGAAGGTGTACCCGCGTCATCCGACTCTCTCGCTGAAGTGTGCTGTTGTCCGCCTCTGCTCCTGAACCTTGGGTTGCGTGCAAATTTCCTCCTAGTATCACTAGTATTCGTATTACTTAACCAGGTGTATACCCTATGGTGTGCATAGTCCATTTGCACTTTTAGTAGTTTTTCTTTTTTGAACTTGAGGAGGTTGTTTTTATATTGCTCGACTTGAGCATTAATTTTAAGTATCCAGGGCTGTGATTGTTCTGAGGACAACAGGTCGGCATGTTCTATCTCAAACTTAGTGATACTTTCTCGGGTTTTGGCTAGTTCTTTGGTGGATTCATCGATAACCAATAGTACTAAGTCCATTGAACATTTGTTTAATACCGAAATCCACTTTTTGCAAACGTCTATACTGTATCGCCCAATAGTGGGTATATTATGGACTCTAAAGCCTCTGGGCAGTTGTTTGGCTCTATAATAGTCGGATAGAGTGCGACTATGATACAAATAGTCCAGCTCCCGCTTACGCAAGCGAAATAAATCACGTTGCATATCCTCATCAGAGGGCGTGATCACTTCTGCAAATGCTGGTTCCTTGTGCAGTATTTTTTCTGCCTCCACATCAGAGAAGCTGAGTGTTTCATACGTATCACAGTGCAGCAGAAAAGAAGTGAAGTCTCCACCTTCGTACGCTGAGGCTGCCATATTTCCTCAATAAAGTGCAAGTGCTTATCTGTGCAAAATCCACATTCACCAAAAGTGACAGTGCAAAAACCAGGAAACCTGGATCTGGAGGGTGGTCAGCAAAAAACAATCCTGGTGCCTTGAGAGGACCTTTGTGCTTGCACAGCACGCAAGGACCTAGAATCTATATACAGAGCACTCCGGCACTCCTGGCCTCCCCAATTGGGTGTACCTTGCTTCCGGTGCCCTCCTCAGGGAAGAACCCTTGTATGAACAATAATGAAAAATACGAGGCGGCACTCAGAAGACTTGTGAAAACATTCAATAAAGTGTATTCAGTATGGCCAACGTTTCGGGGACCACCTCCCCGTCTTCAGGACAAGTGTACAGTGATTAACAGACAAATTTATAGCAATAGACTTACCCCCCCTGATCAGTTTCCCCGCCAGCGTCTTCCACGGCCGCGTCTCCCGCGCTCTCAGCCCGGCGTCCACAGCGCACCACATGATGCGTACCACATGATGCGGAAGTGACGTCACGGCGCTCGGCCCGGCCGCGTTACCACGGGGACCCTGGAAACAATAAACATAGAAAAGGTTAGTAGGCTCGATCGTACAGTGTACTTAGTGCATCAGGTCCACTAGGGACATAGAAGAATTAAAAAATACATTTGATCACGGGCTAAAACCAATACAGTGATACAGTGAACCATCTATTTCATATGATCCCAATCCGGGAATTACATACATACATATAAATGAACGATCAAACCTGATAGCCCCCATGTCTTACAGATCAATACAAAATGACTCCATACATAATAAAACAAAATAACAACAGTGTCACATGATAGTGCAACCCAAATTAAAAAATAAATTCACAGGCAGCCTATATTGTACTCCCAGGCCATCATCAACTCCACTATAATTAAATCTTTTAGCAACAGCTTACTAAACTTATCATTACTAAAAACTTTCCAACCGTTGTTTTTATGATACATATAAATAACCCATGCCTCTCTATCATTGCCTTCATAGAAAATTAATCAGACCAAGGCTTTCATTTAAACCCCCTGGTTTTAAAGTATTTAATCTATGAATCCACATAGATTCCAACTGTAGGAGTTGTTTGCCCCTATTGCCACCTCGCTGTGAAGCTGGAACATGATCTATAATTCTATGCTTGAACATGGCCATGCCATGCTTGAATTCCACAAAGTGGCGTGCCACAGGCTGCTCCCCACTACCCGATGCCAGGGCGTTCCTAATGGCTTGCCTGTGTTGCGCCATCCTGACCTTGAACTGGCATTCAGTCTTGCCGATATAGTACCGCCCACAAGGACAAATTATGGCATATACTACAAATTTCGAGCTACATGTTAGCGGCCATTTTATCGGAATTTTTTTACCGCTAAAGGGATGGGGGATATTATCCCCTGGGGACATGTGTGAACAGGTTGTACATCCTGTACATTTATAACAACCGTTTTTTCGTGTCAAAAAATTAGTGGGAATGTTCATTAACTTAGACAAATCTGTCTTCACCACTACGTCCCTAATACTTCTGCCTCTCGTGTAACTTGGCATTAGCTGTTTATCGTGAAACACTTTATATATGATGCCAACACTGGGAGTACAGAGAAGCTTTCCTCATCCTGCCCTCCTACATCCCTGTCCACAAGACAAATGCAAAAATCTTACTGACATTTTTGTAATGGCAAGATGTATATAGTATAGGTCTTCTTCAGGGCTACTCTGAGCTAGAGATTGCACCTGGGTAGCTTACACCTGGGTAGCTGAGGTTTAGCACCTGGCTTTTGTCAATTTTTCAGGGACAATGGTTTTTATACAAGAAATAAATTGTATTCTGTGGATTAAATATGTATCACTTCACAAATATCAATCTATATACCCCCTGTTCTATTCGCCTCTTTTCTTGACATTAAATAAACAAGGTTTCATATATTGTATGCTTCTTTACCCTCTAACTTCACTGACAATGACAAATTCAAATATTTCAAGATTTCTTTCTAGAAAAGTTGTATAATCATGTCTCATTTTTAGAAAACACCAATATTTTCAATGCTCATATGTGGTATTTTATACTTTTATTCCTACATTATAAGTGCTCCTGCCATACAGTACATCACCGTTCATTTATCATCATGAGCTTCTCACCTGACAGATATCACATGAATAACGGTAATTTTGTTTGCAAATGTTGTTTTTGTTACACAGGACTGGACCCTGACAGTTTCTATTTATTTTCATCTCTATTGTAATTTGTACAGTGACTGTGTCACCGGGTGCTTTCTGTAGCATTTTCACAAAATAATTAAATCTGAATACAGTAGCTTTGAAACAATTTATCAATTAATTTATCTGATACAGATTCAATGAACATTTATGAATTAGTCTTTCATTCAGGTTTTTTTTAATTATTTAATATTTTATGTATGCCCATTTTCTAGGGTAGCATCTAACAGTTTGTAGCATGTTTCTGCCCATCAGGCAATTCTGGCATATTCTGCCAGTAGGGCTGATGGGCAGGTTGGGCGGTCCTCTCCCCCCACAGAAAGCCAGGAAGGCTGCACGCAGCACAGCTTCGGCTCTCTGATCCATGTGTTTCTATGAAAATGGGGGCGTGCTGCGAGACCACACCCTCCTGACTTGTGGCATGACCCCATGCGTCATGTCCGTGCTAGAGATGAGCGGGTTCGGTTTCTCTGAATCCGAACCCGCACGAACTTCTTGTTTTTTTTCACGGGTCCGAGCGACTCGGATCTTCCCGCCTTGCTCGGTTAACCCGAGCGCGCCCGAACGTCATCATGACGCTGTCGGATTCTCGCGAGACTCGGATTCTATATAAGGAGCCGTGCGTCGCCGCCATTTTCACACGTGCATTGAGATTGATAGGGAGAGGACGTGGCTGGCGTCCTCTCCGTTATAGTAGAAAAGAGTAAAGACTGAGTGACTTAGTTATAATTGTGGGGAGGATTGGGGACGGGGAGCAGCTGTTAGGGAGTACAGTGATTTAGATTAGGAGAGAGAGAGAGAGAGAGATTGACCTGATTTACTGGAGCTTAGGAGTACTGTAGAAGAGAGTGCAGAGTTTACTAGTGACTGACCACAGTGACCACCAGACAGTGCAGTTTTATTTAATATATCCGTTCTCTGCCTGAAAAAAACGATACACTCAGTGACTCAGTCACATACCATATCTGTGTGCACTGCTCAGCCCAGTGTGCTGCATCATCTATGTATATATTATATATCTGACTGTGCTCAGCTCACACAGCTTATAATTGTGGGGGAGACTGGGGAGCACTGCAGTGCCAGTTAAAGGTTACAGCAGGAGCCAGGAGTACAAGACAGTCACATACCATATCTGTGTGCACTGCTCAGCCCAGTGTGCTGCATCATCTATGTATATATTATATATCTGACTGTGCTCAGCTCACACAGCTTATAATTGTGGGGGAGACTGGGGAGCACTGCAGTGCCAGTTATAGGTTATAGCAGGAGCCAGGAGTACATATTATATTAAAATTAAACAGTGCACACTTTTGCTGCAGGAGTGCCACTGCTAGTGTGACTGACCAGTGACCTGACCACACTGACCACCAGTATAGTTAGTAGTATACTATATTGTGATTGCCTGAAAAAGTTAAACACTCGTCGTGTGACTTCACTTGTGTGGTGTTTTTTTTTTTATTCTATAAAAAACTCATTCTGCTGACAGACAGTGTCCAGCAGGTCCGTCATTATATAATATATATACCTGTCCGGCTGCAGTAGTGATATATATATATATTTTTTATATCATTATTTATCATCCAGTCACAGCAGACACAGTACGGTAGTTCACGGCTGTAGCTACCTCTGTGTCGGCACTCGGCAGTCCGTCCATAATTGTATACCACCTAACCGTGGTTTTTTTTTCTTTCTTCTTTATACATACATACTACGACATCTCTTTATCAACCAGTCTATATTAGCAGCAGACACAGTACAGTACGGTAGTTCACGGCTGTGGCTACCTCTGTGTCGGCACTCGGCAGTCCGTCCATAATTGTATACCACCTACCCGTGGTTTTTTTTTTCTTTCTTCTTTATACATACATACTACGACATCTCTTTATCAACCAGTCTATATTAGCAGCAGACACAGTACAGTACGGTAGTTCACGGCTGTGGCTACCTCTGTGTCGGCACTCGGCAGTCCGTCCATAATTGTATACCACCTAACCGTGGGTTTTTTTTCTTTCTTCTTTATACATACATACTACGACATCTCTTTATCAACCAGTCTATATTAGCAGCAGACACAGTACAGTACGGTAGTTCACGGCTGTGGCTACCTCTGTGTCGGCACTCGGCAGTCCGTCCATAATTGTATACCACCTACCCGTGGTTTTTTTTTTCTTTCTTCTTTATACATACATACTATGACATCTCTTTATCAACCAGTCTATATTAGCAGCAGACACAGTACAGTACGGTAGTTCACGGCTGTGGCTACCTCTGTGTCGGCACTCGGCAGTCCGTCCATAATTGTATACCACCTAACCGTGGTTTTTTTTTCTTTCTTCTTTATACATACATACTACGACATCTCTTTATCAACCAGTCTATATTAGCAGCAGACACAGTACAGTACGGTAGTTCACGGCTGTGGCTACCTCTGTGTCGGCACTCGGCAGTCCGTCCATAATTGTATACTAGTATCCATCCATCTCCATTGTTTACCTGAGGTGCCTTTTAGTTGTGCCTATTAAAATATGGAGAACAAAAATGTTGAGGTTCCAAAATTAGGGAAAGATCAAGATCCACTTCGACCTCGTGCTGAAGCTGCTGCCAATAGTCATGGCCGAGACGATGAAATGCCAGCAACGTCGTCTGCCAAGGCCGATGCCCAATGTCATAGTACAGAGCATGTCAAATCCAAAACACCAAATATCAGTAAAAAAAGGACTCCAAAACCTAAAATAAAATTGTCGGAGGAGAAGCGTAAACTTGCCAATATGCCATTTACCACACGGAGTGGCAAGGAACGGCTGAGGCCCTGGCCTATGTTCATGGCTAGTGGTTCAGCTTCACATGAGGATGGAAGCAATCAGCCTCTCGCTAGAAAAATGAAAAGACTCAAGCTGGCAAAAGCACAGCAAAGAACTGTGCATTCTTCGAAATCCCAAATCCACAAGGAGAGTCCAATTGTGTCGGTTGCGATGCCTGACCTTCCCAACACTGGACGTGAAGAGCATGCGCCTTCCACCATTTGCACGCCCCCTGCAAGTGCTGGAAGGAGCACCCGCAGTCCAGTTCCTGATAGTCAGATTGAAGATGTCAGTGTTGAAGTACACCAGGATGAGGAGGATATGGGTGTTGCTGGCGCTGGGGAGGAAATTGACCAGGAGGATTCTGATGGTGAGGTGGTTTGTTTAAGTCAGGCACCCGGGGAGACACCTGTTGTCCGTGGGAGGAATATGGCCGTTGACATGCCAGGTGAAAATACCAAAAAAATCAGCTCTTCGGTGTGGAGGTATTTCAACAGAAATGCGGACAACAGGTGTCAAGCCGTGTGTTCCCTTTGTCAAGCTGTAATAAGTAGGGGTAAGGACGTTAACCACCTCGGAACATCCTCCCTTATACGTCACCTGCAGCGCATTCATAATAAGTCAGTGACAAGTTCAAAAACTTTGGGTGACAGCGGAAGCAGTCCACTGACCAGTAAATCCCTTCCTCTTGTAACCAAGCTCACGCAAACCACCCCACCAACTCCCTCAGTGTCAATTTCCTCCTTCCCCAGGAATGCCAATAGTCCTGCAGGCCATGTCACTGGCAATTCTGACGATTCCTCTCCTGCCTGGGATTCCTCCGATGCATCCTTGCGTGTAACGCCTACTGCTGCTGGCGCTGCTGTTGTTGCTGCTGGGAGTCGATGGTCATCCCAGAGGGGAAGTCGTAAGACCACTTTTACTACTTCCACCAAGCAATTGACTGTCCAACAGTCCTTTGCGAGGAAGATGAAATATCACAGCAGTCATCCTACTGCAAAGCGGATAACTGAGGCCTTGGCATCCTGGGTGGTGAGAACCGTGGTTCCGGTATCCATCATTACTGCAGAGCCAACTAGAGACTTGTTGGAGGTACTGTGTCCCCGGTACCAAATACCATCTAGGTTCCATTTCTCTAGGCAGGCGATACCGAAAATTTACACAGACCTCAGAAAAAGAGTCACCAGTGTCCTAAAAAATGCAGCTGTACCCAATGTCCACTTAACCACGGACATGTGGACAAGTGGAGCAGGGCAGGGTCAGGACTATATGACTGTGACAGCCCACTGGGTAGATGTATTGACTCCCGCCGCAAGAACAGCAGCGGCGGCACCAGTAGCAGCATCTCGCAAACGCCAACTCTTTCCTAGGCAGGCTACGCTTTGTATCACCGGTTTCCAGAATACGCACACAGCTGAAAACCTCTTACGGCAACTGAGGAAGATCATCGCGGAATGGCTTACCCCAATTGGACTCTCCTGTGGATTTGTGGCATCGGACAACGCCAGCAATATTGTGTGTGCATTAAATATGGGCAAATTCCAGCACGTCCCATGTTTTGCACATACCTTGAATTTGGTGGTGCAGAATTATTTAAAAAACGACAGGGGCGTGCAAGAGATGCTGTCGTTGGCCAGAAGAATTGCGGGACACTTTCGGCGTACAGGCACCACGTACAGAAGACTGGAGCACCACCAAAAACTACTGAACCTGCCCTGCCATCATCTGAAGCAAGAAGTGGTAACGAGGTGGAATTCAACCCTCTATATGCTTCAGAGGTTGGAGGAGCAGCAAAAGGCCATTCAAGCCTATACAATTGAGCACGATATAGGAGGTGGAATGCACCTGTCTCAAGCGCAGTGGAGAATGATTTCAACGTTGTGCAAGGTTCTGATGCCCTTTGAACTTGCCACACGTGAACTCAGTTCAGACACTGCCAGCCTGAGTCAGGTCATTCCCCTCATCAGGCTTTTGCAGAAGAAGCTGGAGACATTGAAGGAGGAGCTAACACGGAGCGATTCCGCTAGGCATGTGGGACTTGTGGATGGAGCCCTTAATTCGCTTAACAAGGATTCACGGGTGGTCAATCTGTTGAAATCAGAGCACTACATTTTGGCCACCGTGCTCGATCCTAGATTTAAAGCCTACCTTGGATCTCTCTTTCCGGCAGACACAAGTCTGCTGGGGTTGAAAGACCTGCTGGTGAGAAAATTGTCAAGTCAAGCGGAACGCGACCTGTCAACATCTCCTCCTTCACATTCTCCCGCAACTGGGGGTGCGAGGAAAAGGCTCAGAATTCCGAGCCCACCCGCTGGCGGTGATGCAGGGCAGTCTGGAGCGACTGCTGATGCTGACATCTGGTCCGGACTGAAGGACCTGACAACGATTACGGATACGGACATGTCGTCTACTGGCACTGCATATGATTCTCTCCCCATTGAAAGAATGGTGGAGGATTATATGAGTGACCGCATCCAAGTAGGCACGTCACACAGTCCGTACTTATACTGGCAGGAAAAAGAGGCAATTTGGAGGCCCTTGCACAAACTGGCTTTATTCTACCTAAGTTGCCCTCCCACAAGTGTGTACTCCGAAAGAGTGTTTAGTGCCGCAGCTCACCTTGTCAGCAATCGGCGTACGAGGTTACATCCAGAAAATGTGGAGAAGATGATGTTCATTAAAATGAATTATAATCAATTCCTCCGCGGAGACATTGACCAGCAGCAATTGCCTCCACAAAGTACACAGGGAGCTGAGATGGTGGATTCCAGTGGGGACGAATTGATAATCTGTGAGGAGGGGGATGTACACGGTGATATATCGGAGGATGATGATGAGGTGGACATCTTGCCTCTGTAGAGCCAGTTTGTGCAAGGAGAGATTAATTGCTTCTTTTTTGGTGGGGGTCCAAACCATCCCGTCATTTCAGTCACAGTCGTGTGGCAGACCCTGTCACTGAAATGATGGGTTGGTTAAAGTGTGCATGTCCTGTTTATACAACATAAGGGTGGGTGGGAGGGCCCAAGGACAATTCCATCTTGCACCTCTTTTTTCTTTTATTTTTCTTTGCGTCATGTGCTGTTTGGGGAGGGTTTTTTGGAAGGGACATCCTGCGTGACACTGCAGTGCCACTCCTAAATGGGCCCGGTGTTTGTGTCGGCCACTAGGGTCGCTAATCTTACTCACACAGCTACCTCATTGCGCCTCTTTTTTTCTTTGCGTCATGTGCTGATTGGGGAGGTTTTTTTGGAAGGGACATCCTGCGTGACACTGCAGTGCCACTCCTAAATGGGCCCGGTGTTTGTGTCGGCCACTAGGGTCGCTAATCTTACTCACACAGCTACCTCATTGCGCCTCTTTTTTTCTTTGCGTCATGTGCTGATTGGGGAGGGTTTTTTGGAAGGGACATCCTGCGTGACACTGCAGTGCCACTCCTAAATGGGCCCGGTGTTTGTGTCGGCCACTAGGTTCGCTTATCTTACTCACACAGCTACCTCATTGCGCCTCTTTTTTTCTTTGCGTCATGTGCTGATTGGGGAGGGTTTTTTGGAAGGGACATCCTGCGTGACACTGCAGTGCCACTCCTAAATGGGCCCGGTGTTTGTGTCGGCCACTAGGGTCGCTAATCTTACTCACACAGCTACCTCATTGCGCCTCTTTTTTTCTTTGCGTCATGTGCTGATTGGGGAGGGTTTTTTGGAAGGGACATCCTGCGTGACACTGCAGTGCCACTCCTAAATGGGCCCGGTGTTTGTGTCGGCCACTAGGGTCGCTAATCTTACTCACACAGCTACCTCATTGCGCCTCTTTTTTTCTTTGCGTCATGTGCTGATTGGGGAGGGTTTTTTGGAAGGGACATCCTGCGTGACACTGCAGTGCCACTCCTAAATGGGCCCGGTGTTTGTGTCGGCCACTAGGGTCGCTAATCTTACTCACACAGCTACCTCATTGCGCCTCTTTTTTTCTTTGCGTCATGTGCTGTTTGGGGAGGGTTTTTTGGAAGGGACATCCTGCGTGACACTGCAGTGCCACTCCTAAATGGGCCCGGTGTTTGTGTCGGCCACTAGGGTCGCTTATCTTACTCACACAGTCAGCTACCTCATTGCGCCTCTTTTTTTCTTTGCGTCATGTGCTGTTTGGGGAGGGTTTTTTGGAAGGGACATCCTGCGTGACACTGCAGTGCCACTCCTAAATGGGCCCGGTGTTTGTGTCGGCCACTAGGGTCGCTTATCTTACTCACACAGTCAGCTACCTCATTGCGCCTCTTTTTTTCTTTGCGTCATGTGCTGATTGGGGAGGGTTTTTTGGAAGGGACATCCTGCGTGACACTGCAGTGCCACTCCTAAATGGGCCCGGTGTTTGTGTCGGCCACTAGGGTCGCTAATCTTACTCACACAGCTACCTCATTGCGCCTCTTTTTTTCTTTGCGTCATGTGCTGATTGGGGAGGGTTTTTTGGAAGGGACATCCTGCGTGACACTGCAGTGCCACTCCTAAATGGGCCCGGTGTTTGTGTCGGCCACTAGGGTCGCTTATCTTACTCACACAGTCAGCTACCTCATTGCGCCTCTTTTTTTCTTTGCGTCATGTGCTGTTTGGGGAGGGTTTTTTGGAAGGGACATCCTGCGTGACACTGCAGTGCCACTCCTAAATGGGCCCGGTGTTTGTGTCGGCCACTAGGGTCGCTTATCTTACTCACACAGTCAGCTACCTCATTGCGCCTCTTTTTTTCTTTGCGTCATGTGCTGTTTGGGGAGGGTTTTTTGGAAGGGACATCCTGCGTGACACTGCAGTGCCACTCCTAAATGGGCCCGGTGTTTGTGTCGGCCACTAGGGTCGCTTATCTTACTCACACAGTCAGCTACCTCATTGCGCCTCTTTTTTTCTTTGCGTCATGTGCTGTTTGGGGAGGGTTTTTTGGAAGGGACATCCTGCGTGACACTGCAGTGCCACTCCTAGATGGGCCAGGTGTTTGTGTCGGCCACTAGGGTCGCTTAGCTTAGTCATCCAGCGACCTCGGTGCAAATTTTAGGACTAAAAATAATATTGTGAGGTGTGAGGTATTCAGAATAGACTGAAAATGAGTGGAAATTATGGTTTTTGAGGTTAATAATAATATGGGATCAAAATGACCCCCAAATTCTATGATTTAAGCTGTTTTTTAGGGTTTTTTGAAAAAAACACCCGAATCCAAAACACACCCGAATCCGACAAAAAAAAATTCGGTGAGGTTTTGCCAAAACGCGGTCGAACCCAAAACACGGCCGCGGAACCGAACCCAAAACCAAAACACAAAACCCGAAAAATTTCAGGCGCTCATCTCTAGTCCGTGCGCCCCCCCCGGGACGTGCGTGTGTCCCCCTGTGACATGCACGCATGCGTCACAAATGCCAGGGCCGTAACAGAGCCCCAGTCCTTCCCTGTGTGTACAGTTGACCATTTGGCTCGATTGTAGCATGAGATTGGTGATACTGTAACCGCTCATCACTAGTAGTAATATCCTTCAAACACACAAAAGTGATAAAACAATCTGTTACAGTTTAAAGTATTAAAGACATAAACTAAGATAATCTGGGCTGACGAATTCAGAAGTTGAAATTAATAAGAGGGGATGTACTAAAAGTATAGTAGGATTTGAAAAGCTATTTGCACTCTTTGTTATGAACATTTTCAAGTAGAACTACAAAAATAGAGAAATAGAAGCAGTAGGATTTTTAAGGAACAGGTTAACACAGTGTCAGACTCAGGGGTGTAGCAAGGGTGGCTCCGGTGGAGCTCGAGCTCCAGGCACCGGAAAAGTTAGAGGGTGTGCCACTCTACTGTGGTGTAACATGTATAAGTGGCTCTACTGTGGTGTAATGTGAATAACGGACACTGCTGTGCAGTGTAATCTGAATTGGTACTATTCTGTGGCCATGTCCTTTCCCCGTGAAGCCATGCCATAAATTTTTGTTGCAGGCCATTGGCGCACGCTGTTCCTATTTTATGCATGGGGGGTGCCCAAAGGAAACTGAGCTCCACAAGGTCTAGAACCATCCCTGTCACCAATTTAGGATTTTTTAAATATTTTTTAATATTCAAATGTAACATGCCTCCAATTCAGTACAGGGGAAGGGGTGCCAAAACATACCCTTGCTCCAGGCACCATGGCACCTAGGTACACCTCTGGTCAGACTGGGGCTTGTTAGGGCGCACCAGGTAGGGGCCCACAGATGGGCAGTTATGCAAAAGTTTAATTTCTATGACCAGCTACCTAATTAGGTATGGCCAGTCACTAGATGGGCTGAAGGAAACAGTGATTCTTCATTCCCAATGACATCCTAGTGGACACCGGACAGCACATTGGGGGAAATTCAGACTTGATCGTAGATGTGCTAAATTTAGCACATCTACGATTACTTTCACAGACATGCGTGGGGACGCCCAACACAGGGCTAGTCCGCTCCGCATGTCTGGCTCTGTCCCCCCCCCTGCACAGGTACAAAAGTATCACACATCCCACTAATCACTAGAGATGTGCACCGGAAATTTTTCGGGATTTGTGTTTTGGTTTTGGATTTGGTTCCGTGGCCATGTTTTGGATTCGGATACTTTTTGGTAAAACCTCCCTGAAATTTTTTTGTCGGATTCGGGTGTGTTTTGGATTCAGGTTTTTTTTTTTCAAAACCCCCTCAAAAACAGCTTAAATCATAGAATTTGGGGGTCATTTTGATCCTATAGTATTATTAACCTCAATAACCACAATTTCCACTCATTTCAAGTCTATTCTGAAAACCTCACACCTCACAATACTATTTTTAGTCCTAAAATTTGCACCAAGGTCGCTGAATGACTAAGCAAAGCGACCCAAGTGGCCGACACAAACACCTGGCCCATCTAGGAGTGGCACTGCAGTGTCAGACAGGATGACACTTAAAAAAATTGGCCCCAAACAGCACATGATGCAAAGAAAAGAGAAAAAGAGGTGCACTCTGGTCACTGGACGGCTAAGCTAAGCGACACAAACACCTCAATATCACAGAAATTATTTGTTTTATTCAATGGTATGTTTGGTCCAAATCACTGGAAGAAAATGACAAAATCACTGGAATTATTAGTTCTAATCAATGGTATTATTGGTCCAAATCACTGGAAGAAAATGACAAAATCACTGGAATTATTCGTTCTAATCAATGGTATTATTGGTCCAAATCACTGGAATAAAATGACAAAATCACTGGAATTATTTGTTCTAATCAATGGTATTATTGGTCCAAATCACTGGAAGTAAATGACAAAATCACTGGAATTATTCGTTTTTCTAATCAATGGTATTTTTGGTCCAAATCACTGGAAGAAAATGACAAAATCATTGGAATTATTCGTTCTAATCAATGGTATTATTGGTCCAAATCACTGGAAGAAAATGACAAAATCACTGGAATTATTTGTTCTAATCAATGGTATTATTGGTCCAAATCACTGGAAGAAAATGACAAAATCACTGGAATTATTCGTAAACATTTGTAGAAAGTCGCTGCTTTCTGAATACAGAAATGCTCAGATATTCCTGCGAATCCACAATCCCTTCCCAGAGGAAAAAGAAATTGAGAAACCGTTGTTTGAGAACGTTTGTTCTCTTTCCCTTACAAAGGAACAAACCACTTTCCAAGAAGACTGACGTTTTTGGGATTATGGAGACATGGGCCCTCATTCCGAGTTGATTGGTCGGTATTTTTCATCGCATCGCAATGAAAATCCGCTTAGTACGCATGCGCAATATTCGCACTGCGACTGCGCCAAGTAATTTAACAATGAAGATAGTATTTTTACTCACGGCTTTTTCATCGCTCCGGCGATCGTAATGTGATTGACAGGAAATGGGTGTTACTGGGCGGAAACACAGCGTTTTATGGGCGTGTGGATGAAAACGCTACCGTTTCCGGAAAAAACGCAGGAGTGGCTGGAGAAACGGGGGAGTGTCTGAGCGAACGCTGGGTGTGTTTGTGACGTCAAACCAGGAACGACAAGCACTGAACTGATCGCACAGGCAGAGTAAGGTTGAAGTTACTCAGAAACTGCTAAGTAGTTTGTAATCGCAATATTGCGAATACATCGGTCGCAATTTTAAGAAGCTAAGATACACTCCCAGTAGGCGTAGGCTTAGCGTGTGTAACTCTGCTAAATTCGCCTTGCGACCGATCAACTCGGAATGAGGGCCATAATGTTTTTGAATATAAATCCTAAAGCAGGTGGTGTTTTAGAGCAAAAGAGTGCAAGAGACCAGCCATGCAGTTTCTGAAATATTATGACAAAATGTTACTGTATTTCATAAGCACTCTTTCCTAACTCTGCTAAGTACTGTTTGGTATACTGTATCTGGCTTCCATGAGGTAATTGTCCATTATTTCAGCTTCCATTGACCTTTTTGAAAGCGGTAGAAGTTATGGATTCTTTTTTTTTTTTTCCCTTATTTTTTATTTTCTCCTGCATAGCCCAGT
This sequence comes from Pseudophryne corroboree, assembly GCF_028390025.1. NCBI lineage: Eukaryota > Metazoa > Chordata > Amphibia > Anura > Myobatrachidae > Pseudophryne > Pseudophryne corroboree. The sequence continues at coordinate 42,247,555 of NC_086448.1, forward strand.
AAAATGTTGCAATGTTAAGTATTGACTTGTGCCTTCTGGGGGTCCACTTCTTCACCAAACCCAGCCAAATCTCATCCTAACCCTCTGTTCCACGTTCTCTATCTACCCCATCTGTGTCACCCATGCCTGTCTACCCCTCCGCTTTAGATTGTAAACTCTCATGAGCAGGCTCTCTTCCCTCATGTGCTTATCCTTTGTCTTACTTTAATAATCTTCAACCGTACCACATCCAGCAGTCTTCTGCCACCTGATACTTATTCCAGTGTAATCTGCTGATGTAACTATGTGTATTTACCCTGTACTTGCCATATACTGTCATCAACTGAAAGTTGCTGTTTTCCTGTTTGATTATTTATGTACTCTGTAATTGGGTGCTGCAGAACCCTTGTGGCACCATATAAATAAAGGATAATAATAATAATATAGGGTGTATAATCCCCAGGTGTATCTCACACATCACACAGTACAGTATATAGGGTGTATAATCCCCAGGTGTATTTCACACATCGCTCAGTACAGATTACAGGATGTATAATCACCAGGTGTATAACACAAGTCGCACAGTACAGTATACATACTGATCACAACAATGCAGCAGATATTGAGCACTGATTAGGATACTAGAAGTGACACAGCTGCAAGATAGAGCAATGGCCTACTGTACTGTACTATATATGTATACTGCTTGTCACCAAAATGCTGCACTGTCCTACTATGTACTGCTCACAAAAATGCAGCACAGATATGGAATGGATATTTGCAGTGACACAGAGACATAGAGCTGCAAGATACAGCAATGGCCTACTGTACACAACTATATACTGTTGGGTCACCAAAATGCTGCACTGTAATACTATATATACTGCTCACAAAAATGCTGCACAGATATGGAATGGATACTTGCAGTGACACAGAGCTGCAAGATACAGCAATGGCCTACTGTACACAACTATATACTGTTGGGTCACCAAAATGCTGCACTGTAATACTATATATACTGCTCACAAAAATGCTGCACAGATATGGAATGGATACTTGCAGTGACACAAAGCTGCAAGATACAGCAATGTCCCCACAATAATGCACACTGAGCACAGATATTTGCAGCACACTGAGCACAGATATGGAGCGTTTTTCAGGCAGAGAACGTAGATATTTTCAGCACACTGAGCACAGATATTTGCAGCACACTGAACACAGATATTTGCAGCACACTGAGCACAGATTACGGAGCTTTTCAGGGAGAGAACGCAGCCACGTCCTCTCCGTTCAATCTCCAATGCACGAGTGAAAATGGTGGCGACGCGCGGCTCTTTATATAGAATACGAGTCTCGCGAGAATCCAACAGCGGGATGATGACGTTCGGGCGCGTTCGGGTTAACCGAGCAAGGCGGGAAGATCCGAGGCTGCCTCGGAACCGTGTAAAATGGGTGAAGTTCGTGGGTTTTTTGGATCTCGGAGAACCGAACCCGCTCATCTCTACTAATCACCATACAGTACATTGAAGATCCCAGTGACCACCATAAAATATATTGATCATATTAATCACTGCAATAGTCCAAGACCTACCCTCGCCCCCTCGTATTATCTTAGTTACAGCAGTAAAACATATTGAGCATTCCATTGACGGACATACAGTACATTTGGCATCCCAGTGATTGAACTTCCATGTGACCACCAGGAAATATATTGAGCATCTCAGTGACCACCATACAGTATATTGCGCATATCAATGACTGCCACACAGTATATTGAGCAAAAAACTGTTTGTTAATATTCTGGTGTCAAAATGTTAAATGTTGACATTTTGATCATGTTGACATTTAAACCATGTTGACAATTTGTATGTCGAAATATCGGTTGTCGACCCAAACTCCATATCGACATACTGACTGTTGACATTTAGGACTTGTCACAATTGGGAATGCTGACCTTCCTTTAAAAAAAAAAGTGATTTATAATGAGTTAGCACAAAAGAAAAAACTGAAAATGGAAAGAGAACAACAAATGTAATTAAATTACCATATACCATCTATATATTGGCCATGCACTGCTAATACTTTACACTGTAGGGTTGATTCTTGTCACGCTATATAATAAATATATCCCTTCTATTAGAAGACTAGATAATTATTACATGGATCCAGTCTTAGTGAAAAAAATTTCATATTTAAAATAAGTTTTATAATAAAACCCCAAGAATGTAAATTATTGTGAGCAAGTGACCTCTCTGCATATGAGTATGTCATTAAATAACTTCAAGACGCTAGTAACAATGCATATACTGCAGAAATGTGCGGCAGACACTTTTAATGTTTTGTGTTTTGGTTTTAGATCTGGATCCTCAGTCGTGTTTTGGATCTATATTGGTTTTGCCAAAACCACCCTTTTCGGGTTTTAGTTTTGGATGATTTTTTAAAAAAACACAAAAACAGCTAAAATCACAGAATTTGGGGGTAATTTTGATCTTACGGTATTATTAACCTCAATACCATTTGTTTCCACTCATTTCCAGTCTATTCTGAACACCTCACACCTCACAATATTGTTTTTAGGCCAAAAGGGTGCACCAAAGTAGCTGAACGACTAAGCTAAGTGACACAAGTGTGTGGTACAAACACCTGTCCCATCTAGGAGTGGCACTGCAGTGGCAGACAGGATAGCAGTTTTAAAAACTAGGCCCCAAACAGCACATCGTGCAAAGAAAAAAAAGAGGTGCAATGAGGTAGCGGGATAGCTAAGCTAAGCAACACAAGTGTGCGGCACAAATACCTGGCCCATTTAGGAGTGGCACTGCAGTGTCAGACAGGATGTCATTTAAAAAAACTAATCCCCAAACAGCACATCATGCAAAGAAGAAAAAGAGGTGCAATGAGGTTTCTGTATGACTAAGCTAAGCGACTCAAGTGTGAGGCACAAACACCTGGCCCATCTAGGAGTGGCATGCGGTGGCTGAATGCCGAAAGTGGCCCGCAATTTTTTGGGCCACCCACAGCATCTCCTGCACGCCCCTGTCATTTCTCAAAAAATTCTGCACCACCAAATTAATTGTATGTGCATAACATGGGACGTGCTGGAATTTGCCAGATGTAATACATGCACAAAATTGGTGGCACAGGAGAGTGTACACCTAAACCACACATACGGCAAAGCCTATAAAAATAACTTGGATAATAATAACCCTTTTAGTTGGACAGAGTTATATAACGATATGCTGCACAGAAGAGTGTACCCCTAAGCCACATACACACACAGCAAAGCCTGTAAAAATAATTTGGATAATAATAACCCTTTTATTTGGACGGAGTTATATAACAATATGCAGCACAGAAGAGTATACCCCTAAACCACACAGGGCAAACCCTGTAAAAATTAATTGGATTAAATATTTTTTTTTTTAGTAAATAATATACAGCACAGGACATCACCACTGGACTTATACAGCAGTACCCCTGGACTTATATGGCAGTACCCCTGAACTTATACGGCAGTACCACTGGACTTATACGGCAGTACCACTGGACTTATATGGCAATATCACTGGACTTACACGGCAGTACCACTGGACATATACGGCAGTACCCCTGAACTTATACGGCTGCACCACTGGACTGGACTTATACGGCAGTACCAGTAAACTTATACAGCAGTACCACTGGACTTATACAGCAGTACCCCTGAACTTATACGGCAGTACCACTGGACTTATATGGCAGTACCACTGGACTGGAGTAATACGGCAGTACCCCTGGACTTATACGGCAGCAGCAATGGACTTATGGCAGCACAGGACACCACCACTGGACTTATGGCAGCACAGGACACCACCAGTGGACTGATGCAGCACAACACAGCACCACTGCACTGCACTTATGGCAGCACAGGACATACCACTGTGACTAGCACAAGACAGCACTGGAATGACTCATAAAATCAGGTCGCCACACCACTTTCCCGCACAGACATTGTGAAGACACGTCCTCTCGCTACACTCTCAAGGACTGGAGTGAAAATGGCGTTGACGTTCGGCTCCTTATATAGAATCCAAACCCACGAGAATCCAACAGCGGGATGATGACGTTTTGCCTCGTTCTGGTTTCCGAGTCAGGTGGGAAAATCCGAGTCCCAGACTCAGATCCGGGCTCGGGACGTGAAGTTCGGGGGGGTTCGGTTCTCAGAGAACTGAACCTGCTCAACTCTAATATACTGTAAGGGGGATATCCAATTAACCGCTGGTAATAGTATCGCATGGGGTTATCCTATTAGCCTCAATCTGCGGCAGCTTATTGGGTACCCATTACCTGCATTGGTGCATGGCATTGGCCTTTGGCTCACCCGGCTGCTCCTGTGCTCTGGCATTTTCGGGTCTACCCCCACTCCTGTTACATGACCCCCACCTGGCTGGGGCACCCAAAGCATGAGGGGGGACGTAGGTCCACAGGGAGATGTAGATCCATGGGGAGATGTGGAGTCACATGACTAAGTGCTGGCTTCTGGACAACCTCCATGCAGTCCCCAGCTGCTGCTGCAGAACACTCACTGGAGGATTGCCATGGCTTATCTGGGGTTTTGTTTCACCTGCCTTTGGCGGGCTGCGGCAACAAAAACACACATGTTTCACTGGACCTGTGTGTTTTCGGATGAATAAGTATTTTTTTCACAGGAGATTTAATTGGATACACCGTGAGAAAATATCTTTGAAACATTGGGGGGGGGGAATCGCAAAAAACACCATTTTTTCTCTCCCAATGTTTCATCGCGATTAATGTGATACCCCCCCTAAGTAAAAGATAGTAATAATATTATAAAACAAACCATGTATTAAGCTTCTGATACTAGAATGACAATGCTTGGAAAAGTTATGAAGATTTGGCGGAACATTATACTTCTAAAAAATTTTTACTGTTTTAATGTCCCCCAGCTAAGTAAAGCCAAGTACAAGTTTAGGTAGATGACACTTCCAATTCCATCCATGGTATTATCTACAACAAGACTGAATGTCATGACCAATTAAATCCAGAATCCTAATCTGTCATAACTTCTAAATATACTTTAGTAATATCTGGATTTGGTCTGGCGGTTAGCCATCAGTTTCGCTCTTGAAATAAATAAAACATGTTTTGCGCGGTTTGTTATTTCTACATGGTTGGATTTTTAAACCTGAATCTTCATGTCATTCCCTGGATTAAGTGAATTGTAATTTAATAAGATATGTATGAAGTGAACCTATGATATAATACACTGTACTGCGCTGCACTGGCCTGATGATAATAGAAGTAGAACTACATGCAGCAAGCATTCAGTTGACACCAGCCATATCATGACTGTGCCGCATTGCTCCATTCCTGAGTCACAATTTGGTATTGCAGTATTATAATATAATGGTCTACATCAGAATTTGTTTTGCATTTAGACAGTCATTCATTGTAAACCCCAACTCCCTGTTGTAAATAAATAGGTAGGAAGATACATAAATATATACACAAATGACAGCAAACCCCAGTCCCAAAAGTCCCAATAGTGAATAACCAGCTCCAGTACTGTAGCCTGATGTGGGTGCTGCTAACACAGGGACATTGGTGTTTTTATCATTGGTGCAATGTGTGCGGTGCACACGGGCCCCTGGGTCAAGGGGGGCCCACACTACATCCATGTTATACTTACCTTTCCGGTGTCCTGCGTTAGGTGCTGCAGCAGCTGCAAAAATAGCAGCCAGAATGGCCACCATGCATGTGCAGTTGTGGAATTAGTCTTCAGAAGATGGCAGACGTCATGTTTCCGGGGACCTGCACATGCGCAGTAGACTCCAGCACTATGCCAGAGCCTACTGTGCTGTGGAGAGGAAGGGGCCCACCCAGAGTCCACACACGCCTCCCCCTATCCCCTGTTAAAATGCCCTTGCACTGGGGATAGTGATTGGAATGCTCTCCTACACACATCCGCTAGTCTCCAAACTTTCCGCTAGTCTCCAAACCTTCAGACAGCTTATCAAATTACAGATTCATCTACATAACCTCCATAAGATATTTACCCAATCACACCTACCCACTACACAATCCATTCATAACTTTAAATACTGTAAGTTCTCTTTCTGCACTCATAGATCCCTCTGACCTTTGGCCACCATTGATGTGTGAGTGACTAGATCATACAGCCCACCAAGAACCTCTGCAATCTGGCTGCACCAATATGCAATACTGTATGTAGCACTGATCCTTGTGTGTCAGTGCCTATTTCCCTAGAGAATGTACACAGCGCCCTCTTACCTCTCTGTCTGTCTATTATTAACCACTTTCTAGTCCCCCCGTCCCCCTCCCCACTTGTATAGAGAAGTGAAATATGTTGGTGCTATATAACTAAATATTAATAAACAAACAGGCAATCAGGTGTATCCAGTACAGTAATTCACCATGGCAATTCAGCTTCACCGTGAAGAACACTTGCACTCTTCATATCACCACTTGACTGCAGGGTGCCAGGGTAATAGCATAGCATTTCAAAAGCTTTTACTTTCGAAGAACTATCAGTGCCAGCAATCCCACATTACATGAGCCCATGCCATGTACTGTAGTACAAAATATGCAGACATTCCGAGTTGATCGTAGCTGTGCTAAATTTAGCACAGCTATGATCTTCTTCCCTGACATGCGGGGGGACGCCCAGCACGGGGCTAGTCTGCACCGCAAGTCAGTGCCGGCCACTCCGTAGAAGTGCAAAGGCATCGCACAGCGGCGATGCCTTTGCACTTCAAGAGTAGCTCCCGGCTAGCGCAGCTTTAGCGTGCTGGCCGGGAGCTACTCATCGCTCCCCGGCCCACAGCGACTGCGTGTGACATCACGCAGCCGCTGCTGCCCGCCCCCTGTTCGGTCCGGCCACGCCTGCGTTGGCCGGATCAAACCCACGAAATGGCGGACAAACGTTGCCGTATCGCCCCCTCCCACCCAGTGATGGCCTCTGCCTGTCAATCTGCCTGTCGGATTCGGGTGTGTTTTGGATTCGGGTGTTTTTTTACAAAAACCCCTCAAAAACAGCTTAAATCATAGAATTTGGGGGTCATTTTGATCCCATAGTATTATTAACCTCAATAACCATAATTTCCACTCATTTTCAGTCTATTCTGAACACCTCACACCTCACAATATTATTTTTAGTCCTAAAATTTGCACCAAGGTCGCTGGATGACTAAGCTAAGCGACCCAAGTGGCCGACACAAACACCTGGCCCATCTAGGAGTGGCACTGCAGTGTCAGACAGGATGGCACTTTAAAAAATAGTCCCCAAACAGCACATGATGCAAAGAAAAAAAGAGGCGCAATGAGGTAGCTGTGTGACTAAGCTAAGCGACCCAAGTGGCCGACACAATCACCTGGCCCATCTAGGAGTGGCACTGCAGTGTCAGACAGGATGGCAGATTAAAAAAATTGTCCCCAAACAGCACATGATGCAAAGAAAAAAAGAGGCGCAATGAGGTAGCTGTGTGACTAAGCTAAGCGACACAAGTGGCCGACGCAAACACCTGGCCCATCTAGGAGTGGCACTGCAGTGTTAGGCAGGATGGCACTTCAAAAAAATAACCCCCAAACAGCACATGATGCAAAGAGAAATGAAAGAAAAAATAGGTGCAAGATGGAATTGTCCTTGAGCCCTCCCACCCACCCTTATGTTGTATAAACAGGACATGCACACTTTAACAAACCCATCATTTTAGCGACAGGGTCTGCCACACAACTGTGACTGAAATGACTGGTTGGTTTGGGCCCCCACCAAAAAAGAAGCAATCAATCTCTCCTTGCACAAACTGGCTCTACAGAGGCAAGATGTCCACCTCCTCCTCATCATCCGATTCCTCACCCCTTTCACTGTGTACATCCCCCTCCTCACAGATTATTAATTCGTCCCCACTGGAATCCACTATCTCAGGTCCCTGTGTACTTTCTGGAGGCAATTGCTGGTGAATGTCTCCACGGAGGAATTGATTATAATTCATTTTGATGAACATCATCTTCTCCACATTTTCTGGAAGTAACCTCGTACGCCGATTGCTGACAAGGTGAGCGGCTGCACTAAACACTCTTTCGGAGTACACACTGGAGGGGGGGCAACTTAGGTAGAATAAAGCCAGTTTGTGCAAGGGCCTCCAAATTGCCTCTTTTTCCTGCCAGTATACGTACGGACTGTCTGACGTGCCTACTTGGATGCGGTCACTCATATAATCCTCCACCATTCTTTCAATGGTGACAGAATCATATGCAGTGACAGTAAACGTCATGTCAGTAATCGTTGGCAGGTCCTTCAGTCCGGACCAGATGTCAGCACTCGCTCCAAACTGCCCTGCATCACCGCCAGTGGGTGGGCTTGGAATTCTTAGCCTTTTCCTCGCACCCCCAGTTGTGGGAGAATGTGAAGGAGGAGATGTTGACGGGTCACGTTCCGCTTGACTTGACAATTTTCTCACCAGCAGGTCTTTGAACCTCTGCAGACTTGTGTCTGCCGGAAAGAGAGATACAACATAGGTTTTAATTCTAGGATCGAGCACGGTGGCCAAAATGTAGTGCTCAGATTTCAACAGATTGACCACCCGTGAATCCTGGTTAAGCGAATTAAGTTGCTCCATCCACAAGTCCCACATGCCTAGCGGAATCGCTCTGTTTTAGCTCCTCCTTCAATGTCTCCAGCTTCTTCTGCAAAAGCCTGATGAGGGGAATGACCTGACTCAGGCTGGCAGTGTCTGAACTGACTTCACGTGTGGCAAGTTCAAAGGGTTGCAGAACCTTGCACAACATTGAAATCATTCTCCACTGCGCTTGAGTCAGGTGCATTACCCCTCCTTTGCCTATATCGTAGGCAGATATATAGGCTTGAATGGCCTTTTGCTGCTCCTCCATCCTCTGAAGCATACACTCGTTACACGTTACACTCAAGTATGCATCAGAGGAATCACAGGCAGGAGAGGACTCGTCAGACTTGACAGTGACATGGCCTGCAGGACTATTGGCTTTCCTGTGTAAGGAGGAAATTGACACTGAGGGAGTTGGTGGTGTGGTTTGCAGGAGCTTGGTTAAGGGATTTAGTTGTCAGCGGACTGCTTCCGCTGTCACCTAAAGTTTTTGAACTTGTCAATGACTTCTGATGAATGCACTCCAGGTGGATGTTCCGAGGTGGTTAACGTCCTTACCCCTACTTATTACAGCTTGACAAAGGCGACACACGGCTTGACACCTGTTGTACGCATTTGTGTTAAAATAATTCCACACCGAAGAGGTGATTTTTTTTGTAATATGACCAGGCATGTCAATGGCCATATTCATCCCACGGACAACAGGTGTCTCCCCGGGTGCCTGACTTAAACAAACCACCTCACCATCAGAATCCTCCTTTTCAATTTCCTCCTCAGCGCCAGCAACACCCATATCCTCATCCTGGTGTACTTCAACAGTGACATCTTCAGTCTTCTGCCACCTGTTACTTATTCCAGTGTCCTCTGCTGATGTAACTATGTTTGTTTACCCTGTACTTGTCCTATACTGTCATCAACTGTAAATTGCTGTATTCCTGTTTGATTATTTATGTACTCTGTAATTGGGCGCTGCGTAACCCTTGTGGTGCCATATAAATAAAGGATAAAAATAATAATAATAAAGTCACCAGATGTATCTCACACATCGCTCAGTACAGATTACAGAATATATAATCAGTAATCACCAGGTGTATAACACACGTCGCACAGTACAGTATATAGGGTGTATAATCCCCAGATGTATCTCACACATCACTCAGTACAGATTACAGGATGTATAATCAGTAATCACCAGGTGTATAACACATGTAGTACAGTATAAAGGGTGTATAATCCCCAGGTGTATCTCACACATCGCTCAGTACAGATTACAGGATGTATAATCAGTAATCACCAGGTGTATAACACATGTAGTACAGTATATAGGGTGTATAATCCCCAGGTGTATCTCACACATCACTCAGTACAGATTACAGGATGTATAATCACCAGGTGTATAACACAAGTCGCACAGTACAGTCTACATACTGGTCACAACAATGCAGCAGATATTGAGCACTGATCAGGATACTAGAAGTGACACAGAGCTGCAAGATACAGCAATGGCCTACTGTACTGTACTATATATGAATACTGCTGGTCACCAAAATGCTGCACTGTAATACTATATACTGCTCACAATAATGCAGCACAGATATGGAATGGATACTTGCAGTGACACAGCTGCAAGATACAGCAATGGCCTACTGTACAACTATATACTGTTGGTCACCAAAATGCTGCACTGTAATACTATATATACTGCTCACAAAAATGCAGCACAGATATGGAATCGATACTTGCAGTGACACAGAGCTGCAAGATACAGCAATGGCCTGCTGTACACAACTGTATACTGTTGGTCACCAAAATGCTGCACTGTAATACTATATATACTGCTCACAAAAATGCAGCACAGATATGGAATGGATACTTGCAGTGACACAGAGCTGCAAGATACAGCAATGGCCTGCTGTACACAACTGTATACTGTTGGGTCACCAAAATGCTGCACTGTAATACTATATATACAGCTCACAAAAATGCAGCACATATATGGAATGGATACTTGCAGTGACACAGAGTTGCAAGATACAGCAATGGCCAACTGTACAACTATATACTGTTGATCACCAAAATGCTGCACTGTAATACTATATATACTGCTCACAAAAATGCAGCACAGATATGGAATGGATACTTGCAGTGACACAGAGCTGCAAGATACAGCAATTGCCTACTGTACAACTATATACTGTTGGTCACCAAAATGCTGCACTGTAATACTATATATACTGCTTACAAAAATGCAGCACAGATATGAAATGGATACTTGCAGTGACACAGAGCTGCAAGATAGAGCAATGGCCTACTGTACATTATATACTGTTGGTCACCAAAATGCTGCACTGTAATACTATTTATACTGCTCACAAAAATGCAGCACAGATATGAAATGGATACTTGCAGTGACACAGAGCTGCAAGATACAGCAATGGCCTACTGTACAACTATATACTGTTGATCACCAAAATGCTGCACTGTAATACTATATATACTGCTCACAAAAATGCAGCACAGATATGGAATGGATACTTGCAGTGACACAGAGCTGCAAGATACAGCAATTGCCTACTGTACAACTATATACTTGTTAGGGTCTCCTGCCCTGTGCTGCCACGTCGTCATGGCAACCGGGAGACAAGTGCTAGCGGAGTGACCTGAGCGCAGCTGATACTCCGGTTCGGGTCTTTTGCTGTGCAGTGGTTATAGGCTCTGTGCATGGCAGGGGATCCGGTGCTGGTTTTTGTGCTCACAGTCTGTGAGGTCTGAGTGGGGCGTGGACAGCACCTGCTTTATAAGGCCTCTTCTCAGGGTAAGCAGATGCTGCTGAATCTTTGTTGGTTAGTCAGTTTCTGAAAGTTAGCCAGTACTGTGTAGCTTTGTATTTGTTTGTTGCTTACTGCAAATAGGCCTGGGGATTTGGTATTACACTCTGCCAATCCAGACCTAGCAGTAAGACTGGAGTCAGTCGTTTAGCTTGCTGGGGTTCTGTTACTACTCTGTGAACTTAGCAAGTTTGCTGCTGTATTCTAAGACTTGCCTGTCTAATCCTGTCTCACTGTGCTAGGTGTCAGGGGTCAGTTTAGTGGCAGTAAGCTGAACCTGTGCACTGCAAGTGAGAATTAGGATTGTGGAGACTCTCCTTGTGTCTATCATTCCATCTCTGACCAAGGAGTTTACTGCCACCCCCGTTGGTAACCCTTTAGGGTTTTGCTGTTGCCCTTAGCAACAGCATTTCGGGTTCTCTACGTATTAAAACACAACATCTTGCTTTTCCCATCTGAGCAGTTCTAATACAAGGGAGATACCCAGTTCCTTAGCCTCTGGGCTTCTCTGTTCACTTTGTGTGTGTTTTGTTACCCTATCACCTTCTGTGTACGTTATGTCATATTCCCCAGTCTGTCTGTAAGTCCATTTGTTTTGCATAACAGTTCAAACACCAGTACATTCCTGCAGGCACTGGAGTGCATAACAGTCCTGACACCAGTACTTTCCTGCAGGCACTGGTGTGCATAACATATTCAGCAGCCTAATACTCCTGTTGAAATTTTGTGGGAATATGGAGCATACCCCTCAAAATACGTTGCAACAGGTGGTCGATCAGGTGCAGGTCCTGACTCGACAATTTAATGATTTGTCCATTAAAATGCACACCTCCCAGGCTGCTGGCGGAGCTCCCGCAGCAGCAGCACCTGCAGGGGTTAAGGAGCCGAAAGTAAATCTCCCGGATCGTTTTTCTGGAGATCGCTCGCAGTTCTTTTGTTTCAAGGAGAGCTGCAAGCTATACTTCCGGCTTAGGCCTCAATCTTCTGGGTCGGAGATTCAGCGGGTGGGCATAGTGATTTCCTTGCTACAAGGAGACCCACAGGTCTGGGCATATGGGTTGCAGCCTGACTGTCCGTCGCTTAAAAGTGTTGATGCTTTTTTTTACGGCACTGGGCATGTTGTATGATGACCCTGACAAGACGGCCTCAGCCGAGGCTCAGATTTCGATCCTTAAGCAAGGGCGAAAGCCAGTTGAGGTTTACTGTACGGAGTTTCGGAGGTTGGCCCATGATACCCAGTGGAATGACCCAGCCCTGAGACACCAGTACCGAAGGGGTCTTTCTAACCAGATAAAGGACCAACTGGTACAATATCCCTTGCCTGATAGCTTGGATCAGCTCATGCAGTTATCCATCCGGGTGGATAGACGGTTGAGAGAGCGTAGGCTTGAAAGGGAGACTGAGATTTCCTTCCTTCCCAAGGGAACCTCAGACTCTGAGGAATTTGACGAGGAGCCTATGCAGATTGGGGCTACCCGCCTCTCCTCGCGTGAGAAGACGCGGAGGAGACAGCAGGGGTTGTGTTTGTACTGTGGGAATAAAGGTCATGTGGTAGTATCATGCCCAGAAAAGCCGGAAAACTTCAGGGCCTGAAGGTGATGGGAAATATCCTGTCAGGCCAGAAGTCAGAATTTCCCAAGAAGACTTTTATCATTCCGGTGACCTTGAAGATCCTCGGTCAAACTGTCAAGACTGAGGCCTTTGTGGACAGTGGGGCCGACGGGGTTTTTATGGACCGCCAATTCGCCCTGAAACACTCTGTTCCCTTAGTACCCTTGGCATCTGAAATTGAGATTTGTGGGTTAAACGGGGAACCATTATCCCAAGGTAAAATTACCTCTTGCACTAGCCAGATTTCTTTGTTTATTGGAGCCACACACTCTGAAAAATTGTCCTTTTATGTGACTGTCTGTACTTTTGCCCCATTGGTGTTGGGGTTACCCTGGTTAAGGGCCCACAATCCTCAATTTGACTGGGTCTCTGGGGAGATTCTTAGTTGGGGTACTGATTGTTTCAGGAGTTGCTTGAGCCTTCCAGTCAGGCTCTCGCAGCTAAGTTTGCCAGGATTGCCAGGGTGTTATGCAGATTTTGCGGACGTGTTCTCCAAAAAAGTTGCAGAGGTACTACCTCCCCATCGCCCCTATGACTGTGCCATTGATTTGTTGCCAAATGCTAAGCTTCCCAAGAGCAGGTTGTACTCCCTGTCACGTCCTGAGACTCAGGCTATGGCAGAGTACATTCAGGAGAACTTGGCTAAGGGATTTATCAGACCTTCACAGTCTCCAGTTGGGTCGGGGTTCTTCTTTGTGGGTAAAAAGGACGGTTCGTTGCGACCCTGCATCGACTTCAGGGAATTGAACCGTATCACGATTAAAAACTCATACCCACTGCCTCTCATTTCGGTCTTGTTTGACCAGCTTCGTACTGCCACCATTTTTTCTAAGATTGACCTACGCGGTGCGTACAATCTAATCCGAATAAGAGAGGGGGATGAATGGAAGACTGCCTTTAATACCCACTCAGGGCATTATGAATATTTGGTGATGCCTTTTGGGCTCTGTAATGCCCCGGCAGTCTTCCAGGATTTCATGAATGATGTGCTCAGGGAATATTTGGATAGATTCTTAGTTGTATACTTAGATGACATCCTAATCTTCTCCCATTCCCTGGAGGAACATCGGAAGCATGTACGCTTAGTCCTCCAGAAACTCAGAGACCACCGGCTTGGGGCGAAGCTGGAGAAGTGCGAATTTGAAGTTCAGCAAATCGCATTTCTAGGATATATTATCTCCCCAGATGGTTTCCAAATGGAGGGTTCCAAGGTACAGGCAGTCCTGGATTGGGTGCAGCCCACTAGTTTGAAGGCGCTTCAGCGTTTCCTGGGCTTTGCGAATTTTTATAGACGATTTATCGCTGGATTTTCGTCTATAGTGGTGCCCTTGGTGGCACTCACTAAGAAAGGGGCGGATGTTGCTCACTGGTCTTGTGAGGCTAAAGCGGCTTTTGCCCGTCTCAAAAGGGCATTTGTTTCGGCCAAGGTGCTGCGACACCCAGATCCAGAGCGTCCTTTTGTGGTGGAGGTGGATGCCTCTGAGATGGGTATTGGGGCAGTGCTTTCTCAGATGGGAGTGTCTGATAATCGCCTTCATCCCTGTGCTTACTTTTCCCGTAAATTTTCGCCTGCCGAGATGAATTATGACGTGGGTAACCGGGAATTGTTGGCTATTAAGGATGCACTCGAGGAGTGGAGACACTGGCTTGAGGGGGCTAAGTTTGTGGTCTCAATTCTCACTGACCATAAGAATCTGGCATATTTAGAGTCAGCGAAGCGTCTCAATGCCAGGCAGGCACGATGGGCTTTGTTTTTTGCTCGCTTTAATTTTTTGATAACATATCGCCCTGGGTCAAAAAACATCAAGGCTGATGCGCTCTCGCGGAGTTTTGCTCCAATCCAGGAGACCACCGAGGAGCCGTTGCCCATTGTTTCCCCATCATGTATTAAAGTGGGCATTACCCAGGACCTCTTATCATTAGTCCTTAGAGCACAGGAGCAGGCTCCTCCAGACCTTCCGGTAGGTCTTTTGTTTGTGCCTCCTAGGTTAAGACAGCGAGTGTTCCTGGAATTCCATGCCAAGAAGTCTGCAGGTCACCCGGGTATTGCCAGAACTCGGGAGTTGCTATCTAGGGCGGTGTGGTGGCCCTCGGTGGCTAAGGATGTGGATCAGTGGGTTCGGGCATGTGACATCTGTGCTCGAAATAAGACTCCTAGAGGGGTTCCTGTTGGCCCATTACATCCACTCTCTATCCCATCTAAGCCATGGACCCACATTTCAATGGATTTTGTGGTGGACTTACCCAAATCCTCGGGGATGACAGCCATCTGGGTTGTCGTTGACAGGTTTTCGAAGATGGCGCACTTCGTTCCACTGGTTGGGCTGCCATCGGCCAGATGCCTGTCTGAATTATTTATGCTGCATGTTGTGCGTCTCCACGGGTTGCCACTTGATGTGGTCTCTGACCGCGGATCCCAGTTTGTGGCCAAATTCTGGAGGGCATTTTGTTCCGATCTCCAGATTTCTGTCAGCTTGTCGTCGGGCTACCATCCGCAGTCTAATGGGCAGGCTGAAAGGGTGAACCAGTCCTTGGAGCAGTTCCTCAGGTGTTATGTCTCCAAGTGTCAGACTGACTGGGTTGCTCATCTGTCCATGGCGGAGTTTGCCTATAACAACGCGGCTCACTCTGCTACAGGGATCTCTCCCTTCCTTTGTGTGTATGGGCATCATCCTAAGGCCAATTCTTTTGACCCCCTGGACTCCACGCCTGGTGGTTCCTCTGTGGTTTCAGTCCTTAGAGGTATTTGGCGGAAAGTGAAGAAAGCCCTTGTGTCTGTGTCATTAGTGACCAAAAGGGTTTTTGATAAGCGGAAAATACCCTGCAGCTTCAAATTAGGAGACTTCGTCTGGTTGTCTACCAAGAATTTTAAGTTGAGACAGCCATCTCATAAGTTAGGCCCCCGGTTCATCGGCCCTTATAAGATCACCAGGGTTATCAATCCGGTGGCATTTCAGTTAGATCTGCCCCGTTCTTTGGGTATCAATAAAACATTTCATTGTTCCCTTTTAAAACGGGCGATTAGTAATCCTTCTTCCAGTGGAAGACCTTCCCCTCTTCTGATACGTGGCCAGAGGGAGTTTGTTGTTGAAAGGATTCTTGACTCCAAGGTGGTTCAGGGTCGGCTGTCATTTTTGGTGCACTGGAAGGGGTATGGCCCGGAGGAGCGGTCGTGGGTGCGCAGTTGTGATCTTCATGCCCCCAGACTGATACGCTCTTTCTTCTCGCAGTTCCCCGATAAACCCGGTGGTAGGGGTTCTTTGACCCCTCGTCAGAGGGGGGGTACTGTTAGGGTCTCCTGCCCTGTGCTGCCACGTCGTCATGGCAACCGGGAGACAAGTGCTAGCGGAGTGACCTGAGCGCAGCTGATACTCCGGTTCGGGTCTTTTGCTGTGCAGTGGTTATAGGCTCTGTGCATGGCAGGGGATCCGGTGCTGGTTTTTGTGCTCACAGTCTGTGAGGTCTGAGTGGGGCGTGGACAGCACCTGCTTTATAAGGCCTCTTCTCAGGGTAAGCAGATGCTGCTGAATCTTTGTTGGTTAGTCAGTTTCTGAAAGTTAGCCAGTACTGTGTAGCTTTGTATTTGTTTGTTGCTTACTGCAAATAGGCCTGGGGATTTGGTATTACACTCTGCCAATCCAGACCTAGCAGTAAGACTGGAGTCAGTCGTTTAGCTTGCTGGGGTTCTGTTACTACTCTGTGAACTTAGCAAGTTTGCGGCTGTATTCTAAGACTTGCCTGTCTAATCCTGTCTCACTGTGCTAGGTGTCAGGGGTCAGTTTAGTGGCAGTAAGCTGAACCTGTGCACTGCAAGTGAGAATTAGGATTGTGGAGACTCTCCTTGTGTCTATCATTCCATCTCTGACCAAGGAGTTTACTGCCACACCCGTTGGTAACCCTTTAGGGTTTTGCTGTTGCCCTTAGCAACAGCATTTCGGGTTCTCTACGTATTAAAACACAACATCTTGCTTTTCCCATCTGAGCAGTTCTAATACAAGGGAGATACCCAGTTCCTTAGCCTCTGGGCTTCTCTGTTCACTTTGTGTGTATTTTGTTACCCTATCACCTTCTGTGTACGTTATGTCATATTCCCCAGTCTGTCTGTAAGTCCATTTGTTTTGCATAACAGTTCAAACACCAGTACATTCCTGCAGGCACTGGAGTGCATAACAGTCCTGACACCAGTACTTTCCTGCAGGCACTGGTGTGCATAACAATACTGTTGGTCACCAAAATGCTGCACTGTAATACTATATATACTGCTCACAAAAATGCAGCACAGATATGGAATGGATACTTGCAGTGACACAGAGCTGCAAGATACAGCAATTGCCTACTGTACAACTATATACTGTTGGTCACCAAAATGCTGCACTGTAATACTATATATACTGCTCACAAAAATGCAGCACAGATATGGAATGGATACTTGCAGTGACACAGAGCTGCAAGATACAGCAATTGCCTACTGTACAACTATATACTGTTGGTCACCAAAATTCTGCACTGTAATACTACAGATGGGTCCACGGTTATCTTGGCTAGTTTGCTGCGCCTAAGCACAACATGGTTTATTAACATAAACCCTTCATCTATTGTTCTCAGCTACAATACAATACAGAGAACAATACGGCAGGGGATTAAGTCATTACAGCAGGGGATTAAGTACGACTGGCCAGTCTCACTTAATACTATTAAAGGTCAAGATAAACATGGACCTTTCTGTATATATACTGCTCACAAAAATGCAGCACATACAGTATATGGAATTGATACTTGCAGTGACACCGAGCTGCAAGATACAGCAATGGCCTACTGTACAACTATATACTGTTGGTCACCAAAATGCTGCACTGTAATACTATATATATACTGCTCACAAAAATGCAGCACATATATGGAATGGATACTTGCAGTGACACAGAGCTGCAAGATACAGCAATGGCCTACTGTACAACTATATACTGTTGGTCACCAAAATGCTGCACTGTAATACTATATATACTGCTCACAAAAATGCAGCACATATATGGAATGGATACTTGCAGTGACACAGAGCTGCAAGATACAGCAATGGCCTACTGTACAACTATATACTGTTGGTCACCAAAATGCTGCACTGTAATACTATATATACTGCTCACAAAAATGCAGCACAGATATGGAATGGATACTTGCAGTGACACAGAGCTGCAAGATACAGCAATGGCCTACTGTACAACTATATACTGTTGGTCACCAAAATGCTGCACTGTAATACTATATATACTGCTCACAAAAATGCAGCACAGATATGGAATGGATACTTGCAGTGACACAGAGCTGCAAGATACAGCAATGGCCTACTGTACAACTATATACTGTTGATCACCAAAATGCTGTACTGTAATACTATATATACTGCTCACAAAAATGCAGCACAGATATGGAATGGATACTTGCAGTGACACAGAGCTGCAAGATACAGCAATTGCCTACTGTACAACTATATACTGTTGGTCACCAAAATGCTGCACTGTAATACTATATTTACTGCTCACAAAAATGCAGCACATATATGGAATGGATACTTGCAGTGACATAGAGCTGCAAGATACAGCAATAGCCTACTGTACAACTATATACTGTTGGTCACCAAAATGCTGCACTGTAATACTATATATACTGCTCACAAAAATGCAGCACATATATGGAATGGATACTTGCAGTGACACAGAGCTGCAAGATACAGCAATGGCCTACTGTACAACTATATACTGTTGGTCACCAAAATGCTGCACTGTAATACTATATATACTGCTCACAAAAATGCAGCACAGATATGGAATGGATACTTGCAGTGACACAGAGCTGCAAGATACAGCAATTGCCTACTGTACAACTATATACTGTTGGTCACCAAAATGCTGCACTGTAATACTACAGATGGGTCCACGGTTATCTTGGCTAGTTTGCTGCGCCTAGGCACAACATGGTTTTTTAAAATAAACCCTTCATCTATTGTTCTCAGCTACAATACAATACAGAGAACAATACAGCAGGGGATTAAGTCATTACAGCAGGGGATTAAGTCCGACTGGCCAGTCTCACTTAATCCTATTAAAGGTCAAGATAAACATGGACCCATCTGTATATATACTGCTCACAAAAATGCAGCACATATATGGAATGGATACTTGCAGTGACACAGAGCTGCAAGATACAGCAATGGCCTACTGTACACAACTATGTACTGTTGGTCACCAAAATGCTGCACTGTAATACTATATATACTGCTCACAAAAATGCAGCACAGATATGGAATGGATACTTGCAGTGACACAGAGCTGCAAGATACAGAAATGGCCTACTGTACAACTATATACTGTTGGTCACCAAAATGCTGCACTGTAATACTATATATACTGCTCACAAAAATGCAGCACATATATGGAATGGATACTTGCAGTGACACAGAGCTGCAAGATACAGCAATGGCCTACTGTACACAACTATATACTGTTGGTCACCAAAACGCTGCACTGTAATACTATATATACTGCTCACAAAAATGCAGCACAGATATGGAATGGATACTTGCAGTGACACAGAGCTGCAAGATACAGAAATGGCCTACTGTACAACTATATACTGTTGGTCACCAAAATGCTGCACTGTAATACTATATATACTGCTCACAAAAATGCAGCACAGATATGGAATGGATACTTGCAGTGACACAGAGCTGCAAGATACAGCAATGGCCTACTGTACACAACTATATAGTGTTGGGTCACCAAAATGCTGCACTGTAATACTATATATACTGCACACAAAAATGCAGCACAGATATGGAATGGATACTTGCAGTGACACAGAGCTGCAAGATACAGCAATGGCCTACTGTACTATACTACTATAATTACTTATATACTGGTGGTCCCCAGTCCCCACAATAAAGCACACTGAGCACAGATAATTGCAGCACACTGAGCACAGATATGGAGTGTTTTCAGGCAGAGAACGTAGATATTTGTAGCACACTGAGCACAGATATTTGTAGCACACTGAGCACAGATATTTGTAGCACACTGAGCACAGATATTTGTAGCACACTGAGCACAGATATTTGCAGCACACTGAGCACAGATTACAGAGCTTTTCAGGGAGAGAACGCAGCCATGTCCTCCCCATTCAATCTCCAATGCACGAGTGAAAATGGCGGCGACACGCGGCTCTTTATATAGAATACAAATCTCGCGAGAATCCGACAGCGGGATGATGACGTTCGGGCGCGTTCGGGTTAACCGAGCAAGGCGGGAAGATCCGAGTCTGCCTCGGAACCGTGTAAAATAGGTGAAGTTCGGGGGGGGGGTCGGATCTCGGAGAACCGAACCCGCTCATCTCTAATTGAAACCCCAGCATCAACCCATGTTTAGTATCCTGGGTCCAAGCTAGGTTAAAGCAGGGGTTTATGTCTTAAAGGGGTATGAGCAAATATCTAGTGGTCTATGTACTAAGCCTTGGAGAGAGATAAAGTGGATGGATATAAAGTACCAACCAACCAGCTACTAACTGTCATCTTTTCGGTCAGTGCTTTATCTCCGTCCACTTTATCTCTCTCCAAGCGTTAGTACATAAACCCCTTAGATCTCCAAATGCTGTTGGATGCTTGGGGGGGGGGGGGGGGGTATTTATGCCTTGGAGAGAAATAAAGTTAATTAGTTGCTCAAAGCAACCAATCAGCTGCTAACTGTCATTTATCTAGTCTATGAAATGATTGTTAGCAGCTGGTTGGCTTCTTTGGCCTTCTTTTCCACTATATCTCCCTCCAAGGTGTGATACATTTCACCTTGGATGTGTGTTTGTGCTTTGGATATGATTTTTGGTAATATCGGGAGACTGTTGTGTTTGGACATCCTAGGAGATCAGAAGTTTTTGAAATTTTTTCACCGCAGTCTAACATCAGCGCCGTAACTACGTGTGTGCCAAGGGGGCTTGGCACACAGCGCAGTTGCCCTGAGGGCGCAACGGCCAGCGGCATGTAATGAGTCAAATTGACTCATTACATGCCGCCTCTGTGTGCGCCGTGCGCGGTTGGAGGGAGAAGAGACCAGCGCCGGGTTAAAGGAGGAGGAGGAAGGGGGAGCAGGGAGCCGCAGCAGCGCTATTTGATTGTTAGTAAGCGCCGCTGCAGCATCCCCCTCTCCTTCTGTATTGGCTGCCCGGCGCTGCTATGGATGCTGGGATTCGGTTCCTTCATCCCAGCATCCATAGCAGCGCCGGGCAGCCAATACAGAAGGAGAGGGGGATGCTGCAGCGGCGCTTACTACCAATCAAATAGCGCTGCTGCGGCTCCCTGCTCCCCCTCCCTCCTCCTCCTTCTCATCTCACTGCCTGCACCGAGAGGGAGATGCCAGCACGAGGAGCCTGTCAGCGGGGAGAAGGTAAGTATATCCCTCTCTCTCTTTCTTTCTCTCTCTCTTTCTCTCTCTCTCTCTCTCTCTCTCTCTCTCTCAGGGGGACACCGTCTGCCGCAATGTGTAAAAAGGGGTCCTGGCTGCCGCAATGTATAAAAAGGGGGTCTGGCTGCCGCAATGTGTAAAAAGGGGGGGGGTCCTGGCTGCCGCAATGTGTAAAATGGGGTCCTGGCTGCCGCAATGTGTAAAAAGGGGGCCTGGCTGCCGCAATGTGTAAAGAGGGGGCCTGGCTGCCGCAATGTGTAAAAAGGGGTCCTGGCTGCCGCAATGTGTAAAAAGGGGTACTGGCTGCCGCAATGTATAAAAAGGGGGTCTGGCTGCCGCAATGTGTAAAAGGGGGGGGGGGGGTCCTGGCTGCCACAATGTGTAAAATTGGGTCCTGGCTGCCGCAATGTGTAAAAAGTGGTCCTGGCTGCCGCAATGTGTAAAAAGGGGTCCTGGCTGCCGCAATGTGTAAAAAGGGGGACTGGCTGCCGTAATGTGTAAAAAGAGGGACTGGCTGCCGCAATGTGTAAAAAGGGGTCCTGGCCGCCGCAATGTATAAAAAGGGTGTCTGGCTGCCGCAATGTGTAAAAAGGGGGGGGGGGGGGGTCCTGGCTGCCGCAATGTGTAAAATGGAGTCCTGGCTGCCGCAATGTGTAAAAAGGGGTCCTGGCTGCCGCAATGTGTAAAAAGGGGTCCTGGCTGCCGCAATGTGTAAAAAGGGGGACTGGCTGCCGTAATGTGTAAAAAGGGGTCCTGGCTGCTGCAATGTATAAAAAGGGGGTCTGGCTGCCGCAATGTGTAAAAAGGGGTCCTGGCTGCCGCAATGTGTAAAATGGGGTCCTGGCTGCCGCAATGTGTAAAAAGGGGGCCTGGCTGCCGCAATGTGTAAAGAGGGGGCCTGGCTGCCGCAATGTGTAAAAAGGGGTCCTGGCTGCCGCAATGTGTAAAAAGGGGTCCTGGCTGCCGCAATGTGTAAAAAGGGGTCCTGGCTGCCGCAATGTGTAAAAAGGGGGCCTGGCTGCCGCAATGTGTAAAGAGGGGGCCTGGCTGCCGCAATGTGTAAAAAGGGGTCCTGGCTGCCGCAATGTGTAAAAAGGGGTCCTGGCTGCCGCAATGTGTAAAAAGGGGTCCTGGCTGCCGCAATGTGTAAAAAGGGGGCCTGTCTGCCGCAATGTGTAAAATGGGGTCCTGGCTGCCGCAATGTGTAAAAAGGGGGCCTGGCTGCCGCAATGTGTAAAGAGGGGGCCTGGCTGCCGCAATGTGTAAAAAGGGGTCCTGGCTGCCGCAATGTGTAAAAAGGGGGACTGGCTGCCGTAATGTGTAAAAAGGGGGACGCTGTCTGCTGTAATGTATAAAAGGGGCTCTACCTGGTGTAGTGGCGCTACTGTGCAGCGTAATTTGAATAATGTAGATTACTGTGCACCGTAGTATGAATTGGTATTATTTTGTGGCCACGCCCCTTCCCAGTGAAGCCACGCCCCTATAGATTTTTCACGCGCCTACGGCGCGCACTGCCCCTATATTACATGGGGGGGCGCCACTGTCGTTTCTTGCATACAGCGCTAAAATGCCTAGTTACGGCACTGTCTAACATCAACAATTATTCTATGGTCAGTGACCTGGATCACAATTCTTCTCCATTCTGGAGTTTAGTGCGAACAACAACTAAACCCTTTTTGAACAGATCTGCTGCATGATTGGCCAATTAGATATTTGCATTAATGACAAAGGGGCATATTTATCACAGTCTGCATCTCAGATGCCGACAGGATGTGATAAATTTGCCCAATATGCCCAAATTCATGATGTGATAATTGAATATATTACAAGCATGTATTATATGTCGCATGTACGGACATGAAATTGCGAATCCCCCCTCCCTCCTGACATTTCTCATGGTATTGTTTGCAAAAAATACTGTTAAGAATGTGCCTGTGTATGTGCCTCCAGATAAACCCAACCACCATCCCCCCGCCACCTTCCGCTAAGTTACCACTTACCTCCGATTAGGATATCAGTGAGTCGGTCAGCTGATAGCTGTGCCACCTATCTGTGACCACGGTCATTTGATCTGTGCTGTAAACTGAGATGCCGGCCGGGACTTTCACAGCCCTTTAATTCACAGTAGGGATCAACGGACCACCTCACAGAGGTGATCACCGATCCCTGAATGACAGTGTTATAATTTTATTTTCTACTTTAACTGTTTTCTTCTCTGTGGTCAGCCTGCGGTTTACCAGACACACATTTATGACCACAGAAGCCAGCTCCCTGCTCTGTTCTGTCAGATGGCAGGATTTTCAGAGCAGGCATAAGTGAAACATGGTGGGAGCCTGCATAACACCGTTTTCAGATGGCATTATTATCCGAACTTAGGCTCCCTCTCTGTATTTTCTAACAATTTATTTTCATAAATCTGAAACAGATCACAGTCTTTATTACAAGTATGGGAAATGTTATCTACTTAATGATATAATGCAAATTTAAGGGGTTAGAGTTTTGTTTTGTTTTTATGAAAACTCCTCCAAAAGGCATTTGATACATTTCTGTGATACTAAAATAATGTGAGGAGGGTGTGTATTCACAATGTTTTTGTAAAAAAAAAAGATTATTAAATATGACCACAAGTTTGTAGGTGTACATAATAATGGGGTATAATTAGAGTATTTATGAAAATCCTGGATAGCAGCAACATGACCTGTTGTAGTAGAGCAAGATAAATAGCATTATGTAGAATATTAAAGCAAACAAATATCAAGTTGCTTTTTTTTTTATCGCAAACAAAATGTGACTATGATGAATTTAGAGTGCTCCTTAACCTTAGTCACACACTTTGATCCAACGTATGACATAAAGTTAAGGGAATACTGATCATTAATCTACAGGCTGAAAAAATGCTGATTCAAAGCACCAATGCCTTTTTCTAACAAATGAATTCATAAAATAGTGACACAGTAGTTTGTCTTGCAGGCAAAAGACCATTAATCATCATTGATCAACATTGTTGTCAACTTTCACATAAAGGTGGTACTCTTACAGTTTGCTCATTTTTTATGATTTTCCCCCATTGTGCTTTGTTTATAAGCCATGTTTTAAGTCTACTTAACTTAAATTAGGATTGTATTAAAGGTTAACTGAAAATCCATTTATGACTAGCATTTGCCTTACAGTGTGATTATGTGTTATATTATTGCATATAATATTGTATTTATTTTGCAATACAAAGGATTCTTAATTAACTGTATTTGTGCTAATGATTTTACTAATACAGTATGAAGAGTAGAAATGCTGTCTGAACACATTAACCACTTAACTGATGATTTATTTAGTCAAAAACCACTCCAAAATTGGCGTGGTTTTTTATGAGTGAATTAGTAAAAAAAAATATATATATATATATATATATTTTTTTTTAAATAATATTTTTTCAAACATCGTTCTGGAACATCGCGACCATTGGAACATCGGGAACATTGCGACCATCGCGGCTTTCATTTTAAAAGCCGGGACAGCCTCCAGGTATACAGGGTGGGGGGGGGTCTGGGGGTGGCTTGGGAGGGTTAATTTGCACTCCCCAGTGGCTGCCATTGTCTGCAGCCGCTGGAGGGGGGGATCCTGCCGTGCTGACCAATCAGCAGTGATCGGCAGCACGACAATCAGTAGGGGAGAGTGCAGAAAAGAAGAGGGACCTTCCGGTCCCTCTGACAGCAGCAGCGGAGGGAAGTTTATCTCCCCTGTCGCTGCTAACACTCTCTGTCTGACTGGTCGCATCCTGTGCGACCAGGTCAGATAGAGCACTTGCAGGCATGGTCACATCTGATGCCACCATTCCAAGCAAGTGGTTAAAGAGGCAGGTTAAATATAGTCTCTTGATAATCGTAAAGTTGAATGGAACCGTCACAATTGGATGGTATTGATATTGACCGTACTTGTAGGATTTGCTAATACACAGAACAGAGGGTAACATATTAGTAGTTTTCACCAAGGACTCGTGCAAGGGTTTTTTTGGCTTTGCTGCACCTGATATGCAGGTAATAGCACCCTGCTTGGTTCCAGTAACACTGATCTCTTTAAGGCTTACTGGAAAGTAATCTACAGCAGTGACAAGTGGTGGGGTGAGGCGGGCGAGGCAGATCCTTTTCTGTCCTACTAACTTTTCCACAAGAGATTTGACTTTATAAAATATATGAAAAATATAAAGAATATGTTAGAAATATCTTCTTTGTTTTATTGTAACCATTTTTATAGTCAAAACTCTGGAGTAAAAAGTCTACAGTAGAGGAAGCAATGCCTCCCCTGTCTACCTTCTCCACACATCTGTGGTCAAAACCCAGCAAAGTTCCCGGAGTTTATACTGCTGCACCTGTGTATAATGCCCACATGAAGCCTTAGGCTCATATATTGTGTGTAAATCTGGCTCTGGTACTAGCCAGTGCCTCCTGAGCCATTTTCCTGGTCTACAGAAATGGCTCAGAACCAGGTGGGCAATGCGGTACCAGGGAAAAGGCAGAAAAATGTCAGAGGGAAATAAGAACCAGAAAGTCACTAGGACAGAGGTTCCCAAACGTGGTCTTTGAGGCACCCCAACAGTCCAGGATTTAGGTATATCCATGGCTCAGCACAAATGGTTAAATCAAATTGACTGAGGTGCTAATTAAGTCACCTGTGGCCAAGCATGGATACATTTTAAACCTGGACTGTTGGGGTGCTTTGAGGACCATGTTTGGGAACCTTTGCACTAGGAGCATTACCTATTATCAGAGCACTGGGAGTTACACTGGCAGTCAAGCAGATTAGATGCCGGAGTACAGGTCTGGAGCCTAATACTCTTGCACTGGACAGTGTCCAGAGACTTATTTTATAAGGAGGATGTTTTAATGTAGTGACAAATTTGACATCACATTTGGCTTGCATGGCCCTTTAAATCTTAAATAGAGTGGCACGCACGTCCCTATGGGAGCCACAGCTGCAGAGGTGGATAGATGCCAGAGCCAGCAACCCAGAAAAGGGGAGAACAGCCAGCAGTTTCCGTAGCAGATGGGCTGAATTGGCTGTTGGCCATTGAGTTGGACCCCTCACTGTGGTGCCCACAATGGAAGCCCTGGGGAACCAGTGCTGCCGGACACAGTGAGTAGGAACCAGGCTCCAGTGCACTGTGGCAGGAACTGTGAAGAGAAAGTCCCCCCTGACATACTAGTGTCACTACACTTCCCTGTCAGCCTATCACCCTGGGAAAACAGTACAGGTGGTAAGGGCCGATTCAGGGGTGAAGGTTCCCCTAAGCACAACAGTGACGGCCACACCCCCTCTCCCCCGCCCTTACCTCATTTTATTATTTATTGATTTGCATTCTCATTTGATGATTAGATGATAGCCAGTTTAATAGAATAATAATAAAGTCACTATGACATTATTTTTTATTACTGTACGTATACATATTTACTAAGTAGGACAGCTTACAGGGGCAGTATACCCATTTACACTCCATTCAAGATGGCATATGGTACAGTACAGTGGAAATATCTAGCATTTCTGGTACATTTATTGCTCACAGTACCAACACAAACGTCCAAGTGTCACCCCCAAACAAGTGCCGCCCCTAGGCACATGACCAGGTTACCAGAGTATTGTACTTTTGTCACATTAGCGATGCAGGTAAGATTTACTGTGTATTATGTACAAAAGTGTGTTGAAGGATTTATGGTGCAGCTTAGTCTCAATGTTCATAGACCCCACAAATGGGGCTATGGTCTTGTTTGGTGCAATTTGAGGATAGTTGTATGTGAGCACATCTGTACAATTTCTGGCCTGTTGTCTCCCTCAGGCAGTTAATAATGGCATGAAGTTATTTAATCTAAGGGAAGTGGGTAACTGTCTAATGGGTGTGGATCATAGGGTCGACAGTGACTAGGTCGACACCTGGAATAGGTCGACGTGGTCATTGGGTCAACATGAAAAAAGTTCGACATGAGTTTTTTATATTTTTTTGGGTGTCGTTTTCTTTGAAAAGTCACCGGGAACCCCATTAGTCCACCGCATTCCCTCGCATGATGAGCGAAGCGAGCCATGCTTCGGGCAAGGTTACTATTCCCAATTTTAGTCCACATGGATCGTAAAGTACAAAAAATGGGGGAAAAATGAAAAACTCATGTCGACCTTTTCATGTGTCAACCTTTGCAATGTCGACCTAGTGACCATGGCGACCTAATGGCCATGATGACCTACTGCATGTCGACCAATAGTGGTCACCTAATCAGTGTCAACCTAAGTGCTGTCCACCTAAAGACCGGATACCCTATTTAATGGTTCTTGAAAATGAAAGTACACACGGTATGTGGTCCTCCTCATCCTTGCTGCTAGTCATGGCAATCTTGGGTCATATGCCGTGACTAGCGTGCCTGTGATCCATAGGATTGCTTGGGTGCGTACACTCCCATAAGTGGGTCTCCTGTGGGTGCTGCTTGTTGCAATCGCAATGTGGCCATATGTAGGACCCATTCGCGGGTAAGCTGACATCTGTAGTTTATAAATTGTATCTTGAACATAAATACGAGGGTGCTTCAAAGAATAAGGTAACAAGATCTCTCACGGGTGTACTTTTCTTTATTTCAATCTGATTTCCCATCAGGCCAGAGCAGGTGGACCACTACTTCCCCTCACGGCCACTACACTGCGCCACATATCAGTCACAATGTCCCAACATCAGCTGTAAGATGGCGGAGCTGGCAGAAACATGGTCACACATCGAGGTGTGTAGTGTGATCAGATTTTTGTTTCTAAACACATCAGCAACTTGTGGAGGTGTACGGTGGTAACGCAATGTCAAGGAAACAGGTTTAGGTTTGGTGCACTGCCTTTGATAATCTCAGAACAGACATTCAAATGAGCAGCGAGCCGGCCAGCCAATCACATCCACTATAGGCAGTACACCAAACCTCAATGTTTGACCATGCATCCAATTCAAACCAACTGCTGCTCTCTCAAGAGATATGGGCCCTCATTCCGAGTTGTTCGCTCATTATTTTTTTTCACTACGGAGCGATTAGTCGCAAACTGCGCATGCGCAATGTTCACAGTGCGCCTGCGCCAAGTAAATTTGCACAAAAGTTTGGTATTTTACTCACGGCGTATCAAAGTTTTTCATCGTTCTACTGATCGTAGTGTGATTGACAGGAAGTGGACGCTTCTGGGCGGAAACTGACCGTTTTCTGGGAGTGTGCGAAAAAACGCAGGCGTGTCAGGGAAAAACGCGGGAGTGTCTGGAGAAACGGGGGAGTGGCTGGGCGAACACTGGGCGTGTGTGTGACATCAAACCAGGAACGAAACTGACTGAACTGATCGCAGTGTAGGAGTAATTCTCGAGCTACTCAGAAACTGCTAAAAAAATTCTATTTGCAATTCTGCTAATCTTTCGTTCGCAATTCTGCTATGCTAAGAGACACTCCCAGTAGGCCGCGGCTTAACGTGTTCAAAGCTGCTGAAAGCAGCTAGCAAGCGAACAACTCAGAATGAGGGCCCTGGTATGCTGAATCCCAAAAGTGAAGCAAAAACTTGAAAGAGCACAAAAGAGTGAGCGCAAGTGGAGTGTATATGACATGAATATTTATTCACTATATTAGATTAAAATAAAGTGAACTGAGTATACATACGGTATGTAGTTATGTTACCGACAGAAGACATACCGATTGACAGAAGCCCACAACCAAATACCGAAGGACAATATACCGACATACACTACCGTTGAAAAGTTTGGGGTTACCCAGACAATTTCATGTTTTACATTAAAACTAACATTTTTTATCAAATGAGTTGCAAAATGAATAGAACATATAGACAAGGCAAGGTTAGAAATATTGATTTTTATTTGAAATAATAATTTTATCCTTCAAACTTTGCTTTCGTCAGACTTCCGGTTCCGGCATGGCGGAGTAAGCAGCAGCTCCTGTGTGCTCCTCCATTGCTGCCAGCCCCACCGCTCACTGAAGGGTCGCTCTGACTCCCAGCTCCGGTCCTCGGCTCAGGTCATTGCTCGCTGCCTGCTCCCCTCCCTCCCGGCCCGATACCCGCTCGTGCCGTGCACACTAGCATGGCGCGCTACGGGTCTGGCCTGCAAGGCTGCGGACGGCCGCGCTCTGAAGCCCGGCGGCTACAGCTGGCGCTGGAAGCGGTGCTCGCTGCCCGCTCTGCTCATTGCAGATAGCTGACTCGCTCCTTCGGAGCAATCTCACCCCCTGGCCGCTGACAATTGCGACTCCCTGGGGTACTAATCTACTCATTGCAGAGTCCTGTGACAGACTCCTGCTTCAGGCCTCAAGGTTTTTTTTTTTTTTACTGCAATATCCTTGTGTACTATGGAAAAGTTTTTGGGCCCACCAGCACTATCTAAGATCCCGCCACCAGCACTGCCTCCTAGGCAGGAAAAACGTTGTGCGGATCAGTCCTCCGCAACCAGCTCTGATTCTAGTCCAGTGAAACCTGCGGCTAAGAAACCAGTTAAGGCAGCCTCTGACGTCTCACAGCTTCAGGTACACGATGATATTGTCTCCCCCATTGCCCCCCTGACTTATAAGGATATGGTAGCTGCCATTCATGATACGATGGCTCCTCTGCTGCAGAAAGCGGTTGGAGATATCACTTTACAACTGCAGCAACTCTCCAGCAGGGTATCTAATACCGAGATTAGCTTAGGGTCACTATGGATGAGGTTGAAAATTTGAAATCCACTGTGGGGCGTTTGGAGAAGGATAATAAACTTCTTCTTGATAAAATGGACAATATTGAAAACCGCACGCGCAGGTGCAACTTACGCATAATTGGCTTGCCCGAATCATTTAAAGACCCAGGGCTGGAACAATTTGTCCGGAATACCTTACCGAAAATGCTTAACGTTGAGGCTGAATGTGCTGACATGGTGATTGAGCGTGTACATAGAATGGGAGACCAGTCACGTGTAGGTTCTAATAGACCACGCATGGTTATTTTCAAAACCCTGAACTTTGTTCACAAAGACGCCATTTGGAAGGCTTCTCGCAAAGTTGATCTCTGGTGGGAAGGTGCCCCTCTGCGGATTTTTCAAGATTACTCTGCAGAACTTTCCCACCTTCGCAAAGCCTTTAACCCTGTTTGTGCCTTCCTGGTTAAAAATAAGCGGAAATTTGCTATGTTGTACCCA
Source organism: Pseudophryne corroboree (assembly GCF_028390025.1). Classification (NCBI taxonomy): domain Eukaryota; kingdom Metazoa; phylum Chordata; class Amphibia; order Anura; family Myobatrachidae; genus Pseudophryne; species Pseudophryne corroboree. The sequence goes on from NC_086448.1 coordinate 42,278,228, forward strand.
GCTCGACTTAGGATTTTTCAGGGATCCTCCTTCACTGACTTTACCACCCCCGGTGATGCTGAAGCTTATCTTAAAGAAGAAGCTGACTCTCTTGCACAGGATATTTCTGATGACCCAGCGGGATGACTCTTTCCTCGTATTTCTTTTCAGGTTCCAGGCATACCCTTTACAAACTTGATTACGATGTTGCTGTAAAGTTTTGGCATTGCGTCCTGCTTTGCTTTATGTTTTGGTGATCATTTAGTGAGCTTGACTAATTGTTTTATTATTAGTATTGTTATTTCAATGTTGCTGGCGGCAACGGAGCAGCCCCCGCCACCCTATTGGTTCTATATGGTTATAACCACCAACTGTTTTTGCTTCACCCGAAGTCTGTTTATTACTATTTTCATTTCTTATGTAATGTTTATTTCATTACTCTTGCTTTTGCTGTCTGATTTTCTCTTTCTCAATCTCTTGCTGTTTGTCACCCCTGTTATGGTCTTCTTTCCTCATGTTTTTTCCCTCCCCCCCGACTCCCTCTAACTTCTACAGGGATGCGATATCATAACATGCTTTACCCTTGCCAGATGTTGTATTTTTCTTTTTTGAGGTATGGCTACGGTTAAGATTTGTACATTTAATGTAGGAGGTATAAACACACCTGCTAAGAGACGAAAGATATTATCCTATATGAATAAAAATCATATTGACATTGCATGTTTACAGGAGACGCACCTGGTTCTAAAGGAAGCAAAAAAGTTACAGATGTTGAATTGGTCTTTAATAGGCGCAGCATCTCTTAATTCAAAATCTTGTGGAGTGGCAATTTTAGCGAGACGTTCTCTCCCCATCGAAGTATTGTCGGTGGATGCTAATCCAGAAGGTAGATACACGCTTGTGCATTTCAAACTGGGTAATACATTTTACCACATATGTTCCGTTTATGCCCCTAATACTTATAAGAAAACCTTTTTTTCCTCACTCATGGCTAAACTTTATACCTGTGACCTCTCTTCCTTAATTCTCTGTGGTGATTTCAATTTAGTCTCCTCTCTGTATTTAGATAAATCCCAATATACCAGTCGGTCCTGACCTCTTCCCAAACTAGGTGTTCCCTGGCTTGCCAAGAGACTTAATCTAGTGGATGCCTTGCGAGCTTTGAATCCAATCGAAAAAGAGTATACGTGCCTCTCAATGGTTCACAATACCTGGTCTCGTATAGATTACATCTTGGTCGCTTCCCTACTATTCCCTAATGTTCACCAAGCCACCATTGAACCGATTTCTATCTCGGATCATGGATTGGTTTGGGTTAAACTGGCTTATACAATAGAAAAATCTTCTCCTCCTTTATGGATATTTCCTTCACATTTAGCTAAATCAGATAGCTTTAAATGCAAATGTGATGATATCTGGGAGAATTTTCGATTGGATAACTCAATACATGCGTCGGAGAACCCTTCCCTTTTTTGGCAAAACGCTAAAACAGTTTTGAGGGGTGAAGTGATTTCCAATAACTCGCATCTTAGGAAATCCCTAAATCAGACGTATCTGGAAACTCAAAATATCCTATCTACAGCCTATCAGACCTTTAAATTACAGCCCTCTCCGGAAAACAAAACAGCTTATATTTTGGCTAAAACTACTTTTAATGATCTTCTGCAATTAGCAGGTGATAAATATCAGTTTAATGTAAGTTACAAGTTTCACCGCTTTGGGAACAAGGCGGGTAAACTTCTTACTTCATTATTACAGGGATCTAGGAAACCAATGGTGGTCCATCCCTTACAAACTTTAGATGGCTCCCTGTCCTCTTCTAATGCTCAAATTGCAGCCATTATGCGTGAATATTACGTATCCTTATATTCTTCTCCTGATCCGGGAGATGCCCTTTCCCCTCATGATGTTTACCCCCCACACTTCTGGGACAATCTTCCATTACCTCAAGTGCCAGCTGAGTTGATCCCCTCTTTAACATCTCCCATTACCCTTCCTGAAATCTTAACGACTATAAAACTACTTAAACCTTGTAAAGCCCCAGGGCCAGATGGCTACACAAATGAATTTTATAAACAAATGTAGAAAAGATAGGTTCGACTTTGCATGCTGTCTTTAACAAAATTTTGACCGAGGGGATTCTTCCAGATAGGTTTACAGACGCAGTGATCAAAGTCCTACCCAAATCAGGCAGGAACCTTTCTTTACCGGGCTCCTACAGGCCTATTTCACTATTAAATGTGGATTTTAAGATTTTTACTTCCATCCTAGCACAGAGGTTGAAACCAATCCTGCCTTTACTTATTCATAAAGACCAAACTGGTTTCATAACTGTTCGACATTCGGTTGTAAATCTTAGACGGGTCCTCTCGGTCATTCAACATGCTAATTCGACCTCTTCTACTAATTCCCCCCCTGCACTTATTTTATCTATAGATGCGGAAAAGGCCTTCGACCTTTTATTATGGCCCTATCTTTTTAAAACCCTGCACAGATTTGGCTTCCCTGATTCTTTTATTTCCATTATTCGCACCCTATATTCTTCTCCTTCTTCTTCTTCTGTTTACTGTAACGGTCTTCTCTCATCTGCCTTTATATTGCAAAGGGGGACGAGACAAGGCTGTCCCCTTTCCCCGCTCCTTTTTGATCTATCAATTGAGCCCCTAGCTATAGCTGTTCGTAACTCACCGCATATTTATGGAATTACCATTGAGTCGCAGGTTTTGAAAATTGCACTGTTTGCTGACGATACTCTTTTGTTTTTAACGAATCCAGAACAATCGTTACCGTCCTTATTACAACTGATTCATTCTTTTGGAAAAATAGCAGGTTATAAAATCAATGTTAATAAGTCGCAACTTTTGTTCTTGGCCAATTTGTCACCCTCTATACTCTCCCATCCTGATATTCCATCTTTTAAAGTGACCCATTCTCATTTCAAATATTTAGGTATTAATATTTGCTCCGATCTCCTTAATCTTTATAAAATTAACTATTCCCCTCTCATAGATAACTTAGCCCTCAAATTGGATTCTTGGAAGGATTTACCGTTGTCTCTTTTGGGGAGACTAGAGGTGATTAAATGTATTATTTTCCCCAAATTATTTTATTTTATGCAAATGCTTCCTATTTCATTGACACATTCTGATACTCTTAGGCTTGAAGCACTCTTTTCTAGGTTTCTTTGGCAAGGTAAAAGACCACGCATAGCCAGGCAGAAATTAAAATCCCCTAAAGTGAAGGGTGGCTTTGCTGCTCCTGATATTCAGGCATATTCCCTAGCAGTTCAGTTCCGTTATATTATTGACTGGCTCCATTGTACGTCTCACTATGTTGATCATGAGTTGGAATTAGCGATATTCTCTCCATATGCTCCTAGTGCATTGATACACTTGCACCCAACCCAGATACCTTCCCAATTAAAGTACCATATATTATTTAGAGATACTTTCTCCGCATGGCTAGCTATCAATAAACACTGCCACCCTTATCCCCATTTTTCCAAATATATCCCGTTGTGGGGTAACCCAGCATTTTCACCCTCGCTGCATAATGCTACGTACTCCCTCTGGAAAGAGAAGGGTCTCGACTCCTTCCACAAAGTGTTTGATCCTGGAGGAGTCCTCTACTCCTTTTCTGATCTTTGCAAAAAATTTTAATTGTCTCCACGCCACATGTGTATGTACTTCCAGGTGCGTCACTTTGTACTTTCTTATGGTGCCTTAACTCAATTAAGTGGTCCCCATAATGTATACCCTGCTTCTCAAGCTATTGATACTCTCTTGCACTCTTCCCAGGTGCGACCATTTAAAGTGAAATATGCCTACTCTATTTTGATATCTTGCCTACCCACTGTACAATGGGACAATTTGTTCTTGAAATGGAAGGCTGATATTCCTGCTTTAGTCAGCATTAATGATATTATATAACCCTGTGAATGATCACTGAAATTTTTGTCATCAGCTTACCTTCAAGAAGTTCACCTACGATTTTTACACAGAGCATACATTTCACCTGCACAACAATCCCATATGTTACCCTTAGAATCTGGTGACTGTCTTAAATGTGGGAAGTCCTCAGCATCATTTATGCACTGTGTATGGGAATGTAGAGATGAGCGCCTGAAATTTTTCGGGTTTTGTGTTTTGGTTTTGGGTTCGGTTCCGCGGCCGTGTTTTGGGTTCGAACGCGTTTTGGCAAAACCTCACCGAATTATTTTTGTCGGATTCGGGTGTGTTTTGGATTCGGGTGTTTTTTTCCAAAAACACTAAAAAACAGCTTAAATCATAGAATTTGGGGGTCATTTTGATCCCAAAGTATTATTAACCTCAAAAACCATAATTTACACTCATTTTCAGTCTATTCTGAATACCTCACACCTCACAATATTATTTTTAGTCCTAAAATTTGCACCGAGGTCGCTGTGTGAGTAAGATAAGCAACCCTAGTGGCCGACACAAACACCGGGCCCATCTAGGAGTGGCACTGCAGTGTCACGCAGGATGTCCCTTCCAAAAAACCCTCCCCAAACAGCACATGACGCAAAGAAAAAAAGAGGCGCAATGAGGTAGCTGTGTGAGTAAGATTAGCGACCCTAGTGGCCGACACAAACACCGGGCCCATCTAGGAGTGGCACTGCAGTGTCACGCAGGATGGCCCTTCCAAAAAACCCTCCCCAAACAGCACATGACGCAAAGAAAAAAAGAGGCGCAATGAGGTAGCTGACTGTGTGAGTAAGATTAGCGACCCTAGTGGCCGACACAAACACCGGGCACATCTAGGAGTGGCACTGCAGTGTCACGCAGGATGTCCCTTCCAAAAAACCCTCCCCAAACAGCACATGACGCAAAGAAAAAAAGAGGCGCAATGAGGTAGCTGTGTGAGTAAGATTAGCGACCCTAGTGGCCGACACAAACACCGGGCCCATCTAGGAGTGGCACTGCAGTGTCACGCAGGATGTCCCTTCCAAAAAACCCTCCCCAATCAGCACATGATGCAAAGAAAAAGAAAAGAAAAAAGAGGTGCAAGATGGAATTATCCTTGGGCCCTCCCACCCACCCTTATGTTGTATAAACAAAACAGGACATGCACACTTTAACCAACCCATCATTTCAGTGACAGGGTCTGCCACACGACTGTGACTGATATGACGGGTTGGTTTGGACCCCCCCCAAAAAAGAAGCAATTAATCTCTCCTTGCACAAACTGGCTCTACAGAGGCAAGATGTCCACCTCATCTTCACCCTCCGATATATCACCGTGTACATCCCCCTCCTCACAGATTATCAATTTGTCCCCACTGGAATCCACCATCTCAGCTCCCTGTGTACTTTGTGGAGGCAATTGCTGCTGGTCAATGTCTCCGCGGAGGAATTGATTATAATTCATTTTAATGAACATCATCTTCTCCACATTTTCTGGATGTAACCTCGTACGCCGATTGCTGACAAGGTGAGCGGCGGCACTAAACACTCTTTCGGAGTACACACTTGTGGGAGGGCAACTTAGGTAGAATAAAGCCAGTTTGTGCAAGGGCCTCCAAATTGCCTCTTTTTCCTGCCAGTATAAGTACGGACTGTGTGACGTGCCTACTTGGATGCGGTCACTCATATAATCCTCCACCATTCTATCAATGTTGAGAGAATCATATGCAGTGACAGTAGACGACATGTCCGTAATCGTTGTCAGGTCCTTCAGTCCGGACCAGATGTCAGCATCAGCAGTCGCTCCAGACTGCCCTGCATCACCGCCAGCGGGTGGGCTCGGAATTCTGAGCCTTTTCCTCGCACCCCCAGTTGCGGGAGAATGTGAAGGAGGAGATGTTGACAGGTCGCGTTCCGCTTGACTTGACAATTTTGTCACCAGCAGGTCTTTCAACCCCAGCAGACCTGTGTCTGCCGGAAAGAGAGATCCAAGGTAGGCTTTAAATCTAGGATCGAGCACGGTGGCCAAAATGTAGTGCTCTGATTTCAACAGATTGACCACCCGTGAATCCTTGTTAAGCGAATTAAGGGCTGCATCCACAAGTCCCACATGCCTAGCGGAATCGCTCCGTGTTAGCTCCTTCTTCAATGCCTCCAGCTTCTTCTGCAAAAGCCTGATGAGGGGAATGACCTGACTCAGGCTGGCAGTGTCTGAACTGACTTCACGTGTGGCAAGTTCAAAGGGCATCAGAACCTTGCACAACGTTGAAATCATTCTCCACTGCACTTGAGACAGGTGCATTCCATCTCCTATATCGTGCTCAATTGTATAGGCTTGAATGGCCTTTTGCTGCTCCTCCAACCTCTGAAGCATATAGAGGGTTGAATTCCACCTCGTTACCACTTCTTGCTTCAGATGATGGCAGGGCAGGTTCAGTAGTTTTTGGTGGTGCTCCAGTCTTCTGTACGTGGTGCCTGTACGCCGAAAGTGTCCCGCAATTTTTCTGGCCACCGACAGCATCTCTTGCACGCCCCTGTCGTTTTTTAAAAAATTCTGCACCACCAAATTCAAGGTATGTGCAAAACATGGGACGTGCTGGAATTTGCCCATATTTAATGCACACACAATATTGCTGGCGTTGTCCGATGCCACAAATCCACAGGAGAGTCCAATTGGGGTAAGCCATTCCGCGATGATCTTCCTCAGTTGCCGTAAGAGGTTTTCAGCTGTGTGCGTATTCTGGAAAGCGGTGATACAAAGCGTAGCCTGCCTAGGAAAGAGTTGGCGTTTGCGAGATGCTGCTACTGGTGCCGCCGCTGCTGTTCTTGCGGCGGGAGTCCATACATCTACCCAGTGGGCTGTCACAGTCATATAGTCCTGACCCTGCCCTGCTCCACTTGTCCACATGTCCGTGGTTAAGTGGACATTGGGTACAACTGCATTTTTTAGGACACTGGTGAGTCTTTTTCTGACGTCCGTGTACATTCTCGGTATCGCCTGCCTAGAGAAGTGGAACCTAGATGGTATTTGGTAACGGGGGCACACTGCCTCAATAAATTGTCTAGTTCCCTGTGAACTAACGGCGGATACCGGACGCACGTCTAACACCAACATAGTTGTCAAGGACTCATTTATCCGCTTTGCAGTAGGATGACTGCTGTGATATTTCATCTTCCTCGCAAAGGACTGTTGAACAGTCAATTGCTTACTGGAAGTAGTACAAGTGGGCTTACGACTTCCCCTCTGGGATGACCATCGACTCCCAGCGGCAACAACAGCAGCGCCAGCAGCAGTAGGCGTTACACGCAAGGATGCATCGGAGGAATCCCAGGCAGGAGAGGACTCGTCAGACTTGCCAGTGACATGGCCTGCAGGACTATTGGCATTCCTGGGGAAGGAGGAAATTGACACTGAGGGAGTTGGTGGGGTGGTTTGCGTGAGCTTGGTTACAAGAGGAAGGGATTTACTGGTCAGTGGACTGCTTCCGCTGTCACCCAAAGTTTTTGAACTTGTCACTGACTTATTATGAATGCGCTGCAGGTGACGTATAAGGGAGGATGTTCCGAGGTGGTTAACGTCCTTACCCCTACTTATTACAGCTTGACAAAGGGAACACACGGCTTGACACCTGTTGTCCGCATTTCTGGTGAAATACCTCCACACCGAAGAGCTGATTTTTTTGGTATTTTCACCTGGCATGTCAACGGCCATATTCCTCCCACGGACAACAGGTGTCTCCCCGGGTGCCTGACTTAAACAAACCACCTCACCATCAGAATCCTCCTGGTCAATTTCCTCCCCAGCGCCAGCAACACCCATATCCTCCTCATCCTGGTGTACTTCAACACTGACATCTTCAATCTGACTATCAGGAACTGGACTGCGGGTGCTCCTTCCAGCACTTGCAGGGGGCATGCAAATAGTGGAAGGCGCATGCTCTTCACGTCCAGTGTTGGGAAGGTCAGGCATCGCAAACGACACAATTGGACTCTCCTTGTGGATTTGGGATTTCAAAGAACGCACAGTTCTTTGCGGTGCTTTTGCCAGCTTGAGTCTTTTCAGTTTTCTAGCGAGAGGCTGAGTGCTTCCATCCTCATGTGAAGCTGAACCACTAGCCATGAACATAGGCCAGGGCCTCAGCCGTTCCTTGCCACTCCGTGTGGTAAATGGCATATTGGCAAGTTTACGCTTCTCCTCCGACAATTTTATTTTAGGTTTTGGAGTCCTTTTTTTTCTGATATTTGGTGTTTTGGATTTGACATGCTCTGTACTATGACATTGGGCATCGGCCTTGGCAGACGACGTTGCTGGCATTTCATCGTCTCGGCCATGACTAGTGGCAGCAGCTTCAGCACGAGGTGGAAGTGGATCTTGATCTTTCCCTAATTTTGGAACCTCAACTTTTTTGTTCTCCATATTTTATAGGCAGAACTAAAAGGCACCTCAGGTAAACAATGGAGATGGATGGATTGGATACTAGTATACAATTATGGACGGACTGCCACGGTTAGGTGGTATAAAAAAACCACGGTTAGGTGGTATATATTATAATAATAATACAATTATGGATGGACGGACTGCCTGCCGACTGCCGACACAGAGGTAGCCACAGCCGTGAACTACCGCACTGTACACTGGTTGATAAAGAGATAGTAGTATACTCGTAACAACTAGTATGACACTATGACGACGGTATAAAGAATGAAAAAAAAACCACGGTTAGGTGGTATATATTATAATAATAATACAATTATGGATGGACGGACTGCCTGCCGACTGCCGACACAGAGGTAGCCACAGCCGTGAACTACCGCACTGTACACTGGTTGATAAAGAGATAGTAGTATACTCGTAACAACTAGTATGACACTATGACGACGGTATAAAGAATGAAAAAAAAACCACGGTTAGGTGGTATATATTATAATAATAATACAATTATGGATGGACGGACTGCCTGCCGACTGCCGACACAGAGGTAGCCACAGCCGTGAACTACCGCACTGTACACTGGTTGATAAAGAGATAGTAGTATACTCGTAACAACTAGTATGACACTATGACGACGGTATAAAGAATGAAAAAAAAACCACGGTTAGGTGGTATATATTATAATAATAATACAATTATGGATGGACGGACTGCCTGCCGACTGCCGACACAGAGGTAGCCACAGCCGTGAACTACCGCACTGTACACTGGTTGATAAAGAGATAGTAGTATACTCGTAACAATTAGGATGACACTATGACGGTATAAAGAATGAAAAAAAAAACCACGGTTAGGTGGTAGGTATATAATAATAAATAATACAATTCTGGTCGGACGGACTGCCTGCCGTGTGCCGACACAGAGGTAGCCACAGCCGTGAACTACCGCACTGTACACTGGTTGATAAAGAGATAGTAGTATACTCGTAACAATTAGGATGACACTATGACGGTATAAAGAATGAAAAAAAAACCACGGTTAGGTGGTAGGTATATAATAATAAATAATACAATTCTGGTCGGACGGACTGCCTGCCGTGTGCCGACACAGAGGTAGCCACAGCCGTGAACTACCGCACTGTACACTGGTTGATAAAGAGATAGTAGTATACTCGTAACAATTAGGATGACACTATGACGGTATAAAGAATGAAAAAAAAAACACGGTTAGGTGGTAGGTATATAATAATAAATAATACAATTCTGGTCGGACGGACTGCCTGCCGTGTGCCGACACAGAGGTAGCCACAGCCGTGAACTACCGCACTGTACACTGGTTGATAAAGAGATAGTAGTATACTCGTAACAATTAGGATGACACTATGACGGTATAAAGAATGAAAAAAAAACCACGGTTAGGTGGTAGGTATATAATAATAAATAATACAATTCTGGTCGGACGGACTGCCTGCCGTGTGCCGACACAGAGGTAGCCACAGCCGTGAACTACCGCACTGTACACTGGTTGATAAAGAGATAGTAGTATACTCGTAACAATTAGGATGACACTATGGGGTACATTTACTAACATTCGTAATTTCCGAAAATAGGTCAAAGTTCAATCACGAATGACATCGACAGTGTAAAACTGCAACTTTTTGAATTTATTACGATGGATTTACTAAGCTGTCGTATTCGTGTTTTTCTTTTCTTCCGATGTCGATGTCATTCGGTTTTTTTTACCTAATTTTACGGCAGTGATTAGCAAAACACTGCCGTTTTTTTTTACAATCAATCTCGGCCGGATCTGTGTGATCCGTGCTGGGGTTCTTTTTATTTTTTATTTTTAATTAAACAATGTAAAATCCCCAAAAAAAATGCGTGGGGTCCCCCCTCCTAAGCATAACCAGCCTCGGGCTCTTTGAGCCGATCCTGGTTGCAGAAATATGGGGAAAAAAATGACAGGGGTTCCCCCATATTTAAGCAACCAGCATCGGGCTCTGCGCCTGGTCCTGGTCCCAAAAATACGGGGGACAAAAAGAGTAGGGGTCCCCCGTATTTTTAAAACCAGCACCGGGCTCCACTAGCTGGACAGATAATGCCACAGCCGGGGGTCACTTTTATACAGCGCCCTGCGGCCGTGGCATCAAAAATCCAACTAGTCACCCCTGGCCGGGGTACCCTGGGGGAGTGGGAACCCCTTCAATCAAGGGGTCCCCCCCCCCAGCCACCCAAGGGCCAGGGGTGAAGCCCGAGGCTGTCCCCCCCCATCCAATGGGCTGCGGATGGGAGGGCTGATAGCCTTTGTTGTAAAATAAAAGATATTGTTTTTAGTAGCAGTACTACAAGTCCCAGCAAGCCTCCCCCGCATGCTGGTACTTGGAGAACCACAAGTACCAGCATGCGGCGGAAAAACGGGCCCGCTGGTACCTGTAGTACTACCACTAAAAAAATACCCAAAAAAACACAAGACACACACACCGTGAAAGTATAATTTTATTACATACATACACACATACATACATACTTACCTTATGTTCCCACGCAGGTCGGTCCTCTTCTCCAGTAGAATCCAAGGGGTACCTGTTGAATAAATTCTACTCACGAGATCCAGGGGTCCAGGCTCCTCGGCAAATCCAGGGATAATCCACGTACTTGAATAAAACAAAAAAACGGTTGCCCGACCACGAACTGAAAGGTGACCCATGTTTGCACATGGGTCACCTTCCCACGAATGCCAGAAACCCACTTTGCCTTCTGGCTAAGTGGGTTTCTTCAGCCAATCAGGGAGTGCCACGTTGTAGCACTCTCCTGATCAGCTGTGTGCTGCTGTCCTCACTGACAGGCGGCACACGGCAGTGTTACAATGTAGCGCCTATGCGCTACATTGTAACCAATGATGGGAACTTTCTGCCCTGCGGTTGACCTAAAGTGACGTCACCGCTGAGCAGAAAGTTCCCATCATTGGTTACAATGTAGCGCATAGGCGCTACATTGTAACACTGCCGCGTGCTGCCTGTCAGTGAGGACAGGAGCACACAGCTGATCAGGAGAGTGCTACAACGTGGCACTCCCTGATTGGCTGAAGAAACCCACTTAGCCAGAAGGCAAAGTGGGTTTCTGGCATTCGTGGGAAGGTGACCCATGTGCAAACATGGGTCACCTTTCAGTTCGTGGTCGGGCAACCGTTTTTTTGTTTTATTCGAGTACGTGGATTATCCCTGGATTTGCCGAGGAGCCTGGACCCCTGGATCTCGTGAGTAGAATTTATTCAACAGGTACCCCTTGGATTCTACTGGAGAAGAGGACCGACCTGCGTGGGAACATAAGGTAAGTATGTATGTATGTGTGTATGTATGTAATAAAATTATACTTTCACGGTGTGTGTGTCTTGTGTTTTTTTGGGTATTTTTTTAGTGGTAGTACTACAGGTACCAGCGGGCCCGTTTTTCCGCCGCATGCTGGTACTTGTGGTTCTCCAAGTACCAGCATGCGGGGGAGGCTTGCTGGGACTTGTAGTACTGCTACTAAAAACAATATCTTTTATTTTACAACAAAGGCTATCAGCCCTCCCATCCGCAGCCCATTGGATGGGGGGGGACAGCCTCGGGCTTCACCCCTGGCCCTTGGGTGGCTGGGGGGGGGGGACCCCTTGATTGAAGGGGTTCCCACTCCCCCAGGGTACCCCGGCCAGGGGTGACTAGTTGGATTTTTGATGCCACGGCCGCAGGGCGCTGTATAAAAGTGACCCCCGGCTGTGGCATTATCTGTCCAGCTAGTGGAGCCCGGTGCTGGTTTTAAAAATACGGGGGACCCCTACTCTTTTTGTCCCCCGTATTTTTGGGACCAGGACCAGGCGCAGAGCCCGATGCTGGTTGCTTAAATATGGGGGAACCCCTGTCATTTTTTTCACCATATTTCTGCAACCAGGATCGGCTCAAAGAGCCCGAGGCTGGTTATGCTTAGGAGGGGGGACCCTACGCAATTTTTTTAAAAAAAATAAGCACTTTCCCACCCCTTCCCACTGATATACATGCACGGATCTCATGGATCCGTGCATGCCTATCCAATCACGAATTAAAAAAAAAGTTCTGTTTTTTTTTAGCACTTTTTTACGAGTTGAAATTTTTCACGGCAGTGTTTGTTCTTTTTTGGCTTTGCACTTCTTAGTAAATGACCGAGATTCATACTTAAACAGCCGCGTTTTGACCGATGGTGTATTCATTCGTAATTTTTTACCTGAACTTGCAAAAAATTACGAATGCCCTCATCACTGCCGTGATTAGTGTTTAGTAAATGACCGAGATTAACCGAGATGACACTTTGAAGAAAAAACGGCATCTCGGTCAAAATCGGGAGCTTAGTAAATATACCCCTATGACGGTATAAAGAATGAAAAAAAAACCACGGTTAGGTGGTAGGTATATAATAATAAATAATACAATTCTGGTCGGACGGACTGCCTGCCGTGTGCCGACACAGAGGTAGCCACAGCCGTGAACTACCGCACTGTACACTGGTTGATAAAGAGATAGTAGTATACTCGTAACAATTAGGATGACACTATGACGGTATAAAGAATGAAAAAAAAACCACGGTTAGGTGGTAGGTATATAATAATAAATAATACAATTCTGGTCGGACGGACTGCCTGCCGTGTGCCGACACAGAGGTAGCCACAGCCGTGAACTACCGCACTGTACTGTGTCTGCTGCTAATATAGACTGGTTGATATTTAAAGAGATATTAGTAGTATACAACAATACTATACTGGTGGTCAGGCACTGGTCACCACTCCTGCAGCAAAAGTGTGCACTGTTAATTAATATAATTGTACTCCTGGCTCCTGCTAACAACCTGCAGTGCTCCCCAGTCTCCCCCACAATTAATTATAAGCTTTTAATTTATACATTGATGACTGTGCAGCACACTGGGCTGAGCTGAGTGCACACAGACTGAGTCACACTGTGTGACTGACTGTGCTGTGTATCGTTTTTTTTTTCAGGCAGAGAACGGATATAGCAGAGAGAAGTGAACGGATATATTATATTAAATAAAAGTTAACTAGCAACTGCACTGGTCACTGACTGTGGTAAACTAACTCTGTCTGCGACTCTGCACAATCTCTCTCTATCTAATCTATCTATCTCTATTCTAATGGAGAGGACGCCAGACACGTCCTCTCCCTATCAATCTCAATGCACGAGTGAAAATGGCGGCGACGCGCGGCTCCTTATATAGAATCCGAGTCTCGCGATAGAATCCGAGCCTCGCGAGAATCCGACAGCGTCATGATGACGTTCGGGCGCGCTCGGGTTAACCGAGCAAGGCGGGAAGATCCGAGTCGCTCGGACCCGTGGAAAAAAAAGTGAAGTTCGTGCGGGTTCGGATTCAAAGAAACCGAACCCGCTCATCTCTATGGGAATGTAGAAAAATTAGAAGATTTTGGTGTAAACTTCTTGCTTATGTTAATAGACTATTCTCCTTGATTGTATCCCCAGATCAGTTAGCTTGTCTTACATTAAACTTTACAAACTGGCGGATCACTCCGAGAAGTCTCTCTCTTCTCAGTGTAATCCTTACACTTGGTAAAAAATGTATTTTGATTAAATGGGTTAAGCGCTCAGCTCCTTCCCTTGCAGAAGTCCAGCAAAAACTATTGCAATTGTTATATTATGATAGAAAAACGGTTTTAACTTCGCCCTTCTTTAGCACACAAACGTTTTGCCTCAAATGGAGCCCTTTCATTGACACTTTACCTCCCCCTACCAAACAACATATCTTGAAAACCCTGGATTGCTCATTGTTGTCCTATGAATCGTTTGCAAGGGTTTAAGTAATTTAGCTGTTTTCTTTTTCAAACCACGTAAATGCCTGTTCTTCTCTCTTTGGCGCTCTAAAGGGTTATATTGAGTGTTATGGGCAGGCCCTAACACTCATCCTCATCCCGTCATACCCCCCCTTCTTTTTTCTTTCTTCTCTTTTGTGTCCCCCCCCCCTGTAAATACTTTCTTCTTGTACTTTGTTTTCTATCTTCTGCCCTTTCTCTTTACCAAATAATACTATGTGGATGTACTGCTATACTATGCGATTTCTTGTGGTCTACCGCACCTTAGTAGTCTTGGAGTATATTCAGTTAAATTCCGGTAGCAGCCGGTCTTCTTTGTTGCGGGTTTATATCTCTAGTTTTCCTTTTATTTGCTGTGATGTCTCCGCATTAGTCGGATATACCCTAGAATATCTCTGTATAGACACTTTATTCTGTATTTCCATGTTGTATGCTCTTTCACATTTACATATGTATGACTGAAAAATCTTCAATAAACATATTTAAAAAAACAACAACTTTGCTTTCGTCAAAGAATGCTCCCTTTGCAGCAATTACAGCATTGCAGACCTTTGGTATTCGAGCTGTTAATTTGTTGAGGTAATCTGAAGAAATTTCAGCCCATGCTTCCGAAAGCACCTCCCACAAGTTGGATTGGCTTGATGGGCACTTCTTGCGTACCATACGGTCAAGCTGCTTCCACAACAGCTCAATGGAGTTGAAATCTGGTGACTGTGCTGGCCACTCTATTACAGACAGAATGCCAGCTGCCTGCTTCTTCCCTAAATAGTTCTTGCATAATTTGGTGGTGTGCTTTGGGTCATTGTCCTGTTGGAGGAGGAAAATGGCTCCAATCAAGCGCTGTCCACAGGGTATGGCATGGCATTGCAAAATGAAGTGATAGCCCTCCTTATTCAAAATCCCTTTTACCTTGTACAAATATCCCACTTTACCAGTACCAAAGCAGCCCAAGACCATCACATTACCTCCACCATGCTTGACAGATGGTGTCAGGCACACTTCCAGCATCTTTTCACTTTTTCTGCGTCCCACAAATGTTCTTCTGTGTGATCCAAACACCTCAAACTTTGATTCGTCTGTCCATGACATTTTTTTCCGATCTTCCTCTGTCCAATGTCTGTGTTCTCTTGCCCATATTAATCTTTTCCTTTTATTGGCCAGTCTCAGATATGGCTTTTTCTTTGCCACTCTGCCTAGAAGGCCAGCATCCCACCTCTTCACTGTAGATGTTGACACTGGTGTTTTGCAAGTACCATTTAATGAAGCTGCCATTTGAGGACCTGTGAGGCGTCTATTTCTCAAACTAGAGACTCTAATGTACTTGTCTTCTTGCTCAGTTGTGCACTAGGGCTTCCCACTTCTCTTTCTACTCTGGTTAGAGCCTGTTTGTGCTGCTCTCTGAAGGGAGTAGTACACACTGTTGTAGGACATTTTCAGTTTCTTGGCAATTTCTCGCATGGAATAGCCTTCATTTCTAAGAAAAATAATAGACTGTCGAGTTTCACATGAAAGTTCTCTTTTTCTGGCCATTTTGAGAGTATAATCAAACCCACAAATGTAATGCTCCAGATACACAACTAGCTCAAAGGAAGACCAGTTTTATAGCTTCTCTAACAAGCAAACCCGTTTTCAGCTGTGCTAACATAATTGCACAAGGGTTTTCTAATCATCCATTATTCTTCTAATGCGATTAGCAAACACAATGTATCATTAGAACAAAGGAGTAATGGTTGCTGGAAATGGGCCTCCCTCTATACACCTATGTAGATATTCCATTAAAAACCAGACATTTGCAGCTAGTATACAGTAGTCATTTACCACATTAACAATGTATAGAGTTTATTTCTGATTAATTTAATGTTATCTTAATAAAAAAAGTGTTTTTCTTTCAAAATAAGGAAATTGTCTGGGTGACCCCAAGCTTTTGAATGGTAGTGTACACACAACACCGATAATCAAAACACAGACAACATCAAAATACCGACAATAAAAATACCGACAAGAACAGAACACTGACACAACCACAATGCTGACAGGTAAAATAATGACACAAATAATACCGAACATCTCACAATGCTGATGCACTCAACATCCCAACAACCGACTTGTGTACATAAATCAAATACCGAAAATCATAACACCGCCTAACCCCCCCTGCAGTTCAAAATACCGACTGATGTAATCCCGACGTCTTTAAATGCCAACCGTGACAATACCGACACCCACCTCCCGGATCATCGTTAATCCTGACAGGCCCCCCTTCAGGTCTAAATACCGACTGATGTAATCCCGATTTCCTTAAATGCTGATGTGACAATACCAACATCCGCCGCACCGACCATTGTTAATCCCGATAGGCCCCCTTACACATGACTAAAAAATGACATCAGTATGCCGGTGTTCCCAATCGACGCAGACTGCACCCCTCGCCCCATGGGACAGATGTCCTCCCTCCCCCTTGCACCCCGCTATGCCAGTGCACCTTCAGCAATGTGCAGCATCACCCCGGCATTTACAAGCCTCCTAGTACAAGCGGCTGATGGCCCCGCTCAAACACAGCCTGTGACATGACAGTTAGGAGCTGATTGGCTGGTACTTTTTCACTCTCCATTTTATCACTTTCCAAGAAATGATGCATCTAGCCTTAAAGGCTAAATAGTCTCCTTCAACAAAGACATCACTCAATAAGCGATGCCAAGCATCCGAGACAAAGGTCTATTTACCATCTGCAGGTTAAAATCCGTTAAGCGTTGTCATGACCGGCATCACCATGTGCTGGAAGTTGGAACATAGGAAGATGCATCTAAACCTGATATGCCAAATTGTGAATACCAGACCCCTTCTATAGTTGCTGAAGTGGGAAGTTAAACATCATTTTGGGGCAAGGTTGCTCCTCTTTCACATGTCCAGCCCCAAGACAAGCCTGGGAGCTTGTACTATGTATCCCCATGCCACCAACACTCTTGGCACCTCTGGTCATGACATCATGGGATTATCTTGGACTTTTAGGTATCTGCGTCACTATTCAATCTTGTGTAACCCAACGGGTTACACAAGATGATCTCAGAACATACAACAAAGAGGCCTGGAAATCTTTATCCTCTGACAGAGATCCTGGTCACATCCCTCACCCACAGTGGCTGTGACACACCTCCACCCTCCCTGCCCCCAAATGGCTGCAGACTGTCAATCACTGACAGTCTACTGCCAATACAGCACATGTGCAAAGTACCGAACATCAGTACTTTGTAACATGGGCCGCTCCTTCTTTGGGACCTAAATCAGGCCCTACAGTATGTGCGAACATCATCATCAAGAATACCACAAACAATTCTGTCTCTGATTAATTGGTGATGGTGCCAAAATAAAACAATTTAGCTAGTAGCTCTAACAGTGACATGCATGATTGCACGTTTTCGCACAGCAGGTCTGATATAGCCCCAACGTTATACTAATGTGCATGTACGGCCATTGGATACGGTCAAGCTCTGAAAAGCTAAGTTTTTGAAAGCTTGGTAAAATGTTTTTTTTTTAGGATTATTAACAGAAGAGGACTGCACTAGGCTTCAACTTGGTAAAGGTGCCTGGTACTGAAAAGTACATCAGCACTCCAAAAACAGCCATTTTCCGATGATTGATGCCATTGTTTTAGTATGACAAATAAGTCCTAGGGAGAGGAACTGCATTAAAAACAAAGTGGTTAATTGTATAATAGACAGTAGCACCCTCATCCAGGGCCACAGAGAGCAGCACTGGGCCCCGGTACTGCATGGGGGCATGGCCTAAACAGGGGGCATGGTCATGTTTCATAGGAAAAATACATGTAAGAAAACTAATTACGGGGCCGCTTCCATTCTCCTCAGGGGGGCACCGTTCAGAATAGATGGGAGGAAGTTGACGCAGAGGAGGCATCTTATCTTACTTGATCAAGGAAGCGGGTCCCTCCTCTTCGTCCGGAACCATCTTCCCAGTGATATTCGTGAAGATGTCGCATGCGCACTAGAGAGCTTTCACTTTGCGGTGCTCTCTTCCTAAAGTTGTCTGCTTCCTGGATCAAGTTACTGTAAGGAGGGACTGCTTCCTGGATCAAGTTACTGTAAGGAGGGACTGCTTCCTGGATCAAGTTACTGTAAGGAGGGACTGCTTCCTGGATCAAGTTACTGTAAGGAGGGACTGCTTCCTGGATCAAGTTACTGTAAGTATTCTCAGGATGGGGGGTTGCATACCCAGGCCCCCGCTGGGCTCCTCCAGCAAGCCGTTCCTGGGTAGTCAGGAAAGGCCCGCACCCCCCACTTGGTGCCAGTGTCTCAGGACTGTAACATTCTCAGCTAAATAAAATAAAAATAAATGATAACTACAGTGTTTTGTGGAGTTCATATGTTTGGAAGAGATGATAAAAGCGCAGAATAGTATTATTATTCATATTAATGTACTATAACATGCAGAGCTTTATACATTAAATAAAATAAAAAATATAGGAAGGATGAATATTTTTTTACACCGTATCCGTCGATGTAACATTAATATGATACTAAGTCAATTACGGAAGAAAATGAAAAAAAAAAATTCACTTACAGTTCGTGACCTTTTATATGTGAAATCAGCATACGATACATTAACTACACAACCAATTTCATTAATGTAATACGAGTGTGATCTACTATTAATTCTGCCTCGGGCCATTTTCGCCATTGCAGTATTATCTATATCCACTTCAGTAAATAGCCCCTTGAAATTAGTTTTTTGATGTGCTCTGCTGCAATGATCATTAAATGGATATACTGTTTTTTTATTATTAATACAAGATCAAAAAATAACCTGTTAAGCGCAGGATTTGGTATCAGCAAGACCAGTAAAACAAAGTTATGCTTTAAATAATAACATTTCCTACAGTAGCCTCATACCGACTTTGGGTTATGGTTTATTCGTCTTATAGACTGTACTGTGGTTAATGCTAGTGTTAATTAGTGATGTGGGGGCCTATCCATCATGATTAAATTGTTTGTTGTGATAATTAAGGATTAAACTCGTAGTGAGTTCAATCTAAATATCGGAGGCGTTCATCATGCCTCGTTTACATTATTATCTCTTAAGAGACAGCTTATTGTAAGTATGTGATACGTACCCTGATTCTCCGGAGCTCCCTGACTGTCCGCAGCTGCTTTTCACACAGCGCATGCGCCTTTACCAACGTGCGCAAGTGCAGTGTCCCACAGACATTAAGACCCCGAGAGCAGCGCAGACAACACTAAGACCTCCGGGGCAGTGCAGACAGCACTAAGACCGGGATACGGTCGTTAGGTCGCCAGATAGACATGCATTAGGTCACTAATTGGGGTTCACTTTACGAAGACAACGACACAAAAAAAGTCCAAAAACCCATGTCGACCTAATGCATGTTGACCTTCCATGGTCGACCCAATGACTGCCGACCTAAGTTGAGTCGACCCAACGACCCAGGGCTGTTTCTAGCCAATTTGGCTCCCAGTGCGAGATTTCAAAATGCGCGCCCACCCCATAGGCATAAAAAAAAATTGCCCCCCCCCCCCATAGCTATAAAAAAACTAAAGCCTTCGGCGCGCGCTCCTGGCAAGGGGTCGTGGCCTAATTAAAATGGGCTTTGTCCCATTAAAGTGGGCGTGGCCTTATCTGATATCAACACGGCCACCACAGGGAAAAATAAAAAAATAAAAAGTCCCCATTTTACACAGTACGGCAGGCAGGTGTCCCCATTTTACACATCACGGCAGGCAGGTGTCCCCATTTTACACAGTACGGCAGGCAAGTGTCCCCATTTTACACAGTACGGCAGGCAAGTGTCCCCATTGTACACATTACGGCAGGCAAGACTCCCCATTTTACACATCACGGCAGGCAAGTGTCCCCATTTTACACATTACTGCAGGCTCGTGTCCCCATTTTACACAGTACGGCAGGCAAGTATCCCCATTTTACACAGTACGTCAGGCAGGTGTACCCATTTTACGGGTGGTATTCATGTGACCGGCGGTCTGCTGACCGACAGTCACATGGCCTCCTCCACCATCCCGACGGCTCAGTATCCCGATGGTCGGCATGCCGACCAACAGGGACTATTTCCACTCGTGGGTGTCCACGACACCCATAGAGTGGGAATAGAACCCGTGGCGACCGCAGGTCGCCACCAAGCCCGCAAGGGGCTTGCTGCACTCGCCCCTCCCAGCCGGGATGCCGGCGTCGGTATGCTGCCAGGATGCAGGCGTCGGTAAGCTGATCGGCGGTCAGGAGACCGCCGGTCAGCCATACTACACCCCCATTTTATACATTAGGCAGGCAAGACTCCCCATTTTACACATTACAGCAGGCAGGTGTCCCCATTTTACACATTACGGCAGGCAGGTGTCCCCATTTTGCACATTACGGCAGGCAGGTGCAGTGGCAAACGCAGGATTTGCATGGGGGGGTTTCCAGAACTGGGTGGAGCCAATCACGGGGGTGGGGACTGAGGTGACCCAGTATATGCTGGGTACGTAAAACTAGTGTGTGTGTATGTATATATATATATATATATATATATACACACATACATATCTATATATATATATATATATATATATATATATATATATATTATACATATACACATATACACACACACATACATATACACATATACATAATAAGCATGCATGCATACATATATATATATAAATATATACACGTACAGTACACGTATATATACGCATGTATATATATCATACGTGTGTGCATACCTCCCAACTGTCCCGATTTTGGTGGGACAGTCCCATTTTTTGGGCACTGTCCCGCTGTCCCACCCGCGGGCTGCACTGTCCCGCGGTGGGGGGGGACAGTTGGGAGGCTCTGTCTCTCGCTGCCCTGCTTAGCAGAGCAGCGGTGAATAGACGTTGTGAGCATGCGCACAGCGTCTATTCACTGGACTCAGAGGGAAAGGGGGCATGCCAGCGGCTCACAGAGCGCTGGGCATGCCCCCTCAGTGACGAAAACAGGGCGTGACTCGCGATCGCGGGTCCTCCCGTGAAGCCACGCCCCCTTTTCTTAGACCACGCCCCCTTTCCCACCGTGCATGTGTCCCTCCTTCCAAGAAAGAAAAGTTGGGAGGTGTGTGTGTGTGTGTGTTTATATGTATATACATGTGTATATATGTATGCACATGGATATATATGTACTATAATTAAAATAAAGTAAACTTTTATTGCACTTACAAGTGCCACCAGGATGCTAGACAGCCATTAATAATACTCATGCAGCTTTTTAAAAAAAAAAAAAAAAAATTTTTTTTTTTTTTTTTAGTGGAGGGGGGTTTCTGGGTACTCGGAAACCCCCCCTGGGTGCGCCACTGAGGTGTCCCCATTTTGCACAGTATGGCAGGCACGTGTCCCCATTTTACACAGTACGGCAGGCAGGTGTCCCCATTTTACAAATTAGGGCAGGCAAGTGTCGCCATTTTACACAGTACACAGACAGGTGTCCCCATTTTACACAGTACGCAGGCAGGTGTCCCCATTTTACACAGTATGGCAGGCAGGTGTCCCCATTTTACACAGTACGGCAGACAGGTGTCCCCATTTTATACAGTACGCAGTCAGGTGTCCCCATTTTACACAGTATGGCAGGCAGGTGTCCCCATTTTATACAGTACGGCAGGCAGGTGTCCCCATTTTACACAGTACGCAGGCAGGTGTCACCATTTTATACAGTACGGCAGGCAGGTGTCCCCATTTTACACAGTACACAGGCAGGTGTCCCCATTTTATACAGTACGGCAGGCAGGTGTCCCCATTTTACACAGTACGCAGGCAGGTGTCACCATTTTATACAGTACGGCAGGCAGGTGTCCCCATTTTACACAGTACACAGGCAGGTGTCCCCATTTTATACAGTACGGCAGGCAGGTGTCCCCATTTTACACAGTACACAGGCAGGTGTCCCCATTTTATACAGTGCGGCAGGCAGGTGTCAAGTGGGGGGGAAGGAAGGAAGAGGGAGGGGGGAAAGAGAGAGACTACTTACATATAGAGAACCTTCACGCTCTTCGGGTCGGGCCGCCTCACCTCCCTCGCGCCGGCCGCATCCTCCTTCCAGCTTGTCTGCTCCTCCTCCATCATCCCAAGTACTTCTGCTCGGGGGCATGGTTTCGCGGAATGACGCGATTACGTCGTGACGTCACCACGCAATCGCGTCATTCCGCGAAAACTCAACCCGAAGAGTGAGGAGCAGCAGACAAGGACACGCAAAGTGCTGCGGCGGGCGCCCCATGCGGTTGCATGGCTCGCCCGCTGCAAGAAACGGCACTGCAATGACCCATACCCCTAAAACCTCCAGGGCAGTGCAGACAGCACTAAGACCCCTGGAGCAACACAGACAGCACTAAGACCACTGGAGCAGTACAGACAGCACTAACACCCCTGGAGCAGCGCAGACTGCACTAAGAGCCCCAGAGCAGTGCAGACAGCACTAAGAGCCCCGGAGCAGCGCAGACAGCACTAAGAGCCCCGGAGCAGCACAGACTGCACAAGGACCCCGGGAGCAGTACAGACAGCACTAAGACCACTGGAGCAGTACAGACAGCACTAACACCCCTGGAGCAGTACAGACAGCACTAACACCCCTGGAGCAGCGCAGACTGCACTAAGAGCCCCAGAGCAGTGCAGACAGCACTAAGAGCCCCGGAGCAGCGCAGACTGCACTAAGAGCCCCAGAGCAGAGCAGACAGCACTAAGAGCCCCGGAGCAGCGCAGACTGCACAAGGACCCCGGAGCAGCACAGACTGCACAAGGACCCCGGGAGCAGTACAGACAGCACTAAGACCGCTGGAGCAGTACAGACAGCACTAACACCCCTGGAGCAGCGCAGACAGCACTAAGAGCCCCGGAGCAGCACAGACTGCACTAGGACCCCGGGAGCAGCGCAGACAGCATTTGCCACTTCCTGTTATAGAGGAGAATTCAACAGGTTTTTATTTAATTTTTTCAATATTTTCATAGGATGCAGATAGAAGCATTATTTCATAATAGGAGTGTATTCTGAAATTGGCATAGGATCATTGGCGTTTCTATAATGGGTGCAATGTCTGCGGTGCACATGGGCCCCTGGGTCCAGGGGGGCCTTCACTGCGCACACTGCACCCATATTAATACTTCCCTTTCTGGAGACCAGCGTCGGGTGCAGCAGATGCAGTGAAAATCTCCTCCAAAATGGCCGTCGCACATGCGCAGTAGTAAAATCGGCCTCTGGAACATGGCGGGTGCCATCTTTCCAAAGACCTGCGCATGCGCAGTAGATTCTGGCACAATGCCGGAGACTACAGTACCATGCAAAGGAGGGGGCCCATCCGGTGTCTGCACAGGGGCCCCCTCCTCTTTTAATATTCTCCTGCATAGGATGCCAACATTTATATGTACTGTAGCTACTGTATTCAAATGTAAGAGAGGAGTTGGATAAATAATGTGCAGTGCCGCCATGTGGAATCTCTCCTAGTAAAATATAAGAACCTTGCTGACGGTGATCAATCTGACAATGGTGCATCAGGATTCAGAGATCAGTCTCCAGGAAGTTTGCTTTAAAGTTTTCCCTATTACTCTCTTTCTTACACCTACCATACAGTTCCTTTGTACTGCTGCAGTCTGTGTAAGACAAGCTGTTATAGGTAAACCAGCATGGAGTAAAGATAATAATCTTTCCACTTTGCTTCTTAACTAGATGCAGGAAAAAAACTCAATGTTGCTGAGTAGAAAAGTGCTGTTATAATACATTGGAGCCAGATGGGACCGCGGCTTCTTATTTTGTACAATGGATCAGGTCAAACCTCAAACTGGCAACACTCAGAACATTTTTCCCAATTACCACCTCCACCCTGTACCTGCTCATTTTAACCCTGTGAAAAAAAAAAACTTCAGTGTAAGGAAAACAGCAAATGCACACAATCTGTAACCTTTGCAGCATCCTGCTGTACTGTATGCCTACATGTTATTCTGTGATTCCCTTGTTATCAGTTCCCCATAGACACAGGGCTGGATTAAGCTTTGGGGGTGCCTGGGGCTCTTAAGATAGGGGGGCCCCCGATAGAGGGTGGGGGATATATATTAAATTGTGCATACAACATGTCCCATTCCAGGAGGGACAAAATGCTCTCATATATGATTGGCATCACCTGTGTTGAACTAATTAATCATAAATTAAAAAGGAAGGACAGGTAGAAAGCATTTTGTTCCTCCTGGAATGGGTCATGTGTGAATGTATAGATTGTGTATTTTAAATGTAAACCAATGGTGCATATAAGTTTTAACTAATAGTTTAATAATGCCTGGGTACTGTTTATAGCTCCACCTAATTGAAAGACAACTATTTTATAAACTTTTCTTGTAGTGGAACAAAAACAACCTTAAAATATGCATAGAAAAATTAAATAATTTATCTTGTCACATGCAAGAGTAGCAGCAGCCTCTGTACTACTTACACACTGGGACAGGACTTAGGAGGACTCTCTGTGTGTGTGTGTCTCTCTCTAGACCCAAATTGTTTAGCTGCATAACAGTTTACACAGGACTCAGACACCCAGAAGGGGAGGAGGAGAAGCTGGGATCCCTGTGTCACTTACAGCTCTCTCCACCCTCCTATCTCTTCTCTGGTCAGAAAGCTCTGTTGGTAGCTCAAGAAACCTGATACTCCTGTGTCTCTGCCTGCACTGCCTACTGCCCTGCTTGCATTCTGGCTGCTGGTTCTGCTGCTGCTTAAGAGGGAAAGCTAGTGATGTTAGTGTACTCTGACCGGGGGGCCCTGACAAAGGGGGGCCCAGGGTACAGTATGCCCTGCATCCCCCCTTAATCTGTCTATGCATGGACATGATTAAGCAATGAGTTATGCGTGAGGAAATATTCAAAGTTTTAAATATACATTATCCATTATTTATTTACTTATAAAATGTCTCTTTGTTTGTTGTTGTTCATATACTGATAATCTATAGTGACTCCAAATTTCTGAAACCTGCACCATTTAAATTTGTATTTTTGTCAGTGATCAAAGTAGAAATCTAGAAGTGGTGGTATGGAAAATGTAAGTAAATGCAATTTTATAGTACTACAACTGAAGCAAATATTGGTGTTAATACAGATATGTACACCCTCATTATTGCTGTAGTCTTAGTTGCGGTATAGAAATAGCGTGGGTTGGCATGGTAAAGTGTGGTGAGAGGTGCTAAGGCATTAGAGGACCTATGGCATATGCAATACACAGCTTCACCACTGGGTGGCGCTTGCTTCACTAATTAAAACTACAGTTCTGAATACAACAGCAGTGGATGGATATACAGTAGCACTACAGAATACAATAGCAAGCCCTGACAGGTGGGCCCAGGGGTGGATTGGGAAATTAAAGTGT
Organism: Pseudophryne corroboree; assembly: GCF_028390025.1. Lineage (NCBI taxonomy): Eukaryota > Metazoa > Chordata > Amphibia > Anura > Myobatrachidae > Pseudophryne > Pseudophryne corroboree. The sequence continues at coordinate 42,303,806 of NC_086448.1, forward strand.
CCCTGGAAAAATTTGTAGAAGTGGCCTCACATAGGCAGCACCAGAGTTTTACCGTGTAACCATGTCAGCAGCACCTCCCCTTACAATTCAAGAAACAAAATTGGCCTCACTCGCACATCGACCCACGGGGGAATCTTCCCTGTTGTCCCTATGGCCAATCCACCCCTGGAAGGGACAATCACATACAGTCTTAACAGTCACACAACTAGTCTTTTTAATAATACTGCACGGCTGGCTAGGAAATCACTGGAGCAGCAGTCAATTACAAGTCTCAGTACGTTAACAACTAATTTTATAAAACACTGCCCATGCGACTTTATAACGACTTGTGCCGCGTAAGCTGTTCTATAAGCGGTTAGCGTCAATTTCGGCAGTGATCTGCGGCACTTACACAGTTATGACATTCCTTACAAATGAACATGGGGGTTGGTGGGGTTTGGGAGCGCTTTATGAAATTACCACTCAATTACAAGTCTCGGCACAGAAAAAGGTCTGTTTAGATTAGACACTCTGCGACTTTTGGAGCCAACTAGTGGTAATAACTTTGGTTAACCACAAACGATGAAAGTCACACGCACACACAGTACAATCATTGATGCTGAAAATTAAATACAGGTTTGGGAAACAACAGCAACAAAAGCTAAGCTGTGATTCAATACGCCACACTGCGACTGAACAATCAGCCCTGCTACTAGGTGCAGGCATTTGAAATGTGACTAGTTTTTTCACACTACATGGTGTATGGCAGTGATTTTCAACCTTTTTTCACTCGCGGCACACCGAACAATATTTTAAAATTGCCAAGGCACACCATCCGTTCCCCACAGGAAAAAAACCTAAAAAACTCACATTGGCCCTCACAGTAATAAAAAATCCACACATACATCGGCCTACACAGAAAAAACAATCGTATTGCTCCCCACATAAATCATGTTGCTCCTTACATAAATCACATTGCTCCCCACATAAATCATGTTGCTCACACATAAATCAATCACAGTTCTCCCCACATAAATCCTATTGCTCCCCACATGAATTATTCACATTGTTCACCCCTTAAATCCTATTGCTCCCCACATGAATTATTCACATTGTTACCCCCATAAATCCTATTGCTCCCCACATGAATTATTCACATTGTTACCCCCATAAATCCATAAATCCTATTGCTCCCCACAGGAGAAATAACATATTAGCCCTTACCGGTCAGCTCTCCTCCTCCCTGTCCCTCAGTGGCGGAGGTTGTTCATAGTGGAGTGCTGTGAATACTGAGCAGTGGGCGATCAGGCAGGTGTGGATGTGGGTGGGCAAGGAAAGCTGTGGATGCAGGCAGGAACTGGAAGATGTGTATGCAGGCAGGTGGGCTGGCAGGGTGGTGAGATGTGGTGGCCGTGACCTATGATATCACACCGCCGCGTCATCAAGGCACAGGTGACAGCCGGAGCATGAATGATCCTCTAAGAAGAGCCCAGGCCAACAGTTCACTCTGAATGTGCAGGAAGCTGCTCTGGCTCCGCGGCACACCTCGCAACTGGTCGTGGCACACTAGTGTGCCACGGCACACTGGTTGAAAAAGCCTGGTGTATGGATTATAGATGAGGGTGGTCACATCTGTACTTGTGATTTTGGAGCTCAGTTAGATGCAAAATGGCTGTTCTTCCATTTCAGTGTATAAAACGCAAACAGCTCCTCTATAGATCATATAGTGACAGTCACTTTGGTCTATTGGTGAGACTCTAAAGCACACCCATAATGATTTACTACCTTATTCTAATTTCATTTTCCGTAGGGATGATAGGAAGATCCGTGCAGCGCCAAGCAGGAATCCCGTTGTTTTTCCGTCCATAGCTACAACCACCATCATTATATTGGCACTTGCATCAGATCCATGCTAGATGTCAGAAATCCATCTGAAACAAGCTTCCCTTCCCTGTAGGCATAACTCCTGTACCTATGACACTCCCACAAGACAGAACAGTTCTCACCCTGAAACGTCCATTTCATTCAAAGCAAGATCTGTCTGTAAACTTTCAAAAATTTTATGTTTTGTTATATCTAAGAAGATTCTAATGATCCACCAATGAATGATTGTAGGCAGCAAAATTCCAACTAACAGGCAGGGTCCAGTGACACTCTACAAGCACGATTACTGGAGCTGTGATTTGCTAAAATTTCAGCTATGGAATAACGGACTATACAGTAGTTCCTACCATAAATTATATACATATTAGAAGTAGAGATGTGTGGTTTGCATCTCCAGAAATCCAAATCCAACAGATTTTTGTACTTCCAATCCGAACTAAAGTTCCTGTTCTGATCTTCCTTTGTTTCGGAATTTGGATTTTAAATCCAAATTTTGGATTTTGGATTGCAAAAAATAACATGATTTAACTGTTTCTATCTATGTTCAAGAACTCTGAAAGCCAAGATTTGGATTTGAAATCATAATTCTGAGTAAAAACACTTAGGGGTGGTTTCTCAAAACCAAAACATGATGATGCAATTAAAACTACAACTAAAACCGCGCACATCTCTAATATGAACTGAGTTATATCATCATAATAAACAATAGCAAAAGACCATAAGACAGTAGTTTCCAAACTATATGCTTAGGCACCCTGGGGTGCCGCGAGACTCTTGCAGGGGTGCCTCAGGTTGGTGGTCCAGGACCAAATAAAATTATGTATGGTCAAAGTGATAGGCAAAACCAGTGCTAGTGGCTGCCAATTATAAAACATTTGGACAATCAGAAGCACAACTGCATGCCACCACACAACCAGTGGTGCAAGTAGAATATTTTTCTTAGTGGTACTTATAGTAAAAATGGGTGCGGTCACTTGTCATGAGGGAGCGTGTTCACACAAAACTAAGGGAGTGGCTACATGACAATAGGGCCATGGCCACATTATGCCACACACCGTAATGCCCCTTACACATTATGCCAAACACCGTAATGCCCACAGTAATGCCCATTACACATTATGCCACTCACCGTAATGCTTATTACACATTATGCCAAACACTGTAATGCCCATTCCACATTATGCCAGACACTGTAACACCCATTACACATTATGCCACACACCGTAATACCCATTATTAGAGATGTGCACCGGAAATTTTTCGGGTTTTGTGTTTTGGTTTTGGATTCGGTTCCGCGGCCGTGTTTTGGATTCGGATGCGTTTTGGCAAAACCTCCCTGAAATTTTTTTGTTGGATGCGGGTGTGTCTTGGAGTCGGGTGTTTTTTTTCCAAAAATCCCTCAAAAACAGCTTAAATCATAGAATTTGGGGGCAATTTTTTTGATCCTATAGTATTATTAACCTCAATAACCATAATTTCCACTCATTTCCAGTCTATTCTGAATACCTCACACCTCACAATACTATTTTTAGTCCTAAAATTTGCACCGAGGTCGCTGGATGACTAAGCTAAGCGACCCAAGAGGGCGGCACAAATACCTGGCCCATCTAGGAGTGGCACTGCAGTGTCAGACAGGATGGCACTTAATAAAAATGGCCCCAAACAGCACATGATGTAAAGAAAAGAGAAAAAGAGGTGCACTGTGGTCGCTGGACGGCTAAGCTAAGCGACACAAACACCTCAATATCACAGGAATTATTTGTTCTAATCAATGGTATTATTGTTCTAAATCACTGGAAGAAAATGACAAAATCACAGGATTTATTCGTTCTAATCAATGGTATTATTGGTCCAAATCACTGGAAGAAAATTACAAAATCACTGGAATTAAATGGCAGTAATGTCGGGAATTATATCAAATGGCAGTACCACTGGACATATACGGAAGTGTCAGACAGGATGGCACTTAAAAAAATAGTCCCCAAACAGCACATGATGCAAAGAAAAGAGAAAAACAGGTGCACTGTGGTCGCTGGATGGCTAAGATAAGCGACACAAACACCTCAATATCACAGGAATTATTCGTTCTAATCAACGGTATTATTGGTCCAAATCACTGGAAGAAAATGACAAAATCACAGGAATTATTTGTTCTAATTAATGGTATTATTGGTCCAAGGCCCTCATTCCGAGTTGTTCGCTCGATAGCTGCTTTTAGCAGCATTGCACACGCTAAGCCGCCGCCCTCTGGGAGTGTATCTTAGCATAACAGAATTGCGAACGAAAGATTAGCAGAATTGCGAATAGAAATTTCTTAGCAGTTTCTGAGTAGCTCGAGACCTACTCACACATAGCGATCAGTTCAGTCAGTTTCGTTCCTGGTTTGACGTCACAAACACACCCAGCGTTCGCCCAGACACTCCCGCGTTTTTCCCAGAAACGCCAGCGTTTTTCCGCACACTCCCATAAAACGGCCAGTTTCCGACCACTTCCTGTCAATCACACTCCGATCACCAGAACGATGAAAAATCTTTGTTAGGCCGTAAGTAAAATACCAAACTTTTGTGCTAATTTACTTGGCGCAGGGGCACTGCGAACATTGCGCATGCGCAGTTTGTGACTAATCGCTCCGTAGCGAAAAAAAACTAACGAGCGAACAACTCGGAATCATCCCCCAAATCACTGGAAGAAAATGACAAAATCACAGGAATTATTTGTTCTAATCAATGGTATTATTGGTCCAAATCACTGAAAGAAAATGACAAAATCACTGGAATCATTTGGCAATATCACTGTAATTAATAATTAATTATAAATCACTGATATTAATTGGTAAAATTTCGCTATCGCCTGCCTAGTGAAGTGGAACCTAGATGGCATTTGGTACCGGGGACACACTACCTCAAGAAATTCTCTAAGTCCCTGTGAACTAACAGTGGATACCGGATACACGTCTAACACCAACACAGCTGCCAAGGCCTGAGTTATCCGCTTTGCAACAGGATGACTGCTGTGATATTTCATCTTCCTCGCAAAGGACTGTTGGACAGTCAATTACTTACTGGAAGTAGTACAAGTGGTCTTCCGACTTCCCCTCTGGGATGACGATCGACTCCCAGCAGCAACAACAGCAGCGCCAGCAGCAGTAGGCGTTACACTCGAGGAATCCCAGGCAGGAGAAAACTCATCAGACTTGCCAGTGACATGGCCTGGACTATTGGTGTTCCTGTCTAAGGAGGAAATTGATACTGAGGGAGTTGGTGGTGTGGTTTGCAGGAGCTTGGGTACAAGAGGAAGGGATTTAGTTGGCAGTGGACTGGTTCCGCTGTCACCCAAAGTTTTTGAACTTGTCAATGACTTCTGATGAATGCGCTCCAGGTGACGTATAAGGGAGGATGTTCCTAGGTGGTTAACGTCCTTACCCCTACTTATTACAGCTTGACAAAGGCAACACACAGCTTGACACCAGTTGTCCGCATTTCTGTTAAAATAATTCCACACCGAAGAGGTGATTTTATTTGTATTTTGACCAGGCATGTCAATGGCCATATTCATCCCACGGACAACAGGTATCTCCCCGGGCGCCTGACTTAAACAAACCACCTCACCATCAGAATCCTCCTTGTCAATTTCCTCCTCAGCGCCAGCAACACCCATATCCTCATCCTGGTGTACTTCAACAGTGACATCTTCAATTTGAATATCAGAAACTGGACTGTGGGTGCTCCTTCCAGCACTTGCAGGGGGCGTGCATATGGTGAAAGGCGCAAGCTCTTCCCATCCAGTGTTGGGAAGGTCAGGCATCGCAACCGACACAATTGGACTTTCCTTGGGGATTTGTGATTTAGAAGAATGCACAGTTCATTGCTGTGCTTTTGCCAGCTTAACTCTTTTAATTTTTCTAGCGGGAGGATGAGTGCTTCCATCCTTAATTCCTCATGTGAAGCTGAACCACTAGCCATGAACATAGGCCAGGTCCTCAGCCGTTCCTTGCCACTCAGTGTCGTAAATGGCATATTGGCAAGTTTACGCTTCTCCTCAGACGCTTTTAATTTAGATTGTTGGGTCATTTTACTGAACTTTTGTTTTTTGGATTTTACACGCTCTCTACTATGACATTGGGCATCGGCCTTGGCAGGCGACGTTGATGGCATTTCATCGTCTCTGCCATGACTAGTTGCAGCAGCTTCAGCACTAGGTGGAAGTGGATCTTGATCTTTCCCTATTTTACCCTCCACATTTTTGTTCTCCATTTTTTAATGTGTGGAATTATATGCCAGTAATATTATTATATCAATAGCAATGGCCTGCTGTACTGTACTACTTATATACTGCTCACAACAATGCAGCACAGATATGGATACTTGCAGTGACATGGAGCTGCAAGATACAGCAATGGCCTACTGTACTGTACAACTATATTCTGTTGGTCACCAAAATGCTGCACTGTACTACTATATATACTGCTCACAAAAATGCAGCACTGATATGGATACTTGCAGTGACACGGAGCTGCAAGATACAGCAATGGACTACTGCACTGTACAACTATGTTCTGTTGGTCACCAAAATTCTGCACTGTACTACTATATATACTGCTCAAAAACAATGCAGCACAGATATGGATACTTGCAGTGACACAGAGCTTCAAGATACAGCAATGGACTACTGTACTGTACAACTATATACTGTTGGTCACCAAAATGCTGCACTGTACTACTATATATACTGCTCACAACAATGCAGCACAGATATGGTTACTTGCAGTGACACGGATCTGCAAGATACAGCAATGGCCTACTGTACACAACTATATACTGTTGGTCACCAAAATGCTGCACTGTAATACTATATATACTGCTCACAAAAATGCAGCACAGATATGGAATGGATACTTGCAGTGACACAGAGCTGCAAGATACAGCAATGGCCTACTGTACAACTATATACTGTTGGTCACCAAATGCTGTACTGTACTACTATATATAATACATATAGTATATACTGGTCACACAACAATGCAGCAGATATTGAGCACTGATGATCAGGATACTGTCTAGAACTGAGTCTGACATGGAGCTGCAAGATACAGCTATGGCCTACTGTACTGTACTACTATAATTATATACTGGTGGTCCCCACAATGCAGCACACTGAGCACAAATATGGAGCTTTTCAGGCAGAGAATGTAGATATTTGCAGCACACCGAGCACAGATATTTGCAGCACACTGAGCACAGATATGGAACGTTTTCAGGCAGACAACGTAGATATTTGCAGCACACTGAGCACAGATATTTGCAGCACACTGAGCACAGATATTTGCAGCACACTGAGCACAGATACGGAGCTTTTCGGGGAGAGAATGTAGCCACGTCCTCTCCGTTCAATCTCCAATGCATGAGTGAAAATGGCGGCGATGCGCGGCTCTTTATATGGAATACGAATCTCGCGAGAATCCGACTGCGGGATGATGGCGTTCGGCCTCGTTCGGGTTAACCGAGCAAGGCGGGAAGATCCGAGACTGGTGAAGTTCGGGGGGGTTCGAATCTCAATGAACCGAACCCACTCATCTCTACCCATTATACATTATTCCAGACACCGTAATGCCTTACATATTATACCACACACCATAATGCCTATTACATATTATGCCACACACAGTTATGCCACTGACACCATTTTATGTCCCGCACACAAAAAAGCTCCTTATAAATAATGCCCTAGTGGTGGGCTGGTGGTACTACCACTATATTTTTTAATGGTACTCCGTTCCATCCCGTACCACCCTACTTTCAGCACTGCACACAACTGACCCTAGGGATGATTTTTTTTTCTTCAAAATTTATAAGGAAAAAACTTTTATCCTATTGGTGCCATGTAAAATTGCTGACACTCTAGGGCGCTAACATTCAAGAAAACTTGGGAACCACTTCCATAAGCTCCTTGATTTTATACAGGACACATACTGTCCTGTATAATGCAAGGCTACCCATAATTATTTAAAGTAGGGGTTAATTATTTAAAGTACAGTACCTGTAGGTGGTAATTATTTCAATTACTTTAAGGTAGGGAGTAGAATCTGCTTACAGATATATTAAAAGCGTTTCAGTGTTGTAAATATTTAAAGTAATTAAACAGTAAGATGTAACGTAAAGATCTAGATAAAATAAAGTCATTTCTTTTTTTCCCACTTTCCATCTAATATCCAGCAGTTTTGGCACTAGCAAAACTTGTTTACACCATACATTCAGATCACAAATATAGATTTTACAGTGTTACAGTACAATATGCACATGTTAGATGGGAACAGTAACAACAGTGAACAAATCCCAGCTGACTGCTATAATACTAATGATTAACAGCAGCAACATCAGGCAGAAATGTCAACCATGATAGAAACCATAAAGCGAATCTTCCAATTACAGATACATTCGCAAATTTATTACAAAACAAACAAGCAAACAACAAAAACACAGTAGTAGTCATGCTGGGTATCAGCCTGGTAAGAAAATTACATATGGCGTTCACTAATGTCAGAAGTTGGGAAAAAAACAAAAACATCTTTTCAAGTGTCGGATGAAGACAACAAATAATAAAAAAATAAGTACAAAAAAGAAAAAGAAAATAACTGATCGACGTTTTGGAAAAATATCCAGTTTGTTACTTTTAATAGGTATTTAATGGGTATTTTTGCTTTCCTGTTGATCCCTACAATGAAAATTAAACTATTTTTTCCAATATGTACTGTATCTATGCACAGATGGGAAGCATTGGTGTTTCTATCATGGGTGCAATGTGTGCAGCGCACACTGGCCCCTGGGTTTAGGGGGGCCCACTCCGCACACATTGAACCCATGCTGTTTTAATACTCACCTTTTCTGAGTCCTGCGACGGGTGCTGCACCCACTGCAGTCGTGGCAAAAATCATTTCAAACATGGCTGCCATGCATGCACATTTGGTAATTAGTCTCCAGACCATTGTGGGCACCATGTTTCCGGAGACCTGAGCATGCACAATACACTGTGACAAAATGCTGGAGCCTACTGCACAGTGGAGAGGATGGGGGCCCACCTGGAGTCTGCACATGGGCTCTCTCCTATCTTAAAATGCCCCTGATGGGAAGGAAGAGGCTATGTGATGGGGAGGAGTTTTCACCAATTTACAAAGCACCAAGAGGCTTGAGTGCTATGATTGCTGTTTTAGCTGGACATTTCTAGCGGCCAAAACATCCTTATCATGCCCCTCAAAGCTTTGGCTGTACCAGTATGCCTGCTAAGGAAACTCTTCGGACTTTCCAACGGTGAAGTATCTGCCTTCTCCTGTCACCTTCAAATAGGGGACACAGAAGAAGGGAGAAGCCTATGGTACAGATGGGTTCTCCGTTATCTTGGCTGTTTCTGTGCCTAGACGGAGGTTTAGTCATACCTAGGTGATAGCTTTGGTTGATGAGTTTAATCATGGACAGGCGCATTGAGGCACAATTACATACTCAGCATGCAATACACATCTCCACCACTGGGTGGCTAATGCTCCACTAATCTAGTACTTTAGTTTGAATAGCGGCGAATTGATCTACAGTACAAGCTCTGGCAAATGGTCAGTGACGACTGTAATGTTAATATACAGTCCTGTTACTGCATACTGTACACACAGATGGTGACCGATGGTCAGATGGAGAGAGTAAAAAAATTAAAAATAGTTTATACAGACGCAAACGAACGTGTTAAAACACTTGTGTATGCAGACGCAACTAATGTATGAAAGGAATAATGTAGCTCATGTCGTGTTTTGCGTTATGAGCGTCCGAGTCCCCTTACGGCATAAACGAACACCAATGGGAAGGAATCGCTGATTGCAGTACTTTTACACATGAACTTGTGTATCACGCAACAACATGGACAAGCGGTGAAGGCTTCCGCCTCTCACGCTGAGAGTCCCGGGTTCGAATCTCAAATTGCCAATCTTTTATTATTTTTTTCCCCTGACATTCACTATATTAAGTTTTTTTCTTTCTTTGTAATCCATTGCAATACATTCAATGGAAGGGTGCACACAAGTTTCACATAAATCAGGGTACATCTGCAGGAGCATCTGATTCCACTATCTAAAATACACAACGGTAATGAGCACCTGTAGACATACCAATAAATATAAATGAGTGTATCCTGACGCAATCAACTGTTCGAGCAACACAGTACTGTAGATCATCGGCAATAGAGAATCAGTGTTGTACTTTATGAGAAGGGATCACTGCTACTGTACCACTTACACATCTATCTATCAAAGTGATTGCAGTTCTCTGTGTGATTTTCATATACAGTATACTGTAGTATTGTGTTGTACATTTATTGTAACCTGACCTCCCTCCCTGTCTACTGTATGAACTGTGCAGGCTCCCAGGGTGGAAGGGGGAAGTGGGATAGGGGTAGGGCGAGTCTGTGGAAAATACTGTGTTTTGCAATATGAGAGTCTGAGTCCCCTAAATGCACAGGATAAAAGCCCGGTAACTATTCTGCAAAGCTGTTTCCTTGTAATCAGACCTGCTGTGTGGATCGTCTCTGGCCTTTGAAACTTCTCCTGCTAATTTGCTCTCTGTGTTCCTGCTGTTGAAATCTTTTGCTGGCCTCACTTGTTCCAGCTGGTTTCTACAGTTTTTCCATATAGTATTTGATTGGTAATTCTTAATTTACTGTTTCCAATTAGTTATATATTTAAATTAATATCCTTACTGTACTGTACTGTACGTGTGTATTTTAGCTAGGGAATTGTGGCGCTCCTTCAGCATTGCCCCGTAGCCTGCAAAACCTATGCCGTCACTCGCTCCATAGCTGAGGGCTACCACGAGGTGACTGGAGTTTGGCGGCGGCCATTTTGTCAACTTGCTATGCTATTGAGTCGGTGTACCCTAATGTGCATAGCGCTTGCCTAGCCCTATCACCCTGTGTATATTAGCTATGGGATTGTGACGCTCCTTCAGTATTGCCCCATAGCCTGCAAAACCTATGCCGTCGCTCGCTCCATATCTGAGGGCTGCCATGAGGCAACTGGAGTCGGGCGGCGTCCATTTTGTCAACTTCCCATGCAATCGAGTCCGGTGTATCATAATGTGCATAGAGCTTGCCTAGCCCTATTGCCACTGTGTATTTTAGCTAGAGTATTGTGATGCTCCTTCAGCATTGCCCCGTAGCCTGCAAAACCTATGCCGTCACTTGCTCCATAGCTGAGGGCTGCCACGAGGTGAGGGGAGTCGGGCACCGGCCATTTTGTCAACTTGCTATGCGATTGAGTCCGGTGTACCGTAATGTGCATGGGCTACTGTAGCATACTATACTGTAGGTGTAGGCAGCGCAGCTGCTATGGGGCCTTTTCACCTGTCGACCTAGACCATGTCGACCTAAAGACCCTGTCGACCAAGCATCCCTTTCGACCTATTTACTATTGACCAATAGTGGTCGACTCAAACAATGTCTACCTACTTACTGTCGAACTAACAAACCACACCCCATTGTAGTGTGGTACAGTTTAGCATGAACTGTAGGACATTTTAATGTTATGTGGACCCGAGCTCTGTAATGAGGCACAATATAAACGGGGAGCACTTTATAGTATATAATAATGTGAATTAGGGGTACTGTGTGGCATAATGTGTACTGGCAGCTCTGAAATGTAACATACAGTACATTACTGTAGGGTGAACTTATTCACTACTACAGTATGAATCATAAAAGAAGCTAGGGCACTACTATGGGACATAACATAAAATAAGGCTCTGCAATGGTTCAGAAAATGAACAACAGTACAGTACTGCAGGACACTATTATAGGGCATAAACTTAAAAACTGCAGCAGAGAAGAGTCTCTCTACAAGCATTGGGATGGGGGCCCCTTCAAAATGTTGCTACAGTATGGGTCCCACAAAGTTCTGGATACGCCCCAGAGTCTGGTGTACAGTATCTTATGGTGCATTGAGCTCGCTTATCCCCATAGCCCCCTGTGTTTTTTAACTACCGTATTGAGATGCACATTTCTAGGGGTAGTCTTCTGTATGCCGAATGTCGGGATCCCGGCGCACAGTATACCGGCGCCGGAATACCGACACTCGGCATACCGACAACTATTCTCCCTCGTGGGGGTCCACGACCCCCCTGAAGGGAGAATAAAATAGTGTGGCGCGCGTAGCGCGCCACTGTGCCCACAGCGTGGCGAACGCAGTGTGGCGAGCGCAGCGAGCCCGCAAGGGGCTCCTTTGCACTCGCCACGCTGTTGGTATGCCGGCGGTCGCGCTCCCGGTGCCGGTATGCTGGTCACCGGGAGCCCGAGCACTGGCATACCGTATGACACCCCATTTCTAGGCCTACATTATTTAATATACAGTAAGCAGCATTGCTGGTAGGCAATAATTTAAGAATTTACATGTACTGTATGTAATGCTGGTACAGTATGTCAGTCGTCCCTTATGTTGTACAGTACTGTAAGTTTCACAGGGCCCATGCACTTCCAAGTAGGGTTATTCAACTAGTTTATACATGAAAAGTAATTGCAGTCCATAACACTGATGTGGTATTTTCAGTGCAGTACTGTGCAGTACAGTATACAGTACTTAAATTTGAACATCAGGTACTGTATAGTAAACATGTACAGTATTAGCTTTTATCATAAATCCGTTGCAAATTTTCTGATGTGTAAATTGTAGAATACAGTATTCAGAAATGTTTTTTCTCCACACAGGAGTTACGGTTGGACAACATGCCAGTCAGAGCCGTCTTAACAGCAGTGTAGGCCCCTGGGCACAGAAATGAACTGGGGCCCCTACCCACCCATCAGCGGTAGGGGTGGGGGTTGCTATCAGTGGCAGCTTTGATGTTCGGCGGGGGGTAGGGGGGTTCTATATTTCGCTCAGCATGAAGGACCTGGAGAAATTATTTCTGCTAATTACTCCTTTACTGCACAAATGGGACGAGAAGGAGAACACTAAACTGTAGAAGGGGACATTGTGCTGAATGAAGGGGCCCTGGTACATGACTTCCAGGGTGGTAGGGTGTGTTTAATACACAAGGGAGGGGTGAATAGTGGAGTGGGCTTAATATTCATAATTTTCTGGGGTCAGGGCAGCATGCTTTACTGCAGATATCTCCAGTTCCTGGAAATAGATTTCTTAGCTTTAATGGGATAAAAAAACTAGAGAGTCCCACCTTTCAGGAGTTACTGGGGACTTGGGGATCAGACTTGAGGAACCAGAGCAATCCACCAACAAAAATATAAAACTGCATATTAGGCGTGTGGAGCTGGAGCAGGGACCAGCTGCTTGAAGGCTGATATCTTTAGTTCTGGGCATAGTAAAGACAAGCTGCCAGCGTCAACTGAAAGGAGAGAGTCCCAGCTTTTTATGTATACCCTCAGAAAAAACTCTAAGTCAGTCAGAACCCGAGATATCTGGCTGGTAAAAACAATTAACAGGCTTGGATGGGGACCACTGCTTTGAAGTCGGATATCTCCGGTTCCCCAGGTCCGATTTTAAAACATCTGGTACTCCTGGAAAGAGGGGACCCTCAGCTATCAGACTAGGGCCCTTTTACTCCTGGGGCCCTTAGGCAAGAGCCCATTGAGCCCATACGAAAAGACGGCCCTGATGCCAGTAACTATCAACAAAACTATGAGCAAGATAATCGCCAACATGAAAAAAGAAAATTAAAGCATCAAAGAGATCCAGGCATGTCTCAAGGAAAGTGTCATTATGGTCACTTTAGAAACAGTGCGCTATCATGCTTTCGAGAGAGCAACGCCCAGATCAGTATTTCCTGCAAAATGCACATGGTATGTACTGTACAGTACTTTAATGTTTAACTGACTTACTGTATACAATAGACAATTTTGTTGTAATAGTAAAGAAAAAAGAAAAACTTTATCTTCCTGTGATTGTGCTGTTCATTAATTCATATTTTTCATACTGTATTTTACTGTAGGAGAGTGCAAGAAATTGTGGAGGAACTAACTCGTGAGGATGATGAACGTACTGCTTTGCAAATAAAACCAATTCTCCATTCCAAGTAGTGATGAGCGGGTTCGGTTTCTCGGAAACCGAACCCCCCCGAACTTCACCTTGTTTACACGGGTCCGAGGCAGGTTCGAACCTTCCCGCCTTGCTCGGCTAACCCGAGCGCGCCCGAACGTCATCATCCCGCTGTCGGATTCTTGCAAGATTCGGATTCTATATAAGCAGCCGCGCGTCGCCGCCATTTTCTCACTCGTGCATTGGAGATGATAGGGAGAGGACGTGGCTGGCGTCCTCTCCGTTTATTGTAGAACTAGAGAAGTTGATTGGTTTATTGCTTTTGCTTAATTGTGGGGAGGATGGGGAGCAGCTGTTAGGAGGAGGAGTACAGTGCAGAGATTTGCTGATAAGTGACCACCAGTTTTTTTATCCGTTCTCTGCCTGAAAAAAACGCTCCATACCATATCTGTGCTCAGTGTGCTGCATAATATATCTGTGCTAAGTGCTCACTCTGCTTAATTGTGGGGACTGGGGAGCAGCTATAGCAGGAGTACAGTGCAGAGTTTTGCTGACAGTGACCACCAGTATACGTTGTCTGCCTGAAAAACACTCCATATCTGTGCTCAGTGTGCTGCTTTATTGTGGGGACAGGGGACCACCAGTATAATTAATATTATATAGGAGGAGTACAGTGCAGAGTGCACAGCTGTACCTACCTCTGTGTCGTCATCCATTAAGCATACTATCCATCTACATTCTATACCTGTGGTGCATTTTAGACAGTTTTGCGGTTTGCTGACAGTGTCCACCAGTATACTATATATATACTTATAGCAGTACGGTAGGCCACTGCTGTACCTACCTCTGTGTCGTCACTCATCATCCATTAAGTATACTATCCATCTACATTCTATACCTGTGGTGCATTTTAGACAGTTTTGCAGTTTGCTGACAGTGTCCACCAGTATACTATATATATACTTATAGCAGTACGGTAGGCCACTGCTGTACCTACCTCTGTGTCGTCACTCGTCATCCATTAAGTATACTATCCATCTACATTCTATACCTGTGGTGCATTTTAGACAGTTTTGCAGTTTGCTGACAGTGTCCACCAGTATACTATATATATACTTAGAGCAGTACGGTAGGCCACTGCTGTACCTACCTCTGTGTCGTCACTCGTCATCCATTAAGTATACTATACATCTACATTCTATACCTGTGGTGCATTTTAGACAGTTTTGCAGTTTGCTGACAGTGTCCACCAGTATACTATATATATATATACTTATAGCAGTACGGTAGGCCACTGCTGTACCTACCTCTGTGTCGTCACTCGTCATCCATTAAGTATACTATCCATCTACATTCTATACCTGTGGTGCATTTTAGACAGTTTTGCAGTTTGCTGACAGTGTCCACCAGTATACTATATATATATACTTATAGCAGTACGGTAGGCCACTGCTGTACCTACCTCTGTGTTGTCACTCGTCATCCATTAAGTATACTATCCATCTACATTCTATACCTGTGGTGCATTTTAGACAGTTTTGCAGTTTGCTGACAGTGTCCACCAGTATACTATATATATATACTTATAGCAGTACGGTAGGCCACTGCTGTACCTACCTCTGTGTCGTCACTCGTCATCCATTAAGTATACTATCCATCTACATTCTATACCTGTGGTGCATTTTAGACAGTTTTGCAGTTTGCTGACAGTGTCCACCAGTATACTATATATATACTTATAGCAGTACGATAGGCCACTGCTGTACCTACCTCTGTGTCGTCACTCGTCATCCATTAAGTATACTATCCATCTACATTCTATACATGTGGTGCATTTTAGACAGTTTTGCAGTTTGCTGACAGAGTCCACCAGTATACTATATATATACTTATAGCAGTACGGTAGGCCACTGCTGTACCTACCTCTGTGTCGTCACCCGTCATCCATTAAGTATACTATCCA
Organism: Pseudophryne corroboree; assembly: GCF_028390025.1. Taxonomy (NCBI): domain Eukaryota; kingdom Metazoa; phylum Chordata; class Amphibia; order Anura; family Myobatrachidae; genus Pseudophryne; species Pseudophryne corroboree. The sequence goes on from NC_086448.1 coordinate 42,319,645, forward strand.
TCTACATTCTATACCTGTGGTGCATTTTAGTTTTGCGCAGTAAATATAGTAGTAGGCCATTGCTATTGATACTGGCATATAATTCCACACATTAAAAAATGGAGAACAAAAATGTGGAGGGTAAAATAGGGAAAGATCAAGATCCACTTCCACCTCGTGTTGAAGCTGCTGCCACTAGTCATGGCCGAAACGATGAAATGCCATCAACGTCGTCTGCCAAGGCCGATGCCCAATGTCATAGTAGAGAGCATGTAAAATCCAAAACACAAAAGTTCAGTAAAATGACCCAAAAATCAAAATTAAAAGCATCTGAGGAGAAGCGTAAACTTGCCAATATGCCATTTACGACACGGAGTGGCAAGGAACGGCTGAGGCCCTGGCCTATGTTCATGGCTAGTGGTTCAGCTTCACATGAGGATGGAAGCACTCATCCTCTCGCTAGAAAAAAGAAAAGACTTAAGCTGGCAAAAGCACAGCAAAGAACTGTGCGTTCTTCAAAATCACAAATCCCCAAGGAGAGTCCAATTGTGTCGGTTGCGATGCCTGACCTTCCCAACACTGGACGGGAAGAGCTTGCGCCTTACACCATTTGCACACCCCCTGGAAGTGCTGGAATGAGCACCCGTAGTCCAGTTCCTGATAGTCAAATTGAAGATGTCACTGTTGAAGTACACCAGGATGAGGATATGGGTGTTGCTGGCACTGGGGAGGAAATTGACAAGGAGGATTTTGATGGTGAGGTGGTTTGTTTAAGTCAGGCACCCGGGGAGACACCTGTTGTCCGTGGGAGGAATATGGCCATTGACATGCCTGGTCAAAATACAAAAAAAATCAGCTCTTCGGTGTGGAATTATTTCAACACAAATGCGGACAACAGGTGTCAAGCCGTGTGTTGCCTTTGTCAAGCTGTAATAAGTAGGGGTAAGGACGTTAACCACCTAGGAAAATCCTCCCTTATACGTCACCTGCAGCGCATTCATCATAAGTCAGTGACAAGTTCAAAAACTTTGGGTGACAGCGGAAGCAGTCCACTGACCACTAAATCCCTTCCTCTTGTAACCAAGCTCCTGCAAACCACACCACCAACTCCCTCAGTGTCAATTTCCTCCTTACCCGGGAAAACCTATAGTCCTGCAGGCCATGTCACTGTCAAGTCTGACGAGTCCTCTCCTGCCTGGGATTCCTCCGATGCATCCTTGAGTGTAACGCCTACTGCTGCTGGCGCTGCTGTTGTTGCTGCTGGGAGTCAATCGTCATCCAAGAGGGGAAGTCGGAAGACCACTTGTACTACTTCCAGTAAGCAATTGACTGTCCAACAGTCCTTTGCGAGGAAGATGAAATATCACAGCAGTCATCCTGCTGCAAAGCAGATAACTCAGGCCTTGGCAGCCTGGGCGGTGAGAAACGTGGTTCCGGTATCCATCGTTAATTCAAAGGCAACTATAGACTTGATTGAGGTACTGTGTCCCCGGTACCAAATACCATCTAGGTTCCATTTCTCTACGCAGGCGATACCGAAAATGTACACAGACCTCACAAAAAGACTCACCAGTGTCCTAAAAAATGCAGTTGTACCCAATGTCCACTTAACCACGGACATGTGGACAAGTGGAGCAGGGCAGACTCAGGACTATATGACTGTGACAACCCACTGGGTAGATGTATTGCCTCCCGCAGCAAGAACAGCAGCGGCGGCACCAGTAGCAGCATCTCGCAAACGCCAACTCATTCCTAGGCAGGCTACGCTTTGTATCACCGCTTTCCAGAATAGGCACACAGCTGACAACCTCTTACAGCAACTGAGGAAGATCATCGCAGAATGGCTTACCCCAATTGGACTCTCCTGGGGATTTGTGACATCGGACAATGCCAGCAATATTGTGCGTGCATTACATCTGGGCAAATTCCAGCACGTCCCATGTTTTGCACATACCTTGAATTTGGTGGTGCAGAATTATTTAAAAAACGACAGGGGCGTGCAAGAGATGCTGTCGGTGGCTCGAAGAATTGCAGGCCACTTTCGTCATTCAGCAACGCGTACAGAAGACTGGAGCACCACCAAACATTCCTGAACCTGCCCTGCCATCATCTGAAGCAAGAGGTGGTAACGAGGTGGAATTCAACCCTCTATATGCTTCAGAGGATGGAGGAGCAGCAAAAGGCCATTCAAGCCTATACATCTGCGCACGATATAGGCAAAGGAGGGGGAATGCACCTGACTCAAGCGCAGTGGAGAATGATTTCAACGTTATGCAAGGTTCTGCAACCCTTTGAACTTGCAACACGTGAAGTCAGTTCAGACACTGCCAGCCTGAGTCAGGTCATTCCCCTCATCAGGCTTTTGCAGAAGAAGCTGGAGACACTGAAGGAGGAGCTAAAACAGAGCGATTCCGCTAGGCATGTGGGACTTGTGGATAGAGCCCTTAATTTGCTTAACCAGGATTCACGGGTTGTCAATCTGTTGAAATCAGAGCACTACATTTTGGCCACCATGCTCAATCCTAGATTTAAAACCTACCTTGTATCTCTCTTTCCGGCAGACACAAGTCTGCAGAGGTTCAAAGACCTGCTGGTGAGAAAATTGTCAAGTCAAGCGGAACGTGACCCGTCAACATCTCCTCCTTCACATTCTCCCGCAACTGGGGGTGCGAGGAAAAGGCTAAGAATTCCTAGCCCACCCGCTGGCGGTGACGCAGGGCAGTCTGGAGCGAGTGCCACTGCTGACATCTGGTCCGGACTGAAGGACCAGCCAATGATTACTGACATGTCGTCTACTGTCACTGCATATGATTCTCTCACCATGGAAAGAATGGTGGAGGATTATATGAGTGACCGCATCCAAGTAGGCACGTCAGACAGTCCGTACGTATACTGGCAGGAAAAAGAGGCAATTTGGAGGCCCTTATACAAACTAGCTTTATTCTACCTAAGTTGCCCTCCCTCCAGTGTGTACTCCGAAAGAGTGTTTAGTGCAGCCGCTCACCTTGTCAGCAATCGGCGTACGAGGTTACTTCCAGAAAATGTGGAGAAGATGATGTTCATCAAAATGAATTATAATCAATTCCTCCGTGGAGACATTCACCAGCAGCAATTGCCTCCAGAAAGTACACGGGGACCTGAGATGGTGGATTCCAGTGGGGACGAATTAATAATCTGTGAGGAGGGGGATGTACACAGTGAAAGGGGTAAGGAATCGGAGGATGATGATGAGGTGGACATCTTGCCTCTGTAGAGCCAGTTTGTGCAAGGAGAGATTGATTGCTTCTTTTTTGGTGGGGGCCCAAACCAACCAGTCATTTCAGTCACAGTCATGTGGCAGACCCTGTCGCTGAAATGATGGGTTCGTTAAAGTGTGCATGTCCTGTTTATACAACATAAGGGTGGGTGGGAGGGCCCAAGGACAATTCCATCTTGCACCTCTTTTTTCTTTCATTTTTCTTTGCATCATGTGCTGTTTGGGGACAATTTTTTTGAAGTGCCATCCTGTCTTGATTGACACTGCAGTAACACTCCTAGATGGGCCAGGTGTTTGTGTCGGCCACTTGTGTCGCTTAGCTTAGTCAAACAGCCACCTTGGTGCGCCTCTTTTTTTTTTTTTTGCATCATGTGCTGTTTGGGGACAATTTTTTGGAAGTGCCATCCTGTCTTGATTGACACTGCAGTGCCACTCCTAGATGGGCTAGGTGTTTGTGTCGGCCACTTGTGTCGCTTAGCTTAGTCAAACATCCACCTTGGTGCGCCTTTTTTTCTTTGCATCATGTGCTGTTTGGGGACAATTTTTTTGAAGGGCCATCCTGCCTGACACTGCAGTGCCACTCCTAGATGGGCCAGGTGTTTGTGTTGGCCACTTGTGTCGCTTAGCTTAGTCACACAGCGACCTTGGTGCGCCTCTTTTTTTCTTTGCATCATGTGCTGTTTGGGGACAATTTTTTTGAAGGGCCATCCTGCCTGACACTGCAGTGCCACTCCTAGATGGGCCAGGTGTTTGTGTCGGCCACTTGTGTCACTTAGCTTAGCCATCCAGCGACCTCCGTGCAAATTTTAGGACTAAAAATAATATTGTGAGGTGTGTTGTGTTCAGAATAGACTGGAAATGAGTGGAAATTATGGTTATTGAGGTTAATAATACTATGGGATCAAAATGACCCCCAAATTCTATGATTTAAGCTGTTTTTTGAGGGTTTTGAAAAAAACACCCAAATCCAAAACACACCCGAATCCGACAAAAAAATTTCGGTGAGGTTTTGCCAAAACGCGTCCGAATCCAAAACACGGCCGCGGAACCGAACCCAAAACCAAAACACAAAACCCGAAAAAATTTCCGGTGCACATCACTAATTCCAAGTATGACCTGGACATATCAATCACCATCGTCAGTAGGATGCGTCGGAAAATGGAATGGACCTTTGATGCTAGAAGGTAAAATACCGGAAGCAGTATACAGCATAAATCAACACTGTTAATAACCCCCTGATAAGTGATAAAACAATGACGTAAATCATTATACAGAGTGTGTACTATATATATATATATATATATATATATACATACACTGCTCAAAAAAATAGAGGGAACACTTAAACAACACAATGGGGTATATTTACTAAGGTCCCGATTTTGACCGAGATGCCGTTTTTTCTTCAAAGTGTCATCTCGGTAATTTTCTAAGCAAAAATCACGGCAGTGATGAGGGCATTCATATTTTTTTTGAAGTTGGAGTAAAAAAATACGAATGAATACACCATCGGTCAAAACGCGGCTGTTTAGGTATGAATCACGGTCATTTACTAACCATTCGTATTTGTAATGTCTACCGTGAAAATGCTTTTGCGGTCGTGAAAAAATACAATTAGTTAAAAAGTCCTAAAAAAAAGTAGACCTGCTTTTGAGAAGCGTGTTTACATGTGTATTCAATTAGCCATTAGTCACACCTGAATGTTTGGCCCTATAAAAGGGTCCAAGGCACATTTTGAACATCTCTCACTCTGAAATGGCGGCTGTGGTGTGTGCTACCGATTTTTTGGTTGCTGGGGGATACCTGAGAGTGATCCATGACTCGTCCATAAATCAGGGCCAGGTAAGTGAACATGGTCAGCAGGTTGAGCAGGTGCCGCGGAGGCTGCGCCAGCCACGATTTTTTAGGGGACGTTTAAACTTAAACGCATTGTCTGATGATAGGGTCATACAGATGTTTCGCCTAAATAGAAACAACATTTTCCGTCTGTATGACCTTGTCAAACTGGGACTAGACCCTGAGACAGCACGCTCTCGCTCTGTCTCAGGCCTGCACAAACTCCTGGCTGTGTTACACTTTATGGCTACTGGGAGCTTCCAGTCTGTGACAGGTGACGTCATCGGTGTCTCCCAGCCCACCTTTTCAAAATATTTGAACCAGGTGAGTTGAAATATATATACACGTCTATATCTAAGTGTTGCTTCTGTTAGGTCTTAGAACACAGTATTGTATTGAATACAGATCATGACACTCACCTTATATTTATTAATGTCCACTCAGGTTTTGGATGTCTTGGAACCCCATATAAATGCCTCTATCTGCTTCCCTACCCAGGAGTCGCAGTGGCATGCTGTCAGGGTAGCTTTCTATGAGCTTGCTGGCATGCCCAATGTGCTGGGGGCCATAGATTGCACACACGTTGAGCTGAGACCACCTAGGGGCCGACAATATATTTATACTAATCGACATATGGACAAATCCTCTAATGTCCAGGTGGTTTGTGATGCAAATCTCAACATTATGAGTGTGGTTGCAGGTTACCCTGGCGGCTGCCATGACTCCTTCATCCTCAGTCAGTCATCTCTGTTCGATAAATTTGAGGCCGGACAAATGCCTGATGGCTGGCTGCTGGGTATGTTCCAAGTGTGTTGTGTGTATGTGTGGTAACTTCAAACTCCATTGTTTTTTAGGGTAATTACTCATCATAGACATGTACTAATGTTGCCTATATCTGTTTTTCAGGTGATGGGGGTTATGGCTGCTACTCTTGGCTACTTACTCCATTGTCCCATCCTGATTCTCCTGCTGAACACAGTTACATTCAAGCACATAAGTCTACGCGGAACGTGATAGAAAGATGTTTTGGTGTGTTGAAATCTCGGTTTCGGTGTCTGGATAAATCTGCTGGGCTTTTGTTGTATAGTCCCTCCAAGGTGACTAGGATTGTGTTCTGCTGCTGTTTTCTCCATAATCTGTGTTTGAAACAACATCTGCCACATGATGATGGAGAAAACAGTCAGCAAGCAGAGGAGTTAGAAACATCTGGTGACAGTGTGAGTACAGATGTAGGGAGGCAGGTAAGGCAAGAAGTGATTCAGCTGTATTTTACCCGTAAGTATTTTTTATTACAAATCACCTTGACTAACCACTTTGATTAAATGTATTGTAGGTGTGAATGTGTGTTTTGTTCGTTAGTGTTTGTTCTTTATACTGGTCTGTACATTTTTGATAATCAAATTCAAAAAAACATTGTCACTCATTCCCCCATTAAAACAAACACACATAGCGAGTTTTACAATGATTTACGCGGACACAGGAATTTTTGAGAATACAATAGTAACAATTTTATTGTGTAACACAAATTTCATGTATTCTTCATTTTTTTTTCTTTTGTGTGCTGGGTGCAGAGGTTTGAGTAGGGTCGCTGGGCCGTGTTCTGCTTGATCGTCGAACAGGGGAGGTAACTGGGGTCTGGCTAGGGGTAGTCGTTCCTGAGCTGGAGCTGGCTTGTTGTGCTGCCATCAGAGTTATGCTTTGGCTCAAGTTATGAATACTGGCATTCAGCTGATTATTTGTGGCAGTGTTGCTGGCCACAATCCGAGACAAAGTTTCATTCACTACCTGATTGTGCTGGATAACTTGGATTAGGGCTTGTTGCTGCCGCTGTTGCTCATCGATGATGTGCGTCAAATTTGAAAGCATTTGCGTGTTGTCCGCCCTGATTTGCTCCATTGATGTCGCAATTCTGCCTACCTGAACAATCAGTCTTCCCGAGTTCCGACTAATGCGCGGAAGATGATGGGGCAGACTGGCAAGGTGTTGTGTGTGTGTGTTCAGGTAGGCAGTGTTTTGGACCTGTTGTGTGGCCCAACTGGTCCAAAAGTCTGCGGACATTTGTTGCTGGGGTGGAGTAGGGATCAATTGTGGCCTTACTGAGGCTTGGGGCATATCCTGCTGCTGGGTTGGCTGGCTAGGATCAACGGGCGTAAGGTGCAGTGTAAATGTTGGTTGTTGGTCAGGTTCCTGCTGGTCCTCCTCGGCCATGATGGTTGGGTCTGTATGGGGTGGCCAACAGGCACTGTTTAGTTATAATTAAATATCTTTGCTTGTCCTAAACATGCCATACTTAATAATACTCATGCCAATTTTTTTTTTAAGGTGTGTTTAAAAAAACTAGGAATCTTTCCTTTACAAACACATATGTGCCTTCACAGGCGTGCGCAGAGACTGACTTGCGGGTTCCGCACCGAACTTCCCCCCCTCCACAGCATTATAGTGTTCTCTCACCTCCCCTGTCCTGGATATAGACTGCTCACCTGGACGGCCCAGAGGAGTAGATCAGGTAAGCAGTCTACATCCAGGACAGGGGAGGTGTGAGAACACTATAATGCTGTGGAGGGGGTGGGGGGTTAAGTCCGGTGTGAAACCCGCTATTCATTTTCTGTGCACGCCTGTGGGATCAATTTCCTAAGATGGGTGTTTAATTTAAAATGGGATGTTGGCCATAGCAACCAATAACACTTTATTTCTCTTTTATTTTGCACCTTCAAGAAGAGAATACCTGGAATCTGAATGGTTGCTACGGGAAAACATGCCATCTCAAATAGAACTCACATCTTAGTAAATGTACTGTGTCTTACTTTTTGATTTTGATAATTTAATGTTTTTACTCACCAGACAGCTGAGGTGATCGTGGCTCATCACTTTGGGGACTAGCCAAAATTGCCTGTGGTGGCTGGGCCAGCACTGCGGAGATGCGCCGCCTGGGTGGTGAAGATGGAGCCGCAGAATCAGACTCCACGCGACGCGTCTTACTGGGCCTCCTAGGAAAACTCACAGAGCCCTGTGATGGCCTCCTTAGAGGAGGGCGGCTTGCAGAAGACGAACCTATGTAAAAATATAAACATTAATATTTTGTGCTTCTATGTGTTTGCAGAATATGTGACTACAGTGAATTCTTACCTGCATTCCCACCATCTCCATCAGTTGGCTGTGGCCTGTCTGTGGCGCTTCGCTGGCGTACTGTTGAAAAATTGGAAACAACATTATTACCATACGTTGAATACTCATTGTTATATGAAACTCATTATTGTGATGTAAACATCTTGAACCTAATGTTAAGTAAACTATTTTATGTTTAAGCAATTCTGGATTACTTAATTGGGTGTGTATTCGGAAATTAAGATGGTGTTGCAATAATTAAGCCATAAATATAGATTAATTCTGCACAAGATATTGCAGTGAATTTGAAAGCCATAATTGACACAAACAATTTTTTTATTATAAAAAAAACACCACAAACATCATTAACAAAAAAACTAACAATATTTAAAAAATGCTATTCTCAAAAACAGTTAGGGACAAGCAAGATCTCTGATTATGTATTAGAACTACACATACCAGCATGCACTGCAACAGATTTAACATTCACTAATAACAAAACTCAGCCAATGCATGATGGGACTTGTAGTTTTGAAACACATTTACAGCTACAGGTTGCACAGGCCTGCACGATATCACCAACACAATGTTTCCATATTTAAAAACACAGTAAAAAGTAGCAACATTAACTTTTTGAAAAATGAAATATACAACACATAATTTAGACAAACTCACCATCCAGCCTTGGGCGGTCCGAATCCCGGACATGAGTCGCAGACACCACTTCGGCAGGAATAAGGGTCCGCACAGGCTCCTCCCAATCACGATAAGTAGCCCTGAAGGGGTGTCCACCCCCGGTTTGGCGGACTGATTTGGCCTCCTTGGCCATCTTGGCCTTGACACGGCGCTTTATGTCATAAAATCTTTTACGGCACGTGTCCTCAGTCCGCCTCACCACACCCTCACAATTAACTGCCGCTATAACTTTAGCCCACAGGACAGACTTCCTACGTGAGCACACCTTGGCAGCATCCTGCCCAAACAATTGGCGATGATGCCTCATCAGCTCCCGCACCAAAGCCATGTTTTCTGCATAGCTGAACTTAACATTGCGCCCAGTCTTGGTAGTGGTGCGTGGCTGCGGAGCCACAGCACCTTCACTATCACTGGAAAACGCAAGAACAGGCACCCCCTCCTCCTCACTAACCTCCTCCACCTCACTCACCTCCTCCCTCTCACTAACCTCCTCCACCTCACTCACCTCCTCCCTCTCAATCACCTCCTCCACCTCACTCACCTCCTCCCTCTCACTCACCTCCTCCACCTCACTCACCTCCTCCCTCTCACTAACCTCCTCCACCACACTGACCTCTGACTGAGACATAACTACAAAAAACACAGAGAGAAAAAAACAGATAACACACTCCTCCACTACCACTACACACCACACACCCAACACAGACACACTCACTCACAAACAATGACAATAGACTTGAAAAAAAAAACCAGGACAAAAAAGTAGACAAACTTTGAAAAAACTACACAACAAGTATGACAAGACTACTTACACACACAGTACAACACTCAACAATCGCAAAACTCCGCTCCAAAACCACCAAAAACTCCACCAAACTCACCAACTCCTAATACACCTTCCTCTCTCCTCTCCACTAGCTAAACCCACGAGGTGCGGACGGTTTGTGGCGTTTTTATAGTAATGTGCACAGACACTCCTCCATCACGAATACAACCAATCACGGACGAGTGACAAAAACGAAACTTAGGAAAAAAACGCGGCCGTGCACGGACAAACACTGCCGTAACAGACATGTGACGCAGTCGTAAGAAAAATTATTAACACGGCCGTAAAACCACAAAATCGGCCGCGTTATAACCAAAAAAAACACGAATGACATCGACATCGGACAACACTAAAAATACAAATACGACATCTTAGTAAATTAGTCGTAATCCATTCAAAAAGTTGCAATTTTACACTTTCGATGTCATTCGTGTTGATTCTCACTACAATTCGTTACTATTACGAATCTTAGTAAATTTACCCCAATGTAACTCCAAGTCAATCACACTTCCGTGAAATCAAACTGCCCACTCAGGAAGCAACACTGATTGACAATCAATTTCACATGCTGTTGAAATTGAATTTTGTGTTTTAAAAAAGTGTCCTTAGATGCAAGGGGAGGCTTAATTGCCTCTAAATTGGTAAAATGCGAGATGAGCATGATATATCATTATAATACATTGTCTCCGATGGGTATTAATAAAGATTTCGAAATTAAGTGGTTTTTATAAAATTTTATGGTTCATATGATTATTATGTGTGGATTTTAATTATTATTTATTTTTTATTTCATCTACTTCTTTATTGAAAACACGGTGTCAAAGTCCATATACAGTCCGCAATAAGATGGCTGCGCCAAACCTTAAGAATTGAATGGAGGTCTTCCCCTTATACACATATATATATATATATATATATATGAGTGGGCGATCCGGAGACATACACATATATATATATATATATATATATATATGAGTGGGCGGTCCGGAGACATTTTAAATGGAAGCCCCGAGGTTGGAACGCAAATGCGGGATTTCACCAGAAGTGACATTACCGGAAGCCGCGATGGTGGAACGCAAATGCGGAAGTAGGGCGACTTCCGGAGTGAATGGATAGGAGCACACGTTGGCGCCAAGATTGGTCTTCAGAAACGGAGCGGAACACTAGAAATGGACATTAGGAATAGACTTTTTGTCTGGAGGATGTATTAGGAATTAGTAGTTAGTTTATCAATGTCTGGAAATAGGTTTTTCCCATTAACGATTAAATACATCATTGAGGGGGATATATATAGACAACCCTGGGGGATGGTTTTATATGCCTTGAGAAAGATACTGGAAAGTATTGAAACGCGTTAGCTGAATTGTATGGACGGTTGGAGAAGCCTGGGAAGGATCCATAGACGGATGTTTAAGGTGCTGGGGACGCCTGGTTTATGTTATTATCTGCCTTATATCTGCCTTTATATGGTGAGAGTCCAATCACTTCTCTGTTTTTATTTTGTGTGATATTAAACAGTATTATACTATATCTGTTTGTATCCTTTTATGATATCAAATTATTGTGGAGACGTTTGGAAGAAGAGGTGGGAATTCCATTAAGAATTAAATCTTCTCCTGTTTATGCGTCATCTGTCTACAAAGGGTAGACTTAATACATGGTACGGATCCCTTTTGCAGTGTATAATACAAAGAACCGGTGGATGTGACAGTGTTACACTATTTGTGTTCCTTTTTTTATTTGCATGTTGGAGGCAGAAAGATCAGAATTTTAGACGTGGTCCAGAACATAAGTTCTATTTGTGGAATTCTGTGGCGCCTAAGGACGGTTCGGTGATATATTTTGGAATTGTTAATTTAATAAGAATATTTCATACATTCTGAATTAGGATGTGTTATTTTAGTGTTCCCTTTATTTTTTTGAGCAGTTTATATCTCCTATATAATAGCCCAGATCTGTGACTCTGCCTGGCCCTCTAACGCTGGGCATGGCTAGGAGCTCTCATTGGGTTAGTGGCAGGTCTATCACACCCAGTCCACAGCTGATTGGGCGAGAAACACCCTCCCACACAGCTTACATCCAATGGGAGTCTCTGCCCTTTGCCTGCTGTGTTTTCACAGAGCAGGATTAGCAATGGGACTGATGGAGCTGCAGCTCCAGCCCCACATCCCAAAGTAGGCCCACTGCATCTACAGCATCATACCCTCCAACAATTTACACATAAAAATTTAAACAAATTCAAAAGGGGGCGTGGCCACGGGTACAGCAGCGTGGCCATGCCCCCTTTCCTATACTTTCAATTGAAGATTGGAGAGTCAAAAATCGGTACAGACCATAAAAAAAAGGTACTGTACCTGCCAAAAAGGTACAGCTGGAGGGTATGCCACTGCATCTGCAGCAAGTCTGTGCACTGTAGATAGGGGAAAAAAATCCTTTTACTGCAGCGTCCTATATCCTGCTGCCGGTCCGCCTGCCCCCTCCAGCATCAACAATCCCCACTACCTAGCCACAGCGCAGGTGGAACAAAAGCAGCTGCGGCTACCGGCATAGATGTGTGTGAACGGCGCAGCGGAAAGCTTTCATAGCCCTCCCTACGCCGCATACTCTCTGAGCACCGGAACCTCCTCTGCACATGATGACACAGAAGTGCCTCCCCTCCACAGCCGCGCCCAGATCCTAAGAGGCCCTGACTCCGCAATACAGCACCTGTGCTGCCGGCCTGGAAGTCCCGAGATGGCTAATGTAATGGATAGAGTGGGGGATAATGCGGAGAATAATGTCTGGACGCTGAATCAATGTAAAAGGTGACAGTGCTGTGCAGTGCAGTGGGTGTGCAGTCAGGGCCAGTGCTAGGGTGTTCAGCACCGCCCTGTAAACTATAAATTTGCGCCCTCGCATTCTTTACAAAGGGACAGTGCACATAATACCCCCTGTAATAGAGACACTTACACATGTAACGCCCCCTGTACCAGAGACGCATACACATGTAACGCCCCCTGTACCAGTGATGCTTACACAAGTAACACCCCCTGTAGTAGTGACGCTTGCACACGTAACGCCTGCTGTACCAGTGATGCTTACACACGTAACGCCCCCTGTACCAGTGATGCATACACACATAACACCCCCCATACCAGTGACGCTTATACACGTAACGCCCTCCTGTACCAGTGATGCTTACACACGTAACGCCCCCTGTACCAGTGACGCTTACACACGTAACGCCCCCTGTACCAGTGATGCTTACACGCGTAATGCCCCCTGTAGCAGTGAAGCTTACACGCGTAACGCCCTCTGTACCAGTGCCACTTAGACACGTAACGCCCTCTGTACCAGTGCCGCTTAGACACGTAACGCCCCTGTTTCTGTGCCGCTTAGACACATAACGCCCCCTGTACCAGTGACGTTTACACATGTAATGCCCACCTGTACCAGTGATGCTTACACATGTAACGCCCCCTGTGCCAGTGCTGATTGCACACGTAACACTCCCTGTAGCAGTGGCGCTTACACAAGTAACACAAGTACCAGTGATGCTTACACATGTAATGCCCCCTCTACCAGTGCCGCTTACACACATAATGGCCCCTGTACCAGTGCTGCTTACACACGTAACGCCCCATGTACCAATGCCACTTAGACATGTAACGCCTCCTGTACCAGTGACGCTTACACACATTATGCCGCAGTCACACATACACACACAAACACACAGCAGACACACACACACACATATATATATATATATATATATATACACAAACACATATACATACATTACACACATACACAGTCACACATATATACAGTACACACACACACACACACACACACACACACACACACACACACACACACACTCTCTTTTCAGACACTTACCTAATGAAGTCTGGCTGGCCAAAGCTGTAGCAGCTCATCCTCCTGCTGCAGCATGGTCCCGTCTAGCTCCACCCCTTATTCCCATCTAGCTCTGCCCCCTTTTGCTCCCGCCCGGCCACTGAATGTCACACAGGGGAGGGGAGAAGGAGGCTTTGTGCTACCGGCGTCGAGGGGGAGAGGAGGTTTAGTGCTGCCGGCGCCGCTGCCGGTGTGACAGCAGCCGGCAGCAGGGATAGCAGCAGCAGCTCAGCACAGGGATGCAGAGCAGGGAGAACGCCTCTCCTTCCTGGTGCCTCCCTGCACTGCATCCCTTTGCTGATTGGCTAGCGCCGGGCCTGTGTGCAGTGTCACTGACACTGACACTTCACAGCACTCTCACCTTTTACATTGATTCAGCCAGTCAGTCAGTTCTGCCAGCCAGTCACTATTGTTAGCACCAGTGTCCCAACGCATCACATTACAGGGAAGTAGATGCACTAAATAAACTACAGCTCCCAGCAGCCCTTAGCGCCGAAGCATTCCGGCCCATAGTGCTGCTGGGAGCTGTAGTTTATTGAGTGCATCTTCTTCCCTGTAATGCGGCGCTAACAATAGTGACTGGCTGCTGTGCGAGTCTCTGGGAGAGCCACTGCCAAAGGGAGGACAGCAGCTTAGCTGCTGACAGGAGGAGAAGCAGGAGAAGCATTACCCGCACCCCCCACTCACAGTACCTCTGTGCCCCATCCATGGCACCCCCACACACACCCTCCAGCACCTGCAGTAGTGCTGACCCCCTCCCCCACCCACAGCAACACCGCATCCGCCCCTACCCTACCCGGGGCACCCCCGCAACTGCTCCTCCCCTACCCACGGTGGCTCCGGACCCCAACCCACGGCACCCACTCACCCTCCCCCACCCATGGTACCACCACATCAGCCCCTCCCCGGCCTGCGGTACCACCACAACTGCCCCTCCCCCTCCCACGGCACCCCCCGATCCCATCCGCATCTTCCCTGCACCCGCCACTCCCCCAACCAAAGCACCTACTAGGTGATTCATCGGGCCCTGCGTGCGCTGTTCACGCCATTGCAAGGGGCTTCGACCCCTTAACCATTGCATGCTCTTTGTGCAATATTTAACCACTCACACAATTATGATTGGAGGTAATACTCCATATAATAAAAATATTGCACGCCACAAGGGTGTGCAAGGGTTAAGGGGGCGTAGCCCCTTACAGCGGTGTGAAGAGCACCCGTAGGGCACGATGAATCACCTAGCATATATATATATATATATATATATATATATATACAGTAAAGAGATGGAAGATCGGTGGCACTCATAGGACTTGCTTACATTTATAAGATACACCCTGTGACACTGTGTCTGTCAACGGACACAGTGTCACAAGGTGTATCTTATGAATGTTAGCAAGTACTATGAGTGGCACCGATCTTCCATATCGTTACATTTGGCCGTACAGACAACCGGGGGGGGGGAGGGTGGCACCGAGGCAATCCATTTTTGGATATATATATATATACAGTATATAGATGGAAGAAGGTGCAGAACTTGGCTCCAAAGAGACATGATGTGGTCTGTGTAACTTTAACAACATTTCACGATGTAATTTTTACAGATGAATCATCTGTTGCTCTTGAGAGGTTCTCCAGAATGTCATTCCGGAAATGTCACCATATCTCATTAAAGCCACGACCAAAGCATCCATTGAAGGTCCATGTATGGGGAGGCATATCACGATTAGGAGCTGGTCCCCTATTATTTTTCGAAGGTACTGTACTTTATTATGTGCCTGTGTTCTGTAAAAATACATGTTATACTGTACAATACATGTAAATGCACAATAAAATGATTTGAACAACATTTTCTAATTTCTGTAGGGATCATGGATAAGCAATTCTTCCAAGAAAAAATAGTTGAGGGATGTATGGTGCCATTCGTGAGCAAATATTACCCATCTCATCACAGGATATTCCAAGACAATGATCCTAAACACTCTGCCTCAGCCAAATTTATGGAAGAGAAAGGTATCAATTAGTAACGTACACCACCAGAGTGAGTATTGTTTTAATACTGTACAAGTAAAATTTTGGATAGCACTCTAGTACTGTAAATGTATTTTTTGGTTTAATGAACCGTACAATACCGTATGTTTTATTTTCTCTTTTTAACTTCATTAAGTAACAAACATTTTTTCTGTACTGTTTTTTTAGATCACTGGACATGAATCCAATTGAATTATTGTGGGCTCAATTGAAGAGATACATTAGGAGTGTTGCAAAGCCAACAACAAAACAGCAGCTGTTTGATGGGATTCAAAAATTTTGGCTAGAAGTACTCACACCTGAATATTGTAATAATTATATAAATTACCTGTATAAAGTATTACCTGTTATAGTTGAAAGAAATGGTCAAGCCACAAATATGTAGTTCTGTACTGTATTTTTTATATAAAATTTTAATCAATGCATTATTAAAAATGTTTATAAAATTGCCTTTCTCTGAATATTGCGTAAGTTATATAATACATATGGTAATACTGTTATTGATGTGTATAAACAGTTCTTTACAGTTTTATAAGTCCTGAATAATAGAGTACTGTACATTTTTGATCAGTACAGTACATAAAATCTGATTTTGTAATAAAGACTTTTTTTTACATATATATTGATGGTTTTCCAATAGATATTCCATTATACAGTATGGAATGGTAAATGGGGGTAAATGTACAGTATGATGTGTCATTATGGGGGAGAAGTGTTATTAAACATAGAAACATACTGTACAGTACTGTACTGTAGAAACATACAGTAGAATTTGATGGCAGATAAGAACCACTCTGTCCATCTAGTATGACCCTTTTTTTTTTTTTTTTTTTACAATATTTTTAGCTCAAACCTTATTTGATCCTAGCCCCCCTTTCCATTCTCTGCTCCAAACTACAGAACAGTACTTTCAGTACTGTATTCAGATTTTTAGTCTTTCTGGGTACAGTACTGTACTGCAAGCTCAGTGAGACAGTACATTATTTCTAAAGTACTGTACATTAATTCCAGAGGTTGCTGTGTATAGTACTGTATCACACCTTTACAGTAAGACTGTACAGTATCTTGATAATGACTTATATACAGTACCTTTACTGTACATTACTGTATTTACTGAGCTGTACAGTATACTTTATTTTGGTAAAAAACACTAACAACAATAATTCGGTCATCCTGACAATGGGTAATTGCCTTATAGGGCCTGATTGTACACAAATGCAGTTTTCCTTGTGTCTTTGCTGCTGGTGTGTCTGAGGGGCAGATTGGGAAATAAAAGTTGTCCTGTACTATTGTCTAGAAGTGTCCCAAGATGGGCAGCACAAGAGGCACAGTATAACGTACCATGAAGCCATGAATTGGGACAATACAGTGTACTAAGTGTTGTGGTTGGGTCTCTTGTCATATGTGGGCTGGGGCCACATGGCAAAACCTAAAACAGGCCACACAGACAAATCAGCCTACCGGGATCCTTCCATGATGAGGCCTATGCCCTATCTCCCCCTGACTGTAACAATGTGTCATGCATGATGTCACAACTCGGCGGACATGTATTGTGATGTCAGTCACTGGTGGACACAGCAGCCAGGTCTGGCAACAGCAGGGACAAAGGAGTATGCTTGTACCAGGCTCCCAAACTCAGAGGGGCTATGCACCCTCAAGAATCTTGGACATTAGTTTCTCATACAGCACTGGTACTGTATACAGTACCTTAGCTGTTTTAGAGTAACATGAATTCTAATAAGCACCAATATGAAGAAATGTGATTTGTCTAAGCTTCATACTATACTGTACAGTATTTTTTTTAGGTACTGTACATTACTGTATTAATCAAGTCACAATTTTGCTTACATTTTTCAGTATAAGACTGTATGTTACACACGGTTATAAATGATGTGTGTATTTGTTTTTAATTATTTTATGCAATAAAAAAGCATTTCAGAACTTTGCACAATTGTACTGAGTGCTTCCTTTATGGAGTAGAAGGTAATTCCTCTCCACACATATTCTGATGGTTCATACATTACGGTAGTTGCCTACCCTCATGGATATTGCAGGATTTTCCAAATTGCAATTATTATCTCCTAATCGCCTGCAACATACAGTACAGTACATTAAATCAAATCTCCCAGAATGTTAACCGTAGCCTGGGTAACAACAAGGAATTTGTAAGGACAGTGATTTGCACCAGTCAATACAGGTACAGTATGACTGCTACTGTACAGTATTTGTGCAAAGCAGTCCTGACTCTAAGCAACCCCCTCCTAGCCCCCCTGCAGTAGAGAAC
Organism: Pseudophryne corroboree; assembly: GCF_028390025.1. Taxonomy (NCBI): domain Eukaryota; kingdom Metazoa; phylum Chordata; class Amphibia; order Anura; family Myobatrachidae; genus Pseudophryne; species Pseudophryne corroboree. Next base: position 42,337,552 of record NC_086448.1, read on the forward strand.
ACATCCTGTGTACCAGCAAGCTTTTTACTGTACTGTACAGTATCTCAATGGCTGCTAATACTCGGAAGCGTGAGGTGCAAATGTTTTATTAGTAATACAGTAGGTGCTGTATGAAGAAACATAGATTTTGATGGAAGATACTGTAAGAACCACTTGGACCCTCTAGTCTTTAGTTAAGCAGACAAAAGACTTTGGACAAGGTTACTCTAAATTGCATTTGGAATTTAATGCATACAGTAGAGATTTGTCCATACAGTACTGTACAGTATCTACTTTATCCTGCCATGTACAGTATGTCACAGCTTGAAATCTCAGAATATAAGAGGACTTAAAGTACAGTAGCCATGCTTTGTGATTTTTCTTAAGTTGCTTCTTTAATATGGTACTTTATACATACAGTATTCTACTGTATCATGGCAAACCAAATTGTTGAGTGTACAGTAGGCTGGTCTAAAAATATACTGTACAGTAAGTCAGTTTCCAAAGAAACACTGTTCAATACTGTACATCAGGGATGGGAAACCCTCAGTCCTCCATCTGTTGTTGAACTAAACATCCCAGCATACCCAGCAACAGTTTTAGCAAGGCAAAATAGCAAAACTAGCAAAGCATGCTGGCACTGTATGTGAAGTTCATTCAACAACAGCTGGAGGACTGAAGGTTCAGTGTACAGAGTGCATAAAAATAAATAGATGGATCAGTAAAGAAAATGCTCCATGTACAGGACTGTACAGTCTTTTCCACAGGAAATGTGTATTAGAGGTACTGTATACTGTATACACTAAATGTACAGTATAATTATTTTTTTTTAAACACACAAATGCATCCCAGATGGAAATCTGCTGTACACAGCAAACAGCTTATGGTGACAGTACTCACTTACTGTATTCCCACCCATAGTAGTGGTGTATTTTGGATAGCGTAGTGAGACGCTCATGCAGCATTGCCCTGATTCATGTAAAACCTGTGTGCAAACAGTTTCTCTATTGAATGTAAAGTACAGTAACAGTACAGTACAGTATATTACAATAGAAAAAAATAGTGTCAGTGAAAAAAAACGCCTTATGACAGATACACCCTTGCCATTGGTTTTAGATTATGCCTTAATGGCGTACTGTATCCCTGACTTCAAAAGACCATACTGTACTGTTGCTTAAACTCCTTATTTTGCATCTGTATGCACTATATTTATTAATTGATCACTCTATGGGACCTTATTGCCCATGTGTATTTTAGCTAGGGTATTGAGATGCTCCTTCAGCATTGCTCTGTGTGCAAACAGTATCTCTATTGAATGTAAAGTACAGTAACAGTACAGTACAGTATATTACAAAAGAAAAAAAATAGTGTCCGTGAAAAAAACGCCTTATGACAGACACACTCTTGCCATTGTTTTTAGTTATGCCTTAATGGCTAGGGCACTTGGCCGCTCATGTACTGTACTGTATCCCTGACTTCAAAAGACCATACTGTACTGTTGCTTAAACTCCTTGTTTTGCATCTGTATGCATTATATTTATTAATTGATCACTCTATGGGACCTCATTGCCCATGTTTATTTTAGCTAGGGTATTGTGACGCTCCTTCAGCATTGCTCTGTGTGCAAACAGTATCTCTTTTGAATGTAAAGTACAGTAACAGTACAGTACAGTATATTACAAAAGAAAGAAAAATAGTGTCCGTTAAAAAAAATGCCTTATGACAGACACACCCTTGCCATTGTTTTTAGATTATGCCTTAATGGCTAGGGTACTTGGCCGCTCATGTACTGTACTGTACTGTATCCCTGACTTCAAAAGACCATACTGTACTGTTACTTAAACTCCTTGTTTTGCATCTGTATGCATTATATTTATTAATTGATCACTCTACAGGACCTCATTGCCCCTGTGTATTTTAGCTAGGTTATTGAGACGCTCCTTCAGCATTGCTCTGTAGTTTGTCAACTTGCTATGCGATCGAGTCCAGTGTATCATATACAGTACCCTCCAAGTGTACCTTTTTGGCAGGTACAGTACCTTTTTTTAGGGTCTGTACCTGCCAAAAAGGTCTTTGTACTGATTTTTGACTCTCCAAATTAACATTGAAAGTATAGGAAAGGGCCCAAGGCCACGCCACCTTTCCTAATTTGTACTGGTTTTCATGTGTAAAATGTTGCAGGGTATGGTACAGTAAGGTAGTGGGCATAGAGCTTACCTATCCCTATCGACCCTGTGTATTTTAGCTAGTGTATTCAGATGCTACTTCGTCATTGCCCCATAGCCTGCAAAACCTATGCTGTCACTCGCTTCATAGCTGAGGGCTGCAACGAGGCGGGGGGAGTCGGGCGGTGGCCATTTTGTCAACTTGCTATATGATCGAGTCCGGTGTACCGTAATGTGCATAGAGCTCACCTAACCCTATCGCCCCTGTGTATTTTAGCTAGGGGATTGTGATGTTCCTTCAGCATTGCCCCGTAGCCTGCAAAACCTATGCCATTGCTCGCTCCATAGCTGAGTGCTGGACAAGGTGACTGGAGTTAAACGGCAGTCATTTTGTCAACTTGCTATGTGATCGAGTCCGGTTTACCGTAATGTGCATATAGCTCGCCTAGACCTATCACCCCTTTGTATTTTAGCTAGAGGATTATGACGCTCCTTGAGCATTGCCCTGTAGCTCCAAAACCTATGCCATCACTCGCTCCATAGCTGAGGGCTGCCACGAGGTGACTGGAGTCGGGCGGTGGCCATTTTGTCAGTTTGCTATGCGATCGAGTCCGGTGTATCTTAATGTGCATAGAGCTTGCTTATCCCTATCTGCCCTGTGTATTTTAGCTATGGGATTGTGACGCTCCTTCAGCATTGCCCTGTAGCCTCCAAAACCTATGCTGTCACTTGCTCCATAGCTGAGGGCTGCCACGAGGAAAGAAGTCACACGTGGTAGCCATTGTATGTGTACCGTATGTGTACCGTATGGTGCATAGAACCTTATTCTCGTAGCCACTATGTATTTTACAGTAGATACGCTCCTGCAGCTTTGCCCTGCTTTATGTAAAACTTGTGTGCACACTTCTATTGAATGTGAAAGTATAGTACAGTACAATAGATACAAAAATAAAAAAATAATAAAGTGTCTGGAAAAAACTAACATGCATTCATACTTTGGGAGTTGAACCCGGGACTCTAAGCATGGGAAGCGGAACACTTCAGCACTCGAGATGAATAAGCCCATTGGTTTTGATTATGCCATAATGGCTATGGGATTAGGATGCTATCATACAATATCCCTAACATCAATAGACCACAATGTACCTGTAACGCATTCTTTAGCGTCTGTGTACACTACTGGTTTTATTTGTTGATTTGCCTGTTGGACTTGGACGCTCACATATTCCTAACGTCAATGGACTATACTGTGGCTTTATCACGTTTGTTTGCATCTGTATATACTGTACTACTGTATTTACATCTGTACACTGTAATATACTGTATGACATACTGTAGCATATTGTAGCGTAATGAGACGCACCAGTAAAGTAGTTCTTACTATGAATTTTGGTATTGTATTTTAATGGACCCACACGCGTGCGCAATGGTGATTTTAAAAAGCGACATCTGGTGGATGACCGCAGGTATTACACTTAAAGGTAACACCAAATGCTCTGTGCACCTCCCTGTGACTAGGCGCGCCTCCCAACAACCAGGCACGCCTCCTTGCACCCAGGCATGCTGCATATGCCCAATCACGACTAACGCCTCAGCCAGTCAAGATAATGTAGGCTGAATCTGTAAATGGCAGATCCAGATGCTATTACTAATACAATCATTTTCTATGGATTTAAATACATACATACTGTACAGTATATGAAGAGTGGAAGATAGCTGCGTACCAGGTGTAGTAATATAGCATTTAGGGCCTTATTTAAGTTTGATTGCAAAAGCAAAATCTTCCTCTAATGGGCAAAACCATGTGCACTGCTGGGGGGGCAGATATAGTACAACATGTGCAGAGAAAGATTCTCAGGTTGTCCATAAGAAATGTCCATATGAAGTGACAAATATACCATAAAACAGCATAAAATGTTTGGACAGTTTTCTCTAGTATAGATAGAAAAGTTAAGAATTACCTATATTAAAGATAAGAAAAACAAACTGAGAAGAAACCAACAGGGTATAGTTAAGGAACCAATTGGGTAGAAGGCATCATTAATGGTACTTTATCTCCTTTATGAACAGGAAAGGGAACCAATTGGTTCCTTAAACAACTATTTTTTCATTTATTTCTAATTTAAGCTATAAAAATAAAAAAAAGTTGCCTTTGTTTTTGTGATAGCTATTCGTTTGGTCTATTATAAAGTGATGCATAGTTAATAAATCATGCACATACTGTAGAAGACATTTCTATCACCTATAAAACAATAACATAGCTTTAAAGCCTTACAGTATACAGTACGTGCAGAAAGTTCAATTTAAAAAAAAAGGTATGTCGTATAGTACAGTATTTCACTTAACCTGAAAAAAAGAAAGCTTGGATAAAGTCAAAGTGAAATATTTAAAACTAGTGCAATCACCTTCGTTCTTACTGACCACAACAGATAAAATGTTTAAGTGCCACAAATACTCTAATGTCATTCACTTATACACTAGAGTCTAACAGCTATGCCAGGGAGCCATGGTTGATAAGTTGGCATTTGCAGAGCCTCAGGGAGAATTTGTTGGACAGTGAAGGGCATACATCAAGTACTTTTGGCAGGATGTCTGAACTCTTTTGTACATAGATTACATTTGCTAAAATCTCCCAAATTCCTCTTTAGACCATTTGCTTTTTGTAAAATGCACTTTTGCTTTATAAACATCACAGGTATTTGAATTTTCCTAACAGACTAAATATATTATATAAACATAACAACGTCAGTAATTGGAGGCTACATAATAACAAAGTACAGATGTGCTAGAATCATCCACAGCGGCACTTTACATATTTGAATTCAATTCCTAATTCAATAGATTTGTTTAATGTATTGGCTGATAAAATACTGTGGTTTCTGTACCCTCATTTTATAATAGCAGATAAAAAAAAAATGTATACTAATGTTTGTTACAAAATTAGAATTTTTCCTAAAATAAAATAAATTAATAAATATGGCAAAGTCTACTTTAGATATACTGTACTGTAAACTAATCTTCAAAATTGGTTGGACTGGGAAAAAAACAGGCCAAAACAAGATGTTTTAAAAAAGTAATTAAAGGAGCAATCCACCAATGATAATCATTACTTTAAATAACAAGTTAAGTAGCTTTTAAGCAAGTATTGTCAAAGTTATTGTTAATACTGGTCATCATCTTCTTTTAATTGACTCCCTAAATGGAAAAAATATATATATCCATAAGTATGGTTGCCACAGGTTATCATTTTTCTGGATCTCTTGTGGTGGCAGAGGGGGTAGTAAGAGGGGATGGATGTTACAGTGAAAACAAAGCTCAGTGTGTTTTTTTCAAAGCCTCCCTGCTCACTACACCAAAAGTCATGAGGTTGTGATTACCATGACAGTAACATAACACTGTACAAAAATATGAAGATTTTTTTTTTACATATAATTAGTATTCTGAAGAAACTAACCAAAGGGAGACCAAAGAGATGACTTGCCATGGACCAATAAATTGATTTGAATAAATTGATTTGAGCACCCATGCCATTCAGAACAGTGTGTATCACTGTTCTGAATGGCATGGATGGTTTCGGTAGTGAAAGGTATACTGATCCTTGATATTGGAAGACCTGAGTGGCCTCCAGGTGAAAAGGCTTTAATTTTATAAATACATAATTGTACGACGAAAGTACAGTAGGTGCTATTATCATGTAGCATAGGACCACCAGAGTAGAGACGCCTTGCCGTGGCTGTTGGCTTACCATATTATTATTATTATTATTATTATTATTATTATCCTTTATTTATATGACACCACAAGAGATCAGCAGCACCCATTACAGAGTGCATAAATGAACAATTAAAACAGGAAAACAGTAACTTACAGTTGAAGATTATATAGGGTAAATAAACATAGCTACAGTACATCAGCAGATGGCACTGGAATAAGTATCAAGGTGGCAAAAAATTGCAGAATATGGTGCAGTCGAAGATGGTTTAAGTAAGAGAAGGAAAAGCACATGAGGGAAGAGGGCCCTGCTTGTGAGAGCTTACATTCTAAAGTAGAGGGAAGACAGATAGGGGTGACACAGATGGGGTAGACAGTGAGCATGGAACAGAGAGTTAAGATGAGATTTGGCTGGGTTTGGTAAAGTAGTTGGCCTTGAGAGCCCATTTCAAGTTCTGTAGAGAGGTAGAGAGTCTGAGGGGGAGAGGTAGGGAATTCCAGAGAAAGGGAGCAGCAAATGAAAAATCTTGGCGGTAGGAGTTGGAGGAGGTAATCAGTACAGTAGGTAGGAGAGGCAGTGTGCATTAGCGGAGTAAAGAGGATGGGTGGGAGTATAAAGGGAGATAAGTTAAGAGATGTAAATGGGATAGAAGGGGGTGAGGGCTTTGTGAGTGTGAGAAGCATGAATTGGATTCTGGAAGGGAAGGGAACCAGTGAAGGGCTTGTAGAAGAGTGGAGGTGGAAGTAGTACATTTGGTGAGGAAGATGAGCTGGACTACAGCATTGAGAATAGATTGGAGTGGAGAGAGGAATTTGTCAGGGATGTCAGTCAGGAGGAGATTACAGTACTCTAGTCTGGAGATGTCCAGTGAGTGGATAAGGGTCTTAGTAGCATCCTTGGTGAGAAAGGGTCTGATCTTGGAAATATTTTTGAGATGAAAACAGCAGGTTTGTGAGAGGTGCTGAGTGTGTGGTTTGAAAGAGAGGCAACAGTCAAGGATTACTCCAATGCAAGTGCACTTGGGGGCTAGAGGAGATAGTTGTACCATCAATAGATAATTAAATTGTGGGAGGTGAGCTTGTGCCGGAGGGTGGGATCATGATCAGTTCAGTCTTAGACAAGTTTAAGAAAGCGCTGGGACATCCAAGAAGAGATACCAGAGAGACAGATGGAGATACAAGTGAGAAGATTGGGGAAGAGTTGCAGGGAGGAAAGGTAGATTCGAGTATCATCAGCATAAATAAGATATTGGAAGTCAAAAGAACTAATGGGTTCATCTAAAGAGGATGTATAGAGAGAGAAAACGAGAGGACAAAGAACAGAACTTTGGGGGATACCTGCAGTTAGTGGAAGTGAGGGGGAGGTGGAGTCATGAGAGGAGACAGAGAAGGAATGACCAGAGAGGTAGGAGAACAGCCAAGGTTGGGCAGTATCACATAGACCAATGGAGTGAAGGATTTGCAGAAGGAGAGGATGGTCTACAGTGTCAAAAGCAACAGAGAGGTCACGAAGAATAAGCATAGAGTAAAGGCCCTTATATATGTTTGCACATTTATGTATCTGAGATCTCTACAGTACTATTATCATGTACAGTAGGATGAATGTCCCCTTTGCTTGTCCATTATGCTATGCTGGTGGAATTTGCCTTTTGTAGTTTAAATTATTTTTACCCTTCATTTCCTGGCTGGTTAAGCTAAAAGTCTCTATAATGTTATTTTTAGTACATTGAGTACGCATCGTTCCCTAAACAGTGTTCATCTAACAAAAAGCAATTTATGGATTTAAAACTGGTAAAGGGGTTTTATGTTTTTTCATCATCCCACTTGTTTTCAAAAAATTATTTTAAAATGCTATATTACAAAGTCAACCTACAGTAAGATCTAGCTATTTCCAAGTTGAGTAGTTTTCTAAGCCTGGAACAGCTGAAGAAAAACGATCTTTAGTGCTTTCAATTTACCAGTTACATAACTTTAAATTATCCCCAAAGTACTGAGATTTTTTTTATGCTTCCTCGCTGGACAAATAGCATACTTATTTTCGTCCTCAAATACTATGGCAACGTGATTGACAGGCTAAAAAATTGCAGTTAAAAGCACCTAGATGGACATACCGCTGTTAAAGCGGAGATGTTGTTTCACACAGGAAACAGACAAGTTACCAGCTCTGCTCAATAACTTTGAGACTATTCAGTTTAATGGTTGATGGAAAATGCAATTACTGTTACTACCATTTCCTAGGCATCAAAATAGGTTTTAAATAGAAACTTGTTAATCTTCCTCTAATTTGGTTTGCAATAGGTCGTACACTCTACATAGATCTGGGTAATTGGGCCTTGCTTACTGGCTCATTTTTTCTCCTTGACAGTTGTATTCATCATTGGGTTCCCATGTGCTGCAGTGCCAACCATAAAGTGTAGGGGGTAAGTGCTCAGCACATATAAACATACAACTTTGGATATAGCAAGGCGATGGGTTTTTGAGAATTCGAAGCGGCACCCCTAATGCAAGGAGTGACTCTTTGTTCCCAGGAAGGACCCACTGACTTATCCGATGAAAAGCCTTGGTGCTCCGGAAAGGTGTTTTTTGCCCCCCTCCCCCCGCCCCGTTTCATACCTCAGACGCTCTACACCTAAGCACCGGGTATGATGCACCGTTGAGACTAAGGGAGGCATTTATTAAACATTAGTTAGAGCGGAGAAGTGAGCCAGTGGAGAAATTGCCCCATCAACCAATCAGCAGCTCTGTATCATTTTATAGTATGCAAATTATAGATGTTACTTCAGTGCTGATTGGTTGCAACTTCTCCACTGGCTCACTTCCCCGCTCTTATCACTGCTTAGTAAATGTCCCCCTTATTCCTTTGTTTTCTTTGTTTTATATCAATTTGGGTGCATGCAAATCACCCTATGCCCTACATGTTTATCATATGCTGCATGTTCGGTTTTTAAGCAATTATAGTTTGTTTTTCTTTCATCCATGTGTACTTGCTTCTACATACACTTCCATTCACCCAGCGCCCAGGGGGCTACACACCAAATCCACACTCATATACATGTTCGGATGTATGTAATATATGTGCTGACTGGTTCCCCCAGGGATCGGCGGCACGGTGTGTATCAGGCGCCTGGGACTCAGCATAAGACATCACACTCCTTCTAAGCCCGCCAGCATATGCAGTGCCGATTGTAGCGTTGGGCGAGCTGTGTGATCGCATGGAGTGCCCGCCAAGGCACTTGAATGCTACTATTACTGGGTTCCTCTCCTCCCAGCCATAGTATTCTGCTCGCTGGATGGAATTTCAAGACATTATGCGGTTGCATTGTGATGTCACCACGCAACTGTGTCATTTTGCATAACTCTGCCCAGTGAGTGGAGTACTATGGATGGGAGGATGTGGAGCCGGTAATAGCATGGAGCCGCTGGCATTGGTCTTTAGCACCAGTGAACATCACCCCTGACAACGAGCAGGACATTCCCCTGACAATGAGCATGACAGCCAGAGCATGAAACCCCTGGTAACGAGCATTACACACCTCTGGCAATGAGCAAATTGCGGTGTGTTGCATAATATGGTGCAAGGGGCATAACTATGTGGGGCTTAAAATGATGGAATTTTTTTCTTTCCTGTTGTGGCCAAGGTCTGTTGGTGCAGGATCAAAAACTAGGGTGTAAGATTGTCTTTCCCTACAAGTCCATGCCCATCTTAGTAAGACCATGTACATTTCAATGAGGTCACACCCCCTTGGTGCAAGAAAGATATATATTTTTAAAAATAAAAATAGTTATGTGAAATGACACAGTTGCGTGGTGACATCACAACGCAACCGCATAATTTCTTGAAACTCCATCCAGCGAGCAGAGTATTATGGCTGGGAGGAGAGGGAGCCGGTAATAGTAGCATTACCAGTTTAACAAAACACAGAAAACTGAAAAACTAATAACAAATGTGCGTCACTACCTCTTCATATCACTCACCTCATGATTGTTGCATCTGATTAAATAGGACGGAACAACCTTACTTGGACATTTCAAAAACCACCCTTTTTACCAACAAATGTTTTTATCTGTATTTTTGTAATTTGTTTTTAATGCACAGCTACAAACACTTAAAAGTCCTTTCAGAATTACCATTGCTTTTTAACCATCTCATAATCCTCTCATTTCTTACAGTCCAAATACATTTCTGCACCCACTTTATCTACGCTTTTGATTCACTTCATGCTAAATCTACACCCATTGAGCTTACACTGCTTTTCTCACCTGCATTTCTGCAATTCCTCTGCTCTGAATCCCTTACAGCCTCCACTACTACTTCCAGTTTCCCTCAACCTATTTACCAACTTAACACTATTTCAACAACCTATTTACCTACTTAACACTATTTCAAGGTTTTCTTCTACTCCCCACACCATTCAGTGTCTACCTAATCATGTATCTCGCCCCCTGTTCACACCTTTATCCTTCCCCCCTAGTCTCCTACACGTCTTCCTCTCTCCCCTCCTCTGTCTCCCTTCCATGCCTCTGTTTCCTTTTCCCTCCTTTCCTGTTACCCCACTTTCATTCACCTCTGCCCCATGGCCCTGCTACACCACAACTCAGCCCTGCTCCCTCCCTCCCTCCCTTCCCTGTCATCTCACCACAACCCCATCCACATCACACTGAGCTCCCTCCCTGTCCACCTCCTGCAGTTCCCCTCCTAGCTCAGGCGCCCACACCATCACTACTCTATCATCATCCCTGCCCTCAAAGTTAATATCACCTCATCCCTACAGCAACCCTGATAATCTCATTCACATCTCTCCCACAAACTATCTCCCTCTCTCCTGTGCTCCCTCTGACATCACTTATCCTGCTGCTCTCTCTGCTGGGGGCCTCACATTCACACACACACCCCGACCTGGGAGTCGCCATGGGGGTGGTGTTGGGGTCCTTTTACCTTCTAGTTACTCCTACCAACTCATACCACCAGAACCATCCATTACATTCTCTACATTTGAGGTCCATGCTATACGTCCCTTCCAACCGGCCCATCTTAGAGTAGCTGTCATTTACCACCCCCATGGCATTGCCTCCAAATTCATCAACAACTTTGCTTCCTGGATTCCTCACTTCCTCTCTTCTGACATTCCTTCCATTATCCTAGGCGATTTCAACACCCTTATCAATAACCCCACAAAATCACCTGCCTCTAAACTCCTTAACCTCACCTCTTCACTTGGTCTCTCCCGGTGGACATCCTCACCCTTACATGTGAATGGGAGCTCACTGGATCTGGTCTTCACTCACTGTTGTGATATTTCTGATTTTTCCAACTGCCCATTTTCCCTCTCTGACCACCACCTACTCTCCTTTGACCTATCTCTCTCTGCTTCCCCATCTCTAGCTCCTTCGGCTACCATCACTAAGCTTAACATTGAGGCTACTGACACCACATTCCTTTCCTCCCTGTTTGACTCACTTCTCTTTTCTATTCTCTCTCTCTCTCATGCCCTGAACAAGCCACTTCCACTATTCACCCTCAAAAATTAACTCCTCAACCCTGGCACACCAAATGCACCAGATAGCTGCAAAAATACTCACGTACTGCAAAGCAACACTGGAGGAAATCACGCTTTAAAGCAGACTTCCTCAATTTCAAACTTATCTTCACATCCTTCAGTACTGCCCTTTCTCTTGCTAAACAGTCATACTTCAAGAACCTCATCTCCTCCCAGTCTTCCAACCCCTGCCGCCTCTTTGCCACTCTAAACTCACTCCTCTGCCCACCTCCACCTTGTCTCCCTTCCTCACTCTTTGCTCTTCACTTTGCAACTTACGTCACGTCCAAAATTTACTCCATATGTCAGGACATCACATCACACCAGACTATCAGCAACCAGCCTTCTCCCATCCCTTACCACCCCTCCCCATCCCTCTCACCAACTCTGACATCTTTCACCCATGAATCTGGTGAGGAAGTCATGGTCCTCATTCGTTCCTGTCCCCTCACCACCTCCCCACTTGACCCTCTCCCCTCCCGCCTCCGCCGATACCTCTCTCTTTCTGCCTGTTCCCATCTTTCCTACCTTCTCAATCTCTCCCTCTCATCAGGCACTGTCCCCTCTGCCTTCAATCATGCACTCATCTATCCTATTCTTTAAAAACCTACACCCTCTCCAACTACTGACCCATCTCTACCTTCCCTTTTGCCTCTAAACTCCTTGAGCATATTGTCTACAACCGTCTTACTTCATTTCTTTCCTCACTCACTGCTTGACCCATTCCAGTCTGGCTTCCATCCTCTCCACTCCACTGAAACTGCCCTTACAAAAGTCTGCAATGACCTCCATGCTGCTAAATTTAAGGACCACTACTCTCTACTTATTCTTCTTGATCTCTCTGCTGCTTTTGACACTGTGGACCACCCTCTCCTACTGCAAATCCTTCCCTGCATTGGTCTGTGTGATACTGCCCTCTCTTGGCTATCTTACCTCTCTGACCATTCATTCTCTGTCTCCTCTCATGACTCCACCTTCCCCTCACTTCCAATAACTGTAGATGTACCTCAAGGTTCTGTCCTTGGTCCTCTTCTTTTCTCTCTCTATACATCCACACTTGGTAGGCTCATTAGTTCTTTTGATTCCCAATATCATCTCTATGCTGATGACACTCAAATCTATCTTTCCTCTCCAGACTTCTCCCCTGCTCTCCTCACTCATATCTCCAACTTTCTATCTGCTATCTCTGTTTGGATGTCCCAGTGCTTTCTTAAACTTAACTAAGACCGAGCTGATCATCTTCCCTCACTCCCTTATAACCTCACCTCCATAGGCGTGTGCACAGGGGGGTGCCTGGTGTGCACAGGCACCCCCTAATGTCCGGCACCTCCCGCACACATGCGCATGCCTGTTGCTGCTGCCGCCAATTCCCATCTCAGTCTGATGCTGAACTTGAAGGGAGGAGAGCACTGCGTGCATGCGTCCGTCCTGCCCCTCACTGGGTGCCCCATCTCCGACAGTCATTTACAATGTCTCTCGGCTGTCAGCCAATCAGAGCTCGCGGACTGGCTCTTGATTGGTTGCCAGCCCATGAGCTTTGATTGTCTCACAAGCCGGCACCATATTTCAAATAGCCACCGGAGACAGCCAGGGACTAAGTGAAGTGAGGCACAGGAGAGACGCCCCCGTCTGTGCTCTCCTCCCCTCAGCGGCAGAGACGGAAATCGGCAGCACTGGCAACAGAGGAGGGAGAGCACAAATGGGGGCATATGTATCTGGCACCACTGGGGGCATTTATGTATCTGGCACCACTAAGGGCATTTATGTATCTGGCACCACTGGGGTATATGTATCTGACACCACTGGGGGCATATGTATCTGGCACTGCTGAGGGCATATGTTTATATTGCCAATAGGCGGTGCTAGACACACCCAATAGGCGGTGCTAGACACGCCCAGTAGATGGTGCCAAACACACCCCTCCAATGGTGCACCCCCTAATAAAATGTTCTGCACATGTCTATGCTCACCTCCAACAATCTCATTATCTCTTGATGACACTACTATCTCCTTTAGCCCCCAAGTGCGCTGTATTGGCATAATCCTTGACTCCTCCCTCTCCTTCAAACCACACATTTAACACCTTTCACAAACCTGCCATGTTCATCTAAAAAATATTTCCAGGATCAGAACCTTTCTGACCCAGGATGCTACTAAGACCCTTATCCACTCACTGGTCATCTCCAGACTGGACTACTCTAATCTCCTCCTGACTGGCATTGCTGACAAATACCTCCCTCCACTCCAATCTATCCTCAATGCTGCTGTCCAACTAATTTTTCTCACCAAACGCACTACGTCCACCTCTCCTCTCTTACAAGAACTTAACTGGCTCCCCTTCCCTTTCAGAATCCATTTCAAGCTTCTCACACTCACTTACAAAGCCCTCACTCACTCCTCTCCCATTTACATCTCTGACCTTATCTCGCTTTACACTACCACCCGTCCTCTTCACTCTGCTAACGCACGCCGACTCTCCTGCCCACTGATTACTTCCTCCCACTCCTACCTCCAAGATTTTTCACGTGCTGCTCCATTTCTCTGGAATTCCCTACCTCTCCCCCTCAGACTCTCCACCTCTCTCGAAAACTTCAATCGGGCTCTCAAGACCCACTTCTTCACCAAACCCAAATCTCATCCTAGCCCTCTGTTCCACACTCTCTATGTACCCTGTCTGTGTCACCACTGTCTGTCTACCCCTCCCCTTTAGAATGTATGCTCTCACAAGTAGGGCCCTCTTTCCTCATGTGCTTATCCTTTTTCTTACTTTAATAATCTTCAACTACACCAAATCCAGCAGTCTTCTGCCACCTGATACTTATCTCAGTGTCATCTGCTGATGTAGTTATGTTTACTTACCCTGTACTTGTCCTATATTGTCTTCAATTGTAAGTTGCTGTTTTGATTATTTGTTTATGTACTCTGTAATTGGGCGCTGCGGAACCCTTGTGGCGCCATATAAATAAAATATATTAATAATAATAATAATAATTTTTATGTTGGGGGAGGGGCACATTTTTTTAACTGTTCACAATGGGAGCCAAATTTGCTAAAAACAGCCCTGGGTATATGTATGTAATTGTGTTTACATTGTACAGTAGTGCCGATACCTTGTGGTGCATTATAAATAAAAGTCAAGAATGATATTAGAGATGTTGCCTACAGCAACCAGTCATCTTCAAGCTTATGTTTAGCTAGAAAGTTCTATAATATTATAAAAATAATCTGATTGGTTGCATCTCATATTGCCCCCTTTAGAAGGTCTCATAAATTTCATCCTGTATGTGTTTGTGACGGATGTGGATCATCAAATCGACAGTGTCTAGGTCGACAATGTTTAGGTCGACCACTATAGGTCGACAGTCACTAGGTTGACAGGGTTTGAAGGTCAACAGGGTTTCTAGTAGGGATGAGCGGGTTCGGTTCCTCGGAATCCGAACCCGCCCGAACTTCATGTTTTTTTACACGGGGCCAAGCGACTCGGATCTTCCCGCCTTGCTCGGTTAACCCGAGCGCGCCCGAACGTCATCATCCCGCTGTCGGATTCTCGCGAGGCTCGGATTCTATCGCGAGACTCGGATTCTATATAAGGAGCCGCGCGTCGCCGCCATTTTCACACGTGCATTGAGATTCATAGGGAGAGGACGTGGCTGGCGTACTCTCCGTTTATAGAGAAGAGAGTGAGACAGTAGAGAGAGACACAGTAGTAATTTTGGGGAGCATTAGGAGGAGTACTAGTTACTTGCTGAAGTGATAGATAGTGTGACTGCATATTATCTGACTTGTGGGGGAGACACTGACAGTGGGGAGCAGTTAGAGTCTGAGAGCAGGACTCAGGAGTACATATAACGTACAGTGCACACTTTTGCTGCCAGAGTGCCACACTGCCATTGTGACCACACTGACCACCAGTATAATATATATTGTGATTGTCTGCTTAGGAGTACTACTTGCAAGTTGCTGATAGTGTGACCAGTGACCTGACCACCAGTCACCACCAGTTTAATATATATATATATATATATATATATATATATAATTGTATATAATATATATATAATATTGTATACCACCTACCCATGGTTTTTTTTTTTTCTTTCTTCTTTATACATACTACTATAGTAGCTTACTGTAGCAGTCTGCGGTGCTGCTGAGCTGACTGTGTCCAGCAGGTCCGTCATCAGTCATTACATAATAAATATATATACCTGTCCGGCTGCAGTACTAGTGATATTATATATATATTGATTTCATCTCATTATCATCCAGTCTATATTAGCAGCAGACACAGTACGGTAGTCCACGGCTGTAGCTACCTCTGTGTCGGCAGTCGCTCGTCCATCCATAATTGTATACCACCTACCCGTGGTTTTTTTTTTCCCTTTCTTCTTTATACATACTACTATAGTAGCTTACTGTAGCAGTCTGCGGTGCTGCTGAGCTGACAGTGTCCAGCAGGTCCGTCATCAGTCATTACATAATAAATATATCTACCTGTCCAGCTGCAGTACTAGTGTGATATAATATATATTGATTTCATCTCATTATCATCCAGTATATATTAGCAGCAGACACAGTACGGTAGTCCACGGCTGTAGCTACCTCTGTGTCGGCAGTCGCTCGTCCATCCATAATTGTATACCACCTACCCGTGGTTTTTTTTTTTCTTTCTTCTTTATACATACTACTATAGTAGCTTACTGTAGCAGTCTGCGGTGCTGCTGAGCTGACAGTGTCCAGCAGGTCCGTCATCAGTCATTACATAATAAATATATATACCTGTCCGGCTGCAGTACTAGTGATATTATATATATATATATTGATTTCATCTCATTATCATCCAGTCTATATTAGCAGCAGACACAGTACGGTAGTCCACGGCTGTAGCTACCTCTGTGTCGGCAGTCGCTCGTTCATCCATAATTGTATACCACCTACCCGTGGTTTTTTTTTTTTCTTTCTTCTTTATACATACTACTATAGTAGCTTACTGTAGCAGTCTGCGGTGCTGCTGAGCTGACAGTGTCCAGCAGGTCCGTCATCAGTCATTACATAATAAATATATCTACCTGTCCAGCTGCAGTACTAGTGTGATATAATATATATTGATTTCATCTCATTATCATCCAGTATATATTAGCAGCAGACACAGTACGGTAGTCCACGGCTGTAGCTACCTCTGTGTCGGCAGTCGCTCGTCCATCCATAATTGTATACCACCTACCCGTGGTTTTTTTTTTTCTTTCTTCTTTATACATACTACTATAGTAGCTTACTGTAGCAGTCTGCGGTGCTGCTGAGCTGACAGTGTCCAGCAGGTCCGTCATCAGTCATTACATAATAAATATATATACCTGTCCGGCTGCAGTACTAGTGATATTATATATATATATATATATATATATATATATATATATATATTGATTTCATCTCCTTATCATCCAGTCTATATTAGCAGCAGACACAGTACGGTAGTCCGCGGCTGTAGCTACTTCTGTGTCGGCAGTCGCTCGTCCATCCATAAGTATACTAGTATCCATCCATCTCCATTGTTTACCTGAGGTGCCTTTTAGTTGTGCCTATTAAAATATGGAGAACAAAAATGTTGAGGTTCCAAAATTAGGGAAAGATCAAGATCCACTTCCACCTCGTGCTGAAGCTGCTGCCACTAGTCATGGCCGAGACGATGAAATGCCAGCAACGTCGTCTGCCAAGGCCGATGCCCAATGTCATAGTACAGAGCATGTAAAATCCAAAACACCAAATATCAGTAAAAAAAGGACTCCAAAATCTAAAATAAAATTGTCGGAGGAGAAGCGTAAACTTGCCAATATGCCATTTACCACACGGAGTGGCAAGGAACGGCTGAGGCCCTGGCCTATGTTCATGGCTAGTGGTTCAGCTTCACATGAGGATGGAAGCACTCAGCCTCTCGCAAGAAAACTGAAAAGACTCAAGCTGGCAAAAGCACCGCAAAGAACTGTGCGTTCTTCGAAATCCCAAATCCACAAGGAGAGTCCAATTGTGTCGGTTGCGATGCCTGACCTTTCCAACACTGGACGTGAAGAGCATGTGCCTTCCACCATTTGCACGCCCCCTGCAAGTGCTGGAAGGAGCACCCGCAGTCCAGTTCCTGATAGTCAGATTGAAGATGTCAGTGTTGAAGTACACCAGGATGAGGAGGATATGGGTGTTGCTGGCGCTGGGGAGGAAATTGACAAGGAGGATTCTGATGGTGAGGTGGTTTGTTTAAGTCAGGCACCCGGGTAGACACCTGTTGTCCGTGGGAGGAATAGGGCCGTTGACATGCCTGGTGAAAATACCAAAAAAATCAGCTCTTCGGTGTGGAAGTATTTCACCAGAAATGCGGACAACATTTGTCAAGCCGTGTGTTGCCTTTGTCAAGCTGTAATAAGTAGGGGTAAGGATGTTAACCACCTCGGAACATCCTCCCTTATACGTCACCTGCAGCGCATTCATAATAAGTCAGTGACAAGTTCAAAAACTTTGGGCGACGGCGGAAGCAGTCCACTGACCAGTAAATCCCTTCCTCTTGTAACCAAGCTCACGCAAACCACCCCACCAACTCCCTCAGTGTCAATTTCCTCCTTCCCCAGGAATGCCAATAGTCCTGCATGCCATGTCACTGGCAATTCTGACGAGTCCTCTCCTGCCTGGGATTCCTCCGATGCATCCTTGCGTGTAACGCCTACTGCTGCTGGCGCTGCTGTTGTTGCTGCTGGGAGTCGATGGTCATCCCAGAGGGGAAGTCGGAAGCCCACTTTTACTACTTCCACCAAGCAATTGACTGTCCAACAGTCCTTTGCGAGGAAGATGAAATATCACAGCAGTCATCCTGTTGCAAAGCGGATAACTGAGGCCTTGACAACTATGTTGGTGTTAGACGTGCGTCCGGTATCCGCCGTTAGTTCACAGGGAACTAGACAATTTCTTGAGGCAGTGTGCCCCCATTACCAAATACCATCTAGGTTCCACTTCTCTAGGCAGGCGATACCGAGAATGTACACGGACGTCAGAAAAAGACTCACCAGTGTCCTTAAAAATGCAGTTGTACCCAATGTCCACTTAACCACGGACATGTGGACAAGTGGAGCAGGGCAGGGTCAGGACTATATGACTGTGACAGCCCACTGGGTAGATGTATGGACTCCCGCCGCAAGAACAGCAGCGGCGGCACCAGTAGCAGCATCTCGCAAACGCCAACTCTTTCCTAGGCAGGCTACGCTTTGTATCACCGCTTTCCAGAATACGCACACAGCTGAAAACCTCTTACGGCAACTGAGGAAGATCATCGCGGAATGGCTTACCCCAATTGGACTCTCCTGTGGATTTGTGGCATCGGACAACGCCAGCAATATTGTGTGTGCATTAAATATGGGCAAATTCCAGCACGTCCCATGTTTTGCACATACCTTGAATTTGGTGGTGCAGAATTTTTTAAAAAACGACAGGGGCGTGCAAGAGATGCTGTCGGTGGCCAGAAGAATTGCGGGACACTTTCGGCGTACAGGCACCACGTACAGAAGACTGGAGCACCACCAAAAATGCCTGAACCTGCCCTGCCATCATCTGAAGCAAGAAGTGGTAACGAGGTGGAATTCAACCCTCTATATGCTTCAGAGGTTGGAGGAGCAGCAAAAGGCCATTCAAGCCTATACAATTGAGCACGATATAGGAGGTGGAATGTACCTGTCTCAAGCGCAGTGGAGAATGATTTCAACGTTGTGCAAGGTTCTGCAACCTTTTGAACTTGCCACACGTGAAGTCAGTTCAGACACTGCCAGCCTGAGTCAGGTCATTCCCCTCATCAGGCTTTTGCAGAAGAAGCTGGAGGCATTGAAGGAGGAGCTAAGAGGGAGCGATTCCGCTAGGCATGTGGGACTTGTGGATGGAGCCCTTAATTCGCTTAACAAGGATTCACGGGTGGTCAATCTGTTGAAATCAGAGCACTACAATTTGGCCACCGTGCTCGATCCTAGATTTAAAACCTACCTTGGATCTCTCTTTCCGGCAGACACAAGTCTGCTGGGGTTCAAAGACCTGCTGGTGACAAAATTGTCAAGTCAAGCGGAACGCGACCTGTCAACATCTCCTCCTTCACATTCTCCCGCAACTGGGGGTGCGAGGAAAAGGCTCAGAATTCCGAGCCCACCCGCTGGCGGTGATGCAGGGCAGTCTGGAGCGACTGCTGATGCTGACATCTGGTCCGGACTGAAGGACCTGCCAACGATTACGGACATGTCGTCTACTGTCACTGCATATGATTCTCTCACCATTGAAAGAATGGTGGAAGATTATATGAGTGACCGCATCCAAGTAGGCACGTCAGACAGTCCGTACTTATACTGGCAGGAAAAAGAGGCAATTTGGAGGCCCTTGCACAAACTGGCTTTATTCTACCTAAGTTGCCCTCCCACAAGTGTGTACTCCGAAAGAGTGTTTAGTGCCGCCGCTCACCTTGTCAGCAATCTGCGTACGAGGTTACTTCCAGAAAATGTGGAGAAGATGATGTTCATTAAAATGAATTATAATCAATTCCTCCGTGGAGACATTGACCAGCAGCAATTGCCTCCACAAAGTACACAGGGAGCTGAGATGGTGGATTCCAGTGGGGACGAATTGATAATCTGTGAGGAGCGGGATGTACACGGTGATATATCGGAGGATGATGATGAGGTGGACATCTTGCCTCTGTAGAGCCAGTTTGTGCAAGGAGAGATTAATTGCTTCTTTTTCGGTGGGGGTCCAAACCAACCCGTCATTTCAGTCACAGTCGTGTGGCAGACCCTGTCACTGAAATGATGGGTTGGTTAAAGTGTGCATGTCCTGTTTATACAACATAAGGGTGGGTGGGAGGGCCAAAGGACAATTCCATCTTGCACCTCTTTTTTCTTTCATTTTTATTTGCGTCATGTGCTGTTTGGGGAGTGTTTTTTGGAAGGGCCATCCTGCGTGACACTGCAGTGACACTCCTAGATGGGCCAGGTGTTTGTGTCGGCCACTAGGGTCGCTTATCTTACTCACACAGCTACCTCATTGCGCCTCTTTTTTTCTTCTTTGCGTCATGTGCTGTTTGGGGAGTGTTTTTTGGAAGGGCCATCCTGCGTGACACTGCAGTGCCACTCCTAGATGGGCCAGGTGTTTGTGTCGGCCACTAGGGTCGCTTAGCTTAGTCATCCAGCGACCTCGGTGCAAATTTTAGGACTAAAAGTAATATTGTGAGGTGTGAGGTATTCAGAATAGACTGAAAATGAGTGGAAATTATGGGTTTTGAGGTTAATAATACTTTGGGATCAAAATGACCCCCAAATTCTATGATTTAAGCAGTTTTTTAGGGTTTTTTGAAAAAAACACCCGAATCCAAAACACACCCGAATCCGACAAAAAAAATTCGGTGAGATTTTGCCAAAACGCGGTCGAACCCAAAACACGGCCGCGGAACCGAACCCAAAACCAAAACACAAAACCCGAAAAATTTCAAGTGCACATCCCTAGTTTCTAGGTCAACATGTGCTAGGTCGACAGGTCAAAAGGTCGACATGAGGTTTTTTGGTGTCATTTTCTGTGTACAGTGACCGGGAAGCTGAATTAGTGCACCGTGTCCCCCCGCATGGCTCGCTTCACTCGCCATGCTTCGAGCAAGGTGCCTCGCTCCACTACCACTTTGCTCGGCACAGATTACCGTTCCAATCGTAGTCCACGTGGATCGTTAAGTATGAAAAAGTTCAAAAAAAGAAAAAAAATGTGAAAAACTCATGTTGAAGTTTTGACCTTTCGACCTAGCACATGTCGACATAGAAACCCTGTCGCCCTTCAAACCCTGTAGACCTAGTGACTGTCGACCTATAGACAGTGTCGATCTTCAGACCAGATCCCGTTTGTGTCATGCAGGAAAGTCACAGAAGAGGCAAGCTGGCACTGGGAGAACCCTGAGAGCAAGCGGCACATAGAATATGATCACTGGGACCAGGGGTGGCTCCAGAGGTGGGGCTGCAGCTAAGTTCAAAATTCAAATAAGGGAGGCACACCAACTGCCATTGAGTCAGTTTGGGATGACAGTTGGTGACAGATGGTGTGGCTCCCCTGTTTGAAATTTGAACTGTCCTGCAGCCCCTCCTCTAGAGCTGCCACTGACTGGGTCCTCCACATAATCTCTCTTTACATGCAGCTGCATTACCTATATCCACCACACTCAGAGGCAAATGCCCCTGCTGCCTCCCAGTGGTGACTGATCACAGGCAATTCTCATCTCTGCAGAATGACCTGCTCTAACTATACACCTGATTTGAGTGAAATTTGATAATCTGCAATGTAAATGAAATATTGATTCCTTACTTTTGTAAAGAACTGTATATGCCTCTTTCTGTAACTTTGTACCTATTTATACAGTTATTTGAACTCTTTATTTTCAAGATGGTTGAATTTGTGGGGGTGCAAAGACTGGTGCAGAGGGGTGGGGTGCATGTATTAAGTAACTGGGCCCGGGTTTGCTGGAGGGGACCAGCAAGGACTAAAGACCAGCTTCCTAGATCAAGAAAGGTAAGATGCCTCCTCCCGCCCCCCAACCCCCCTCCCCATGAACGACTTCACCACTGTAGTATCCCCTATCATATTTTCTTTACAGGGTTTATCCATCCGTCATTATTGTTACACTCACCTGATGAAGACACCTCTGTAATGAAAATTATTTTATTGCATGAGTATTCCTATTCAACAATTCCAGAAATGAATGTGCCACCTCTTGGCTCTACAACAATATTCTGTTCCCATCAAAAACTTTATATAATGAAATGTATGGCTTTGCAGACCTACATATCAGTTGAGTTTCCTGACTATATTCTAATATCCTATATAGGAAAAAGTTAATGGAATACTATGGAAAATGTAGGTCCACATACCCACCAAATGGTTCCTACGGTGCATGTAAAAAGGAGCGGAGTCCACTGCAAAGTTAAGACATACCAGAGTCATAAATAAAAATTAGTGGTTAGATACAGTATACAGTAGCTTACAGTATGTGATGAAATAGTCTTCATTATGGAAGGAATGAATGTAAAAGGGGTGTAAGCATAAATTATGGGTGTATAACTCATTGGGGGTATTTCAGTTCTCGCAGATGTCCGGGTGTGATATAGAAGATTATAAGTAGACATTATATGGGTCGACAGTCAAAAGGTTGACAGGATCAAAAGATCAACAGTCAAAGCTCAACCTGGTCAAAAGGTCCACAGTCAAAATGTTGACATAGTCAAAAGGTCGACATTTGAAAAGGTTCAACACAAAAAAAGTAATTTTGTATGCTATTTTGTGTTTTTAAACATATTTCACCCAAATTTGTGAAATGCGTCCCCTCTTCGCTTGTTATGTTTCGGGCTAAAGGTAATAGTTTGTAACATGGAGAGTAAATGCAGCAAAAGTTGTAAAAACATGAAAAATAACCTCCCAAACAGTTGTCGACAATATGTGTCAATCTTTTTTCCACTTTGACCTTTTGATCCTGTCAACATTTTGACTGTCAAACTTTACACCCTACTGACCTTTTGATCCGGTCAAGCTTTTGATTGTCGACCCTACGGTGTCGAAATATTGACTCTCTACCATGTAACTGTCTATCTATCAACCACCTCCCAGATGTCCATGAAGTATTGTCGGAAAGCCGGAACATCACGGTCACCTTCATTACCAATTTTCTCTTGCACCACTGAGATATGTGTAGTAAAGTTAGCGATGTTGGACTACAATAATTATTGCAGGCATGCACAGCCAGACATTATGGTGGCACGTCAAAGAACATTGGCTTCTCCTCATTGAACATTAATAAAATATAATGCATAAAAAACGCATACTTACCGTGTGCCAAAACACTCAATGACAACATTTCGGCTTATATAGTCTTAAATAAAGTTACTCCACTACAGTTTCTGATATATTTTCAGCTCCTGGAGACTCTGAGAATCCTGTGCCATGTTCCAGTAGCCAAAATAGGAAGACTGATTACACCACTATTCTGGGCTCACTCTCGCTCCAAGCTGAAATTATACTGTTCATTCAGACACAGGTGGTGATTTTCATAACTTGATTTGGTCATTAAAAATCCTCTAGCTGCTTCAATAGTTTCTCCCTCAGGCCTCTATCGCTAGTCTCTTCTATAGTGATTAAAATGCAGCCCATTGCCCTTCTAACCTTATTACAACCCTCACTCTAATGATCTCGTAATGACTGCCAGTCCAAGCCAGGAAACCTGACAGATAATGATGTCAATTATGTAAATGAGCATGATGGCTTCAAGCCCAATAAATTATGTCTACATTGAGGGAAAAGGGCCTATTTTTATTTTTGCTTATTAAATTTACTGTGTTCCCAGCAGTTGACAAAGGTTAATAATGAATAAAAGCAATACATCGTTGCATCCTACAAATCTATAATAGAACAAATTGGGAAGGGGTATTTATAGTGAGAATTATAATGACTTGCTTTTGAAGGTTTTATGTTGGAAACTTTCTTTGTATGAGTCATTATTTCTTATTGTATACATTTTGAATTTTTTATGTGACACCAAGCAGCAGTGTTTTTAACTAGCTAGTGATGAAGCTAGCAGTGATTCATAGTTGTTTTACAAGCCAAGGGTTCCTAAACTATGCTTGGAGCATAAAAAGGGCAAGTCAATTTGAGAATCTTTACTTGTGACTTAATGTGTGAATTGGTCAGCAAAAAAATGTCTCCAGGGACTATGCCCTATATATCCTCCTCTTTCACCTCCCTTCCTTTTTTTGGTTGGGGAGAAAAGTCATGGTCTGTCAACTGTCCCACTTCTGGTGAGACGGTCTAAATACTGTCCTTTGTTATGGTTACATAAACAGCTGAGATATATGTCCTGCATCACCATACTCTGTGTATCAAGTAGTGCCATGTGCATCTGGTAGAGGTGCCCAACAGAGTTCCTTCTCATATTCAGCAGGTCTGCAGAAGACAAGAGGAGCATGTGGGTTGGGGGAATCCTTGGTCATGCATGACAAAGAAAGAATGTTGGGAGGCATATATTCCCTACTCTCTCACTTATGCTCCTTATTCACCCAGTGTGCAACAAATCTGTGTGATAGAGTGCGGATTATATGTGACAATCAGAGCATACAGAGGTTTAGCTCTCATACATGACAATGAAATGGAGTATGGAAGTCACATGTGACAACAGGAGGTAGAGTGGGCTTATATATGACTGGAGGGGAGAGTGAGTGCTATATGTGACTACACATTAAACTTAAATTGTGGTACCTGTTGTATTTGGCGTGACATATAACATTTGTGTTACACGTACTGTACCTGAGATATGTAAGTTGGCTGAGATTCAATGATAAGTGTAACCTCCCAGGTCATCTTAATCCACCGCATGTGAACAGAATCTCATTATGGTCATCTATTTGAAAACCTACTGTACAACAAATACAATTATTTACTCTTTTTTATGAATCTACAATTTTTCCTTCAGCATATTGTTTACAAAATATACTTGTAATTAAACTGAAGGGCATAGCTAATCGTCAAGTCATAGGTTACACAGCTAGTTCATATTTTCATGGTTGTACTACGTCTTTCTTGGAAATATTTCTTTCTTAGATCTTTATATGGGAGGGTAAAAGGACAAGTGCAGGTGGCATGGTGATCCAATTCATGTCAAACCAGCCCAGCCCCTGCCAAAAAGTGCCATGTCATCACAGCCCTGCCCCACCCTCTTTGCTGGGTCTAGAGTGGGAGTCCAAGAAAACTCACCAAACCCAATTTTGTCCTTCTCCCAGAGATTTTGGGAGAGTAGGTATGTATGAATTATGGGCAAGTGCTCATTACAAAAAAATGTTTAACATCCAAAACAAACAATCAAAAAGTAAATCTTATAGAACCAGAGTGATGCCCTTTCCTGCAATGCAATCCTAATTTTTCTGTACGTAGACAGCTGATTACAATATTTCCAAAATCAGCAAAATAGGACTTAAGAAAGCCGTAGATTTTGATGATTTTGCCAATTACTATGATGCCTATAAAAAGATCACATTTTATTTTTAAACCAAGACCTTTTTTTTCAGGGTTTTTTTTTCTGAAGCCTAAACAGACTGAACTCAAATTATATTGAAGTAAACAACACAGACATCTGTAACATCATTGTGTGCATATTACTGCTGGACCATAATATTATGTTGAATTTACATCTCTGATTTAATGTATAATGAGTTTGGAGGCACTGTGAAGTAAACAGTATATTTTTTGTTTGTCAACGATTTTTTGCCATTCGTTACTGTTCATTATCCTTTCTGCTAGCTCCATAGCAATTACAATAATTGCTATTTACTTTTTAAGGGGATTTTTTTACTGTATCTCAAAAAAACAAAAAATAAAAAAATTAAGAAACTGATTTATTATTTATTCGAACAATTGTATGACTTATCTTTGAAATATTGATATCTTTATTATTTTGTATGCTATTTATATTTTTAATAATGTGTTGCACAGCTTCTCTGCTTTTCTAATCATTTTCTAAACATTGTCTAAAAATGTCCTTTGTTTGGAACATATGAAAATGTATTGTATTTATTTTACACGTATCTTCCAGATGTGTCCTCATCAGTGGTGGCTTGAGTCCTGATGAACCTCTGCACCTTCAAACATCTAGCCTCAATACGCCACGCAGCGTATTGCAGGTCATGTGCAACTCTGCTTGCGTTGGGTGTCGTTTTTTGCAGAAAATGCATCTTGGTCGCAACGTGATGTGGCTGGGACGCCCGCAGAGTCTGTGCTGATTAATATGCGACATTTGAATATTGGGGGTAATTCCAAGTTGATCGCAGCAGGACATTTTTTAGCAGTTAAGCAAAACCATGTGCACTGCAGGGGGGGGGGGGGCAGATATAACATGTGCAGAGAGAGTTAGATTTGGGTGGGGTGTGTTCAATCTGCAATCTAAATTGCAGTGTAAAAATAAAGCAGCCAGTATTTACCCTGCACAGAAACAAAATAACCCACCCGAATCTAACTCTTTCTGCACATATTATATCTGCCTCCCCTGCAGTGCACATGGTTTTGCCCAACTGCTAACAAAATTCCTGCTGCGATCAACTTGGAATTACCCCCATTGTGTGTAACTGAGTCTGTATATGTACACAATGGAATTTGTATTGGAAAAAAAATTGCTGCTGAAACATTGTAGCACTTCGTACACAGATTCAGAGACTCAGTCGCACACAGATATACAAGTGTCACTTACCCAATTAATCAGTACAGTCTCCTGGTGCATCCTAGTTGCATCATGTTGCGATTAAGGCAAACTTTCGGCAAGAAAAGATGCAGAAAAGTCACCCAACATATCATGGGACCAAAAGGGGCTGTTTGACACAATGCTTCAATGATGTATGTGGACAGATCTGTACTTTATTTGGCACTACACATGGAACGGGAACCGAGAGCACGCAACTAAGGGACACATGGACACACAGGTCTGATGCTGATTTGGGAGCAAAAGCAAGACAAAAAAAAAAACACAAGTAACTACACCTGTAGCAAACCATGGGCCTAATTCAGACCTGATCGCAGCAGCAAAATTTTTCACTAATGGGCAAAATAATGTGCAGTGCAGTTGGGGCAGATTTACCATGTGCAGAGAGATTTAGATTTGGGTGGGGTGTGTTCAAACTGAAATCTAAATTGCAGTGTCAAAATAAAGCAGCCAGTATTTATCCTGCACAGAAACAAAATAACCAACCCAAATCTAACTCTCTCTGCACATGTTACATCTGCCCCACCTGCAGTGCACATGATTTTGCCCATCAGAGAAAGATTTTGCTGCTGCGATCAGGTCTGAATAAGGCCCCATGTTGTAATGCAAGGAGTGCAAATACATTTTTGCATGCAGGGTAAATACTGGCTGTGTTTGCATGTTGCTAGACAACAACTTAGATGCAATTTAGATGTGAGTTTGGAAACATAAATCTTAAATTTAAATCAGGACTGCTGCACCCCAAGTAAAATACAGTACCTGTAGAGTCTGCCTAGCAGTGGCTTCTCATTGGAAGTCCCAGGGAAAGGTGGTTTCTCCTCCAGGGACTGCCTGTCTGACTTTAATAGCACTGCATGCAAAGCAACTCCTCTGCTATTCTGGAAGCCCTATCTAGTTTCTAGTAGAGATGAGCGGGTTCGGTTCTCAGAGAACCTAACCCTACCGAACTTTGCCTTCCGAGCCCGGATCCGAGTCTGGCTTAAGGTTTTCCCGACTGACTCGGAAACCCGAACGCGGCAAAACGTCATCATCCCGCTGTCAGATTCTCGCGGGATTTGGATTCCATATAAGGAGACGCGCGTCGCGGCCATTTTCACTCCAGTCTCGGAGAGTGTAGTGAGAGGACGTGTCTCTGTCCTCCAGTGTCTGTGTGGGGGCGGGACAGTGGGGTGGCAAGTCTTGTGCTGTGTGGTGCTGCTCAGTCCAGTCCAGTGTAGTCACAGTGTATTGTGCTGCATCAGTCCAGGCAGGCACAGTGTTGGTGTCCTCTCCTGCCAGTGTAGCTGTATAAAGTGTTGTTGACTGTGTTGTGCTGCATCAGACCAGTGGTAGTGTCCTGTCTCATCAGTCATTCCAGTGACGATATATGCTGCTGCTATATGTCCACTGCTGCCGTATAATAATTATAACAACAACCTCAAGTCCCTTACAGTGTTGTTGTGTTGTGCTGCATCAGACCAGTGGAAGTGTCCTGTCCATCAGTCATTCCATTCATTCCTGTGCCGCATATTGTCTTATATAACTCCCAAAAAATAATGGAGAACAAAAATTTTGAGCATAAAATAGGGAAAGATCAAGAAGAACCATTCCTCCTAGTGCTGAAGCTGCTGCCACTAGCTATGACATACAGTAGACAATGAAATGCCATCAACGTCGTCTGCCAAGGCCGATGCCCAATGTGATAGTAGAGGGCATGTAAAATCCAAAAAGCCAAAGTTCAGTAAAAAGACCCAAAAAAAGAAATTTAAATGGTCTTAGGAGAAACGTAAACTTGCCAATATGCCATTTACAACACGGAGAGTGGAAAGGAACGGCTGAGGCCCTGGCCTATGTTCATGACTAGTGGTTCTGCTTCACATGACGATGGAAGCCCTCATAACTGAGGCCTTGACACTTATGTTGGTGTGCATCCGGTATCCGCCATTAGTGCAGTGGGATTTAGACAATTGATGGAGATTGTTTCCCCGTTACCAAATCCCATCTAGATTCCACTTCACTAGGCAGGTCGATAGCGAGATTTTACCAATTAATATCAGTGATTTTATAATTATTAATTACAGTGATCTTGCCAAATAATTCCAGTGATTTTGTCATTTTCTTCCAGTGGTTTGGACCAATAATACCATTGATTAGAACGAATAATTCCAGTGATTTTGTCATTTTCTTCCAGTGATTTGGACCAATAATACCATTGATTAGAACGAATAATTCCTGTGATATTGAGATGTTTGTGTCGCTTAGCTTAGCCGTCCAGCGATCACAGTACACCTCTTTTTCTCTTTTCAATTAGGTGAAGCTACTGTATAAACAATACCCAGGCATTATTATACTATTAGTTTAAATCTAATACAGTATAGACTATTGGTTTCAAATCAAAATACACAATCTATACCTCCTACCGTGACCCATTCCAGGAGGGACAAAATGCTCTCTACCTGGACTTCCTTCTTAATTTATGATTGCAAACATCTGTGTTGAACTACCTTTCTTATCAATTAAATAGTTCAAAACAGGTGACATCAATCATATATTAAGAGGAAAGTCCAGGTAGGGAGCATTTTGTCCCTCCTGAAATGGGACATGTTGGGAGGTATGTACAATCTAATATACATCACGCACCTTTCAGGGGGCCTCCCCTGTCTAAAGTGCCCCGGGCACCCCCAAGGCTTAATCTGGCCCTGGAAGCAGCCCCAATAGGGATGTAGTCTGTTGAGGGGGGCATAAATGTACTTAATTACCCTTCGTGCTTCCTCATAGAGCCTGATTGTACGCAATTGCGGCCTTCATTGCGTCTTTTGCTGCAGTTGTGTCTGAGACCAGGGGCGGATTGGGAACTAAAAGCGATCCTATAATATTTTGTAGAAGTAGCCCGATATGGGCAGCACCAGAGGTATAACATGCCGTGTAGCCATGGCGGCATCACTGGATGGCAGAGTTGCTGTGCTGCAGAGACGGAATGACAGAATGAATGGGGACAATGCAGTGAACTGATTGCGGTGGGCCGCCTGTCATGTGAAGGGTGGGGCCACATAACAACACACAAAACAGGCCCTACAGACACGTCAGCCTACTAGATATCTTCCTGGTGAGCCCTATGGCCAATCCGCCCCATGAGAAATGTCATTGGAGAATGAGTCTAGAGAACTGTTTTGCTGCTACATAACCTCAGAGGAGCCAAAGTCCATGAGCATGAACCAAGGATCCTTAGAGACACCAGGACTGAAGTAAATGGGCCTGGTTTAATACCCCTGGTCAGTCAGCAGTACACCACACTATAGCATCTCACAGGAACAGCTGCTGTATATGTACAAGTGAGTGTCAGCAGTGAGACTTCATTACAGTGACAGATATTAGTGCAGCGTTACAGCATCAATTGAGTTTAGTGAAATGAAGCATTGAACACATAGATAAAAAGCAGTGTTTACGTGCAAGTGAGAGTGTCATAAATCACAGTAGGGGGGGGGGGGGATAATTCAGACCTGATCACTTGCTAGTGTTTTTTGCAGGGCTGCGATCAGGTCAGAACTGCGCATGCATATGCACCGCAATGCGCAGGCGTGTCACACAGGTTGCAAAGCAGTTCGTTGCTCTGCGATGGGTTTGTGCGAAGAATCCATTCGCAGGGGCGATCGCAAGGTGATTGACAGGAAGAAGGCGTTTGTGGGTGTCAAATGACCATTTTCTGGGAGTGGTTGGAAAAACGCAGGCGTTCCCTAGCGTTTGCAGGGCGGGTGTCTGACGTCAGCTCCGGTCCCGGACAGGCTGAAGTGATCGCAGCGGCTGAGTAAGTAATGGGCTACGCATAAACTGCACAAAATCTTTTTGTACCGCTCGATTGCACATGCGATCACACACTTGTACAGCTAAAATACACTCCCCAGTGGGCAGCGACTATGTGAATGCAGGACTGCAAAAAACAGCTAGCGAGCATCAGGTCCGAATTAGCCCCAGAGAGGCTTTATTCAAGCAACACAAGTGAATGCAGCATAATAGCCGTTGCTGGGAGAGACTGATGAGAGACATTAGTCAATTAAACCAGGCTCCTGAGAATATGCACACACAGCAGTGTTTATAGTATAAGTGAGAGGCGCATAATGCAGTAATGTTGATGGAGAAATGTTCTACTCAAGTACCACAAGTGATTGCAGCATAATAGCCACTGCTGAGAGACATGAGTTAATGCAAACACACTACTGAACACAAATAGATGGTTTACAGCTGATTTACTGACGGTCATAATCCTGACAGCCATTGAACGACATTCAAAATACAGACACGGTCAAAATACTGACATTAGTTATGCCGACATGCTCAAAATGCTGACATAGGTAGAATATTGAAATTTGAAATACCGACATGCCAAAATGACGACATGGGTCACCTGGCTTGGTGCACCACCGGGAGCGAATGGGACACGCGCATGTCGTAGATTCACACGTGCTCCATTCAAAGTGAATGGGAACATCTCTGTACGCTCAGCTCAATGAGCATGGCTCCATCTGTATATAGAAAAACAGAAAAATTACTGTATAATGAAATAACAACTGTGCTAGGTATATGCAGTCTTGTAAGCCAATAGTGTGCTGCATTTGATTTGGTATCTATTAGAATTTAGGAAATAGAACCCATTGGATGCTACTGTGATTAATAAATAAACAAGGTCATGCTGTACTTTAGGTAGTACTAACAACTTTTATAGATGTGCATTGTTGGTCTAACTTAATGTATTCATCACTATCCAGTCCTGTTTGGAATCATACCTATTTTTCTTGTAAGTATTATCATCTTACTAGTGGGATATTTGGGCAGATAATAAGAAACCATTTTAGGGAGATACAATGTTATATACAGTAGAGACCCTAGTCCAACTGTTCCACTATGTGCACCAACAATAGAATAGATACAAATTGTCAGGACTATTTGTGAATTCAAGATCTTTAATGTATAAATGAATTTCAATTTTTAATTTGTTATTAGTGTGTGAGTGTTTGAGTCAATGTGATTTGATGACTGGAGTTGGGGTTTTGGTAAGAAGAGTCAGTTTTGTTTAAGAGTTAGTTAACAAAATTGAGGATTCGTGGCATAGGTGATTATTGAGTATAAGGGTAAGGATTCATTAGACATTTATATATTAGTTACAAAGGGGTGAAATAGTAAATCAGGATTAAGGCTAATGATTGATAAGATTTACTAGAGTGGGGAGTCCATGAAAAGGTTTTGAGGAGTGTGGGAGTGTTTCATACTATATTTGAGTCTATTGCATAAATGTAATTAATTATTCTTCATGCTTGCAAAAGTCCTTTGATCAGTGAACCATTGTATGCTGACCAAAAAATATAGACTTCCAGACAAACCATAGTACTCTATATGACCATAATACTTTAATATTTTATTGGTGTATCTAATCTAAACATTTATACAATTATGGGGGTAATTCTGAGTTGATCGCAGCAGGAACTTTGTTAGCAGTTGGGCAAAACCATGGGGGTCATTCCGAGTTGTTTGCTCGTTATTTTTTTCTCACAACGGAGCGATTAGTCGCTAATGCGCATGCGCAATGTCCGCAGTGCGACTGCGCCAAGTAAATTTGCTATGCAGTTAGGTATTTTACTCACGGCATAACGAGGTTTTTTCTTCGTTCTGGTGATCGTAATGTGATTGACAGGAAGTGGGTGTTTCTGGGCGGAAACTGGCCGTTTTATGGGAGTGTGTGAAAAAACGCTACCGTTTCTGGGAAAAACGCGGGAGTGGCTGGAGAAACGGAGGAGTGTCTGGGCGAACGCTGGGTGTGTTTGTGACGTCAAACCAGGAACGACAAGCACTGAACTGATCGCAGATGCCGAGTAAGTGTGGAGCTACTCAGAAACTGCTAAGAAGTGTCTATTCACTATTTAGCTAATCTTTCGTTCGCAATTTTGATAAGCTAAAATTCACTCCCAGTAGGAGGCTTAGCGTGTGCAAAGCTGCTAAAAGCAGCTTGCGAGCGAACAACTCGGAATGACCCCCCATGTGCACTGCAGGGGAGGCAGATATAACATGTGCAGAGAGAGTTAGATTTGGGTTATTTTGTTTCTGTGCAGGGTAAATACTGGCTGCTTTATTTTACACTGCAATTTAAATTGCAGATTGAACACACCCCACCCAAATCTAAGGGGCCCTACACACTCGGCGATGCGCCGCCGAGGTGCCCGACGGCCGATACGGCCGACGAGCAACCCGGCGGCGGGGGGGCAGTGACGGGGGGAGTGAAGTTTCTTCACTCCCCCCGTCACCCGGCTGCATTGAAGTGCAGGCAAATATGGACGAGATCGTCCATATTGGCCTGCATGCACAGCCGACGGGAGACCAGCGATGAACGAGCGCGGGGCCGCGCATCGTTCATCGCTGGAGTCTCCACACTGAAAGATATGAACGAGTTCTCGTTCATTTATGAACGAGATCGTTCATATCTTTCAGAATATCGGCCAGTGTGTAGGGCCTATAACTCTCACTGCACATGTTATATCTGTCTCCCCCTGCATGGGGGGTCATTCCGAGTTGTTCGCTCGCTAGCTGCTTTTAGCAGCTTTGCACACGCTAAGCCGCCGCCTACTGGGAGTGAATATTAGCTTATCAAAATTGCGAACGAAAGATTAGCAAAATTGCGAATAGACACTTCTTAGCAGTTTCTGAGTAGCTCCACACTTACTCGGCATCTGCGATCAGTTCAGTCAGTGTCGTTCCTGGTTTGACGTCACAAACACACCCAGCGTTCGCCCAGACACTCCTCCGTTTCTCCAGCCACTCCCGCGTTTTTCCCAGAAACGGCAGCGTTTTTTCGCACACACCCATAAAACGGCCTGTTCCGCCCAGAAACACCCACTTCCTGTCAATCACACTCCGATCACCAGAACGATGAAAAAACCTTGTATTGCCGTGAGTAAAATTCCTAACTGCATAGCAAATTTACTTGGCGCAGTCGCACTGCGGACATTGCGCATGCGCATTAGCGACTAATCGCTCCCTTGCGAGAAAAAAATAGCGAGCGAACAACTCGGAATGACCCCCATGGTTTTGTCCAACTGCTAACAAAGTTCCTGCTGCGATCAACTCAGAATTACCCCCATAATTGTGTTGACTAATTATATAATTGTGTTTGTAGAACACTGAAAAGATGATCTGATTAGCATGTGGGATACAAATGTTAATTGTAAATGCTGTCATCAGCCTAGCTGACCAGTCACAGCTGACTTCCACTAAAATAAAGATAATTAGAACTTTCCTCTGGGACATTAAAAAACCTTATATGACAACACCCCATACTTGCCTACCTGACCCTCTCCATGAGGGAGAAAATGCTCTGTTCCTGGACTTTCCTGGTAATGTATGATTGCCATCACCTGTGGTGAGCTAGTTAATGGATAAGAAAGGTGTTTCACCACAGGTGATGGCAATCATACATTACCAGGAAAGTCCAGGAACAGAGCATTTTCTCCCTCATGGAGAGGGTCAGGTAGGCAAGTATGTAACACCCAGATGTGTGAATCGGGTCAGAATTCTTATCCTGTCAGTTCTAGTGACATCATCAGTATCTATGTGTCAGCTCATCATCTTCTCATTCTGACTCAAGGTAGTAACCTAGCGTCAAGGGGCACGCCTTAAGTAAAAATGCCAACCACTTATATAATACCTATTATCAATCGCATCACTTAAATATCTTGCAAAGCAGTACCTAAGTACATTTGTCTATATTTAAGTTAACAGTAAAACATTTTTATCTGTGTTATGGTATCAGAGTGAAAATTGCAGAAGTGCATGACCTCTGACCCCCTCCTCAGTAATGGTGATGCAAAATCATTTATTTTCTAGCAGAGTGGGAATACCTGGGCGGGTGTCGGGATTCCCTCTGTCGGTAAAATGCTGGCTGCTGGGATTCTGGTGTCGGTCTCCTGAACACCGGGATCCTGACAGCCGGTATATTGACTGCATCCTGTGAGTACGTCTACATCTCCAGCCAACACAAAGTTATATGCTTTGGAGGTGATTCATCTGTAAGTGCTTTCTGCAAATGATGTAACCATTTCATTAAATGCATGCAGTAACACTACTTCTTATACTTCACTCTATATATTGCTTTTCATTAT
The DNA here is from genome assembly GCF_028390025.1 of Pseudophryne corroboree. Taxonomy (NCBI): domain Eukaryota; kingdom Metazoa; phylum Chordata; class Amphibia; order Anura; family Myobatrachidae; genus Pseudophryne; species Pseudophryne corroboree. The sequence goes on from NC_086448.1 coordinate 42,372,350, forward strand.
TATTAGGCATTATCTTTTTTTATCTTTTATTATTAATAAGCTGTTATTAGGGGCTGGGTCATACTTGCCTACTCTCCCGGAATGGCCGGGAGGCTCCCGAAAAATTGGGTGACCTTTCCGGCCCCCTGGAAGAGCAGGCAAGTCTCCCGATTTCAGGGGTCCCCTCTGCCCGGCCGCCCACTTAGCGAGTTAAATGGGCGGCCCGGGCAGGCGATGACGCGATTCTTGTTGAATTGCGTCATCATAGCCATGCCCCCTTCTGAATAATGCTGGTAATAGCAGCAATACACAACGGGGGGCGTGGCTTACATGATGCGATCCCGCAGCCACGCCCCTCCGGCCTCCGCCACGCATCCGTCCCGGAGACAGCAGCCTAAAGGTCGGCAAGTATGGGCTGGGATGGGAAACTTCCAGCCAGAATACCGATGGTCAGAATGCTGAAACCAGCTTCCCGACAGCCTGAAATCCCAACACGGGCCCTGGAGCAAAGTAACCCTAATCCTAACTCTCCGCCTAACCCTAAACCTCCTGCTCCCTGGATTCCCAATAGAGCTGTAGAACTGGACATCACATATTATTGTGAAACATAATCCCTCTTGTTACATGTGTTTGAGCTAATCAGGGAATAAAGGTGGTCATTCCAAGTTGATCGCTAGCTGTTTTCGTTCGCAGTGCAGCGATTAGGCAAAAAAGCGGCACTTCTGCGCATGCAGCGCAATGCGCATGCGTGACGTACTTTCACAACAGCCGTAGTACTTTCACACAAGGTCTAGCAAAGCTTTTCAGTTGCACTGCTGGCCGCAGAGTGATTGACAGGAAAGAGGCATTTCTGGGTGTCAACTGACCGTTTTCAGGGAGTGTGCTGAAAAACGCTGGCGTGTCAGATACAAACGCAGGCGTGCCAGGGAAAACGCAGGCATGGCTGGGCGAACGAAGGGCGTGTTTGTGACGTCAGAACAGGAACTAAATAGTCTGAAGTGATCGCAAGCTAGGAGTAGGTCTGGAGCTACTCAGAAACTGCTCGAAAATATTTTGGTGCCGCTCTGCGATCCTTTCATTCGCACTTCTGCTAAGCTACACTCCCAGAGGGAGGCGGCTTAGCATTTGCACAGCTGCTAAAAGCAGCTAGCGAGCGATCAACTCGGAATGAGGGCCAATATCTCTAGCCTGATGTTTTGTACAGAATGTATATGACAATGTATATAGAGATGTGCACCGGGTTTTGTGTTTTGGTTTTGGATTCGGTTCCACGGCCATGTTTTGGATTTGGACGCGTTTTGGCAAAACCTCCCTGAAAATTTTTTGTCGGATTCTGGTGTGTTTTGGATTCGGGTGTTTTAAAAAAAAAAAAAACTCAAAAACAGCTTAAATCATAGAATTTGGGGGTAATTTTGATCCTATAGTATTATTAACTTCAATAACCACAATTTCCACTCATTTCCAGTCTATTCTGAACACCTCACACCTCACAATACTATTTTTAGTCCTAAAATTTGCACCAAGGTCGCTGGATGACTAAGCAAAGCGACCCAAGAGGGCGGCACAAACACCTGGCCCATCTAGGAGTGGCACTGCAGTGTCAGACAGGATTGCACTACAAAAAATTGGCCCCAAACAGCACATGATGCAAAGAAAAGAGAAAAAGAGGTGCACTGTGGTCGCTGAACGGCTTAGCTAAGCGACACAAACACCTCAATATCACAGGAATTATTCATTCTAATCAATAGTATTATTGGTCCAAATCACTGGAAGAAAATGACATAATCACTGGAATTATTCGTTCTAATCAATGGTATTATTGGTCCAAATCACTGGAAGAAAATGACAAAATCACAGGAATTATTCATTCTAATCAATGGTATTATTGGTCCAAATCACTGGAAGAAAATGGAATGGATGGATTTAAACTAATAGTATAATAATGCCTGGGTATTGTTTATACAGTAGCTTCACCTAATTGAAAAGAGAAAAAGAGGTGCACTGTGGTCGCTGGACGGCTAAGCTAAGCGACACAGACATCTCAATATCACAGGAATTATTCGTTCTAATCAATGGTATTATTGGTCCAAATCACTGGAAGAAAATGACATAATCACTGGAATTATTCGTTCTGATCAATGGTATTATTGGTCCAAATCACTGGAAGAAAATGACAAAATCACTGGAATTATTCATTCTAATCAATGGTATTATTGGTCCAAATCACTGGAAGAAAATGACAAAATCACTGGAATTATTCATTCTAATCAATGGTATTATTGGTCCAAATCACTGGAAGAAAATGGAATGGATGGATACTTGCAGTGACACAGAGCTGCAAGATACAGCAATGGCCTACTGTACAACTATATACTGTTAGTCACCAAAATGCTGCACTGTAATACTAGAAGCTATAGAGAAGTATATATATTATTGTATATATCAGTACAGAGCGGTGTAACTGTGACACATGTGTCCTGACAAGCAGTATAGAAGCTATAGAAAAGTATATATATTATTGTATATATCAGTACAGAGCGGTGTAACTGTGACACATGTGTCCTGACAAGCAGTATAGAAGCTATAGAAAAGTATATATATTGTTGTATATATCAGTACAGAGCGGTGTAACTGTGACCCATGTGTCCTGACAAGCAGTATAGAAGCTATAGAAAAGTATATATATTATTGTATATATCAGTACAGAGCGGTGTAACTGTGACCCATGTGTCCTGACAAGCAGTATAGAAGCTATAGAAAAGTATATATATTACTGTATATCAGTACAGAGCGGTGTAACTGTGACCCATGTGTCCTGACAAGCAGTATAGAAGCTATAGAAAAGTATATATAATATTACTGTATATCAGTACAGAGCTGTGTATCTGTGACCATGTGTCCTGACAAGCAGTATAGAAGCTATAGAAAAGTATATATATTACTGTATATCAGTACTGAGCGGTGTAACTGTGACACATGTGTCCTGACAAGCAGTATAGAAGCTATAGAAAAGTATATATAATATTACTGTATATCAGTACAGAGCGGTGTAACTGTGACCCATGTGTCCTGACAAGCAGTATAGAAGCTATAGAAAAGTATATATAATATTACTGTATATCAGTACAGAGTGGTGTAACTGTGACCCATGTGTCCTGACAAGCAGTATAGAAGCTATAGAAAAGTATATATAATATTACTGTATATCAGTACAGAGTGGTGTAACTGTGACACATGTTTTCGGGTTTTGTGTTTTGGTTTTGGATTCGGTTCCCCGGCCGTGTTTTGGATTCGGACGCGTTTTGGCAAAACCTCCCTGAAAATTTTTTGTCGGATTCGGGTGTGTTTTGGATTCGGGTGTTTTTTTTACAAAAAACCCTCAAAAACAGCTTAAATCATAGAATTTGGGGGTCATTTTGATCCCATAGTATTATTAACCTCAATAACCATAATTTACACTAATTTTCAGTCTATTCTGAACACCTCACAATATTATTTTTAGTCCTAAAATTTGCACTGAGGTCGCTGGATGGCTAAGCTAAGCGACAAAAGTGGCCGACACAAACACCTGGCCCATCTAGGAGTGGGACTGCAGTGTCAGACAGGATGGCACTTCAAAAAAATAGTCCCCAAACAGCACATGATGCAAAGAAAAAAAGAGACGCACCAAGGTCGCTGTGTGACTAAGCTAAGCGACACAAGTGGCCGACACAAACAACTGGCCAATCTAGGAGTGGCACTGCAGTGTCAGACAGGATGGCAGATTTAAAAAATAGTCCCCAAACAGCACATGATGCAAAGAAAAAAAGAGGTGCAATGAGGTAGCTGTGTGACTAAGCTAAGCGACCCAAGTGGCCGACGACACAAACACCTGGCCCATCTAGGAGTGGCACTGCAGTTTTATAGCGAGAGGATGAGTGCTTCCATCCTCATGTGAATCTGAACCACTAGCCATGAACATAGGCCAAGGCCTCAGCCGTTCCTTGCCACTCCGTGTCGTAAATGGCATATTGGCAAGTTTACGCTTCTCATCAGACGCTTTTAATTTTGATATTTGGGTCATTTAACTGAACTTTTGTTTTTTGGATTTTACATGCTCTCTACTATGACATTGGGCATCGCACTTGGCAGACGACGTTGATGGCATTTCATCATCTCGGCCATGACTAGTGGCAGCAGCTTCAGCACGAGGTGGAAGTGGATCTTGATCTTTCCCTATTTTAACCTCCACATTTTTGTTCTCCATTTTTTAATGTGTGGAATTATATGTCAGTATCAATAGCAATGGCCTACTACTATATATACTGCGCACAACTGAAATGCCCCACAGGTATGGATGGATAGTATACTTGACGACACAAAGGTAGGTAGAGCAGTGGCCTTCCGTACCGTACTGCTATATATACTAGTGCTCACTGTCAGCAAACTGCAAAACTAAAATGCACCACATGTATAGAATCTAGATGGATAGTATACTTGACGACACAGAGGTAGGTAGAGCAGTGGCCTTCCGTACCGTACTGCTATAATATACTGGTTTTCACTGTCAGCAAACTGCAAAACTAAAATGCACCACAGGTATAGAATCTAGATGGATAGTATACTTGACGACACAGAGGTAGGTAGAGCAGTGGCCTTCCGTACTGTACTGCTATATATACTGGTGGTCACTGTCAGCAAACTGCAAAACTAAAATGCACCACAGGTATAGAATCTAGATGGATAGTATACTTGACGACACAGAGGTAGGTAGAGCAGTGGCCTTCCGTACCGTACTGCTATATATACTGGTGGTCACTGTCAGCAAACTGCAAAACTAAAATGCACCACAGGTATAGAATCTAGATGGATAGTATACTTGATGACACAGAGGTAGGTAGAGCAGTGGCCTTCCGTACCGTACTGCTATATATACTGGTGGTCACTGTCAGCAAACTGCAAAACTAAAATGCACCACAGGTATAGAATCTAGATGGATAGTATACTTGATGACACAGAGGTAGGTAGAGCAGTGGCCTTCCGTACCGTACTGCTATAAATACTGGTGGTCACTGTCTGCAAACTGCAAAACTAAAATGCACCACAGGTATAGAATCTAGATGGATAGTATACTTGATGACACAGAGGTAGGTTGAGCAGTGGCCTTCCGTACCGTACTGCTATATATACTGGTGGTCACTGTCAGCAAACTGCAAAACTAAAATGCACCACAGGTATAGAATCTAGATGGATAGTATACTTGATGACACAGAGGTAGGTAGAGCAGTGGCCTTCCGTACCGTTATATATACTGGTGGTCACTGTCAGCAAACTGCAAAACTAAAATGCACCACAGGTATAGAATCTAGATGGATAGTATACTTGATGACACAGAGGTAGGTAGAGCAGTGGCCTTCCGTACCGTACTGCTATATATACTGGTGGTCACTGTCAGCAAACTGCAAAACTAAAATGCACCACAGGTATAGAATCTAGATGGATAGTATACTTGATGACACAGAGGTAGGTAGAGCAGTGGCCTTCCGTACCGTTATATATACTGGTGGTCACTGTCAGCAAACTGCAAAACTAAAATGCACCACAGGTATAGAATCTAGATGGATAGTATACTTGATGACACAGAGGTAGGTAGAGCAGTGGCCTTCCGTACCGTACTGCTATATATACTGGTGGTCACTGTCAGCAAACTGCAAAACTAAAAAGCACCACAGGTATAGAATCTAGATGGATAGTATACTTGACGACACAGAGGTAGGTAGAGCAGTTGCCTTCCGTACTGTACTGCTATATATTCTGGTGGTCACTGTCAGCAAACTGCAAAACTAAAATGCACCACAGGTATAGTATCAAGATGGATAGTATACTTGACGACACAGAGGTAGGTAGAGCAGTGGCCTTCCGTACCGTACTGCTATCTATACTGGTGGTCACTATCAGCAAACTGCAAAACTAAAATGCACCACAGGTATAGAATCTAGATGGATAGTATACTTGATGACACAGAGGTAGGTAGAGCAGTGGCCTTCCGTACCGTACTGCTATATATACTGGTGGTCACTGTCAGCAAACTGCAAAACTAAAATGCACCACAGGTATAGAATCTAGATGGATAGTATACTTGACGACACAGAGGTAGGTAGAGCAGTGGCCTTCCTGTGCTTATCCCAACCTTAACTAAAATCTGTAATCTCTCTCTCTCTCTCTACTGGTATCTTTCCCTCTCTGTTTAAACATGCAGTCATTACTTCCATTCTAAAAAAACACAACTCTTACCCAAACACACTCTCTAACTACCGTCCCATTTCTCAGCTACCCAGTCCCTCCAAGCTACTTGAGAGGCTTGCCTACACTCGCCTTACACACTTTCTTAACTCGCACAACTTATTGGACCCACTTCAGTCAGGCTTTCGTGCCCAACACTCCACAGAGACGGCACTGACCAAAGTAGTAAATAATCTAGTCACTGCTAGATCAAAAGGCCATTACACACTACTTATTCTTCTAGATCTCTCTGCTGCTTTTGACACTGTTGACCACTCTCTTATCATACAAACACTACAATCCCTAGGTCTTCAGGACACAGCCCTTTCTTGGTTCTCATCCTACCTATCTAATCGCTCTTTCAGTGTTCACTTCTCTGATTCTACATCCTCTTCTCTACCTCTATCAGTTGGAGTACCGCAAGGCTCAGTCTTAGGTCCTCTGCTTTTCTCAATCTATACCTCCTCTCTTGGTAAACTAATCAGCTCCTTTGGATTTCAGTATCATTTGTATGCTGATGATACTCAAATCTACCTATCCTCCCCAGATTTGTCACCACCAGTATTGGCTCGTGTCACTGGATGCCTGTCTGCCATTTCATCTTGGATGTCATCTCGCCACCTCAAACTCAACATTTCCAAAACCGAATTAATTATTTTCCCACCAGCTAAGAGTAGTTACCAACCTGATATCTCTATAACTGTTGACAATGCAACTATCCACCCCACCCCACAAGCTCGTTGCCTAGGTGTCACCCTTGACTCTGAACTGTCCTTTGTTCCACACATTCAATCTGTCTCTAAATCATGTTACATGCACCTTAAAAACATATCCAAAATACGCCCTTATCTTACACAAGACACTGCAAAAACTCTAATCCATGCACTCATCATCTCCCGCATTGATTATTGTAATAGTCTCCTTACTGGTCTTCCCAAACATAGGCTATCACCACTTCAATCCATTTTAAATGCAGCTGCGAGGCTAATCTTCCTCGCCAGACGTTCTTCATCTGCTGATCCGCTCTGTCAGTCCCTCCACTGGTTACCGGTTTTCTACCGTGTCAAATATAAAATACTTTTACTTACATACAAGGCTATTAACCAAACTGCACCATCATACATCTACTCACTCATCTCAAAATATCTCCCTACCAGACCTCTCCGCTCTGCACAAGATCTGCATCTCTCATCCACATGTATTACCTGTTCCAACTCAAAATTACAGGACTTTACCCGGGCTTCACCCACTCTGTGGAATGCACTCCCACGCACAATAAGACTCTCCTTTAGTCTCCAAACCTTTAAACGTTCTCTGAAAACTCATCTCTTCAGACAAGCCTACCAAATTTCAGACCCACACACATAACCTTAACAGCTTCCCTATCAAGTTACATCCCCCTGTACAGTCCACATAAACTCACATTTTGTCTTCCAACATTGCTGGGTGATCATATCATATACAACGCATTAAGAACCTAGCAACCTGGGGAACCATTATGTAACAGGTAGCATCTATCCTTGTGTATTAATGCCTATTTCCCTATAGATTGTAAGCTTGCGAGCAGGGCCTTCCTACCTCTGTCTGTCTGTCTTTGCCCAGTTTTGTTCTATAATTGTTGTTCTAATTGTAAAGCGCAACGGAATATGCTGCGCTATATAAGAAACTGCTAATAAATAATAATAAATAATTCCGTACCGTACTGCTATATATACTGGTGGTCACTGTCAGCAGACTGCAAAACTAAAATGCACCACAATAATAGAATCTAGATGGATAGTATACTTGACGACACAGAGGTAGGTAGAGGAGTGGCCTTCCGTACAATACTGCTATATATACTGGTGGTCACTGTCAGCAAACTGCAAAACTAAAATGCACCACAGGTATAGAATCTAGATGGATAGTATACTTGACGACACAGAGGTAGGTAGAGCAGTGGCCTTCCGTACCGTACTGCTATATATACTGGTGGTCACTGGTCAGCAAAACTCTGCACTGTACTCCTCCTATATAATAAACTGGTGGTCCCCAGTACCCACAATAAAGCAGTGTGAGCACAGATATATGCAGCACACTGAGCACAGATATGGAGCATTTTTCTGGCAGACAACATATACTGGTGGTCACTAGTCAGCAAAACTCTGCACTGTACTCCTCCTATATAATACTGCTGGTCCCCAGTCCCCTCAATAAAGCAGTGTGAGCACAGATATATGCAGCACACTGAGCACAGATATGGAGCGTTTTTCAGGCAGAGAACGGATAAAACTGGTGGTCACTGATCAGCAAAACTCTGCACTGTACTCCTCCTATATAATACAGCTGCTCCCCAGTCCCCACAATTAAGCAATAAGCACAAACGGAGAGGACGCCAGCCACGTCCTCTCCCTAACATTTCCAATGCACGAGTGAAAATGGCGGCGACGCGCGGCTCCTTATATAGAATCCGAATCTCGCGAGAATCCGACAGCGGGATGATGACGTTCGGGCGCGCTCGGATTAACCGAGCCATACGGGAGAATCCGAGTATGCCTCGGACCCGTGTAAAAAAAAGGTGAAGTTTGGGGGGTTCGGTTTCCGAGGAACCGAACCCGCTCATCACTAATAGAAGCTATAGAAAAGTATATATAATATTACTGTATATCAGTACAGAGCGGTGTAACTGTGACACAAGTGTCCTGACAAGCAGTATAGAAGCTATAGAAAATAAGAAAAGTATATATATTATTGTATATATCAGTACAGACAGAGCGGTGTAACTGTGACACATGTGTCCTGACAAACAGTATAGAAGCTATAGAAAAGTATATATATTATTGTATATATCAGTACAGAGCGGTGTAACTTAACTGTGACACATGTGTCCTGACAAGCAGTATATAAGCTATAGAAAAGTATATATATTATTGTATATATCAGTACAGAGCGGTGTAACTGTGACACATGTGTCCTGACAAGCAGTATAGAAGCTATAGAAAAGTATATATATTATTGTATATATCAGTACAGAGCGGTGTAACTGTGACACATGTGTCCTGACAAGCAGTATAGAAGCTATAGAAAAGTATATATATTACTGTATATCAGTACAGAGCAGTGTAACTGTGACACATGTGTCCTGACAAGCAGTATAGAAGCTATAGAAAAGTATATATATTATTGTATATATCAGTACAGAGCGATGTAACTGTGACCCATGTGTCCTGACAAGCAGTATAGAAGCTATAGAAAAGTATATATATAATTGTATATATCAGTACAGAGCAGTGTAACTGTGAGCCATGTGTCCCTGACAAGCAGTATAGAAGCTATAGAAAAGTATATATATTATTGTATATATCAGTATAGAGCGGTGTAGCTGTGACACATGTGTCCTGACAAGCAGTATAGAAGCTATAGAAAAGTATATATATTATTGTATATATCAGTACAGAGCTGTGTAACTGTGACCCATGTGTGTCCTGACAAGCAGTATAGAAGCTATAGAAAAGTATATATTATATACTGGTGGTCCCCACAATGCAGCACACTGATCAGATATTTTCAGCACATTAAGCACAGATATGGAGCGTTTTCAGGCAGAGAACGTAGATATTTTCAGCACACTGAGCACAGATTATTTGCAGCACACTGAGCACAGATATTTTCAGAACACTGAGCACAGATTACGGAGCTTTTCAGGGAGAGAACGCAGCCATGTCCACTCCGTTCAATCTCCAAAGCATGAGTGAAAATGGCGGTGACGCGCGGCTCCTTATATAGAATACGAATCTTACGAGAATCCGACAGCGGGATGATGACGTTCAGGCGCGTTCTGGTTAACCGAGCAAGGCGGGAAGATCCGAGGCTGCCTCGGAACCGGGTAAAATAGGTGAAGTTCGGGGGGGTACGGATCCCGAGGAACCGAACCCGCTCATCAATAGTATATATATATATATATATATATATATATACTGTATACATATATATATATATATATATATACATAAAGTATATATATATGAATGTATTGGTTATTGGGGATCATTGCGAGTTGGATCCAGCTATGAAGGTCCTGGATTTGACATCAGACATCCATCCTCTAAACGCCTGGACATGAGTGCGTTCACCGAACCACTCCCAAAAAACGGTCATTTGATGCCCCGGCACGCCTTCCTCCTGTCAATCTTCTTGCGGTCGCTGCTGCGATCACTTTCTTCGTATGCGGCCGTCGCGTATGCGAAGTTCCGATCCGATTGCACGGCTGCGAAGAAGTGCAGCGTGCAATCGGTCGGAATTACCCCCATTGTGAAACATAACCACTCTTGTTATATGTGTTTGTGCTTGTCAGGGAGTAATATCTCTAGCCTGATGTTTTGTACAGAATGCATATGACAATGTATATATACAGTATATATATATATACAGTATATATATATATAAATATGTATTGCTTAAATAATGGTCCCCCCATGTGACTGCTTAGATATCCTGTATGTTTGCTGTTGGGTAGATACAGCCAGTATCAGATGTCAGCCCATACACCCCCCCTCACTCTTCTCCACACAATGGATTCCAGGCCAAATAATCAGATTAAGTAAGTAAGTAAGTAAGGTCAATTTAGTTAACTTCTAGTGTGGCCCAGTGGACATGCCTGAACATGTGAAAGTAGGTCTGATCTGAAACTGTTCTGTAGTCAGACCCTTAATGTAACTCACCCAATAAAGAGCCAGGGGATGTCGCCTCATGGTAGGAAAGACAAAGGTTTTATAATAGCAAACAGGGGGCTATTGAAGGAGTGCAGTGGAGTTCCTGACCTGATAAAAGGAATGAGGTGTTTTGCTTCTGAAAGCTACTGGTAGGATAGCACTTCTAGTGTGCTGAGGCCTAGAAGCATTGTTGTTATCCTCTGGTTTCAAAAAGGCTACTGGACGTGCACTGAAGATGAGGCTGCCAGTGAGGGTCGTGTCTGGACACATTGTGGACACTGGATGACAAGCTTTTCCTGGGAGTGCAGACTTGTTGGCTCTGCTATATAGATACTCCCTCATACATCTGTAATCCTATACTATTGTGGGGACCTAGTAAGTAATATATCATCCTGTTAATGTTAGTATGTACTGTGTGTCTATATTTACAATAAAGGGCATTTGCCATCTTACTAAACTGTTTACCTGAGTGATCAGAGAATCTGTATCTTCACACCTCCCTCCCCGCTGCCAAACTCCTCCCCCCTCTAACCCTCTGTCAACACAACTTAACCCTACTCCTCGCAACCTAACCATAAGCCTCTCTCCCTACTGCCTAACCATAACCCTCCCCACACTCAGATCCACTGTCACCAGATGCAATCTCGGGTCTCTTGACCCTGCTGTCCTATCCTCCCTCAATACTCTCCTTTCTCCTCTATCCACCATGGCCTACCCCAACCAGGCAACCTCCTTCTATAACTCTACTCTCACGTCTGCACTTGATTCTTTTGCCCTCATCTCCTCTGTCCTCCTCCGCTGTTCTAAACCCCTACTCTGGCAGACTTCCTCCATTCCAAGTTTATTTTTACTTTATACAGCTCTGCCCTCTCCCTCACCAAGCAATCCTTTTTCCAACAACTCATCTTTTCTCAGTCCTCCAGTCCCCGCCACCTCTTTAATACTATTAACACTCTCTTTTGCCCCCCCCCCCACTACTACCCTCCCAACCTCCTTTACTGCTGCTGACTTTGACTCCTTCTTCTCCAAAATTGAAGCAATCTGTCAGGAAATCTCCCACGCTGCCCCCACCATCTTCTCCCTCCAGCCATCCCATCTTGTGTTCTTTCTGCCCCACCACAGGCAAGAAAGTCCATTCCCTCCTCTTATCCTCTTCCCCCTCCACCTGTTGCCTGGACCTCCTCCCTTCCCGCCTCCTCCGCTCTCTCTCTCTCGCCTCCTCCGCTCTCTCTCCCCCACCTTGCTCATCTCTTCAACCCATTCTCTACTGGCTTATTTCCCTCACTATTTAACCATGCTCTTGTTTCACCTATTCCTAAAAAACCCAAACTTGACCCTTCCCCACTTGCTCGCTACCACCCCATCTCACTTCTCCCTTTCACTTCCACATTACTTAAGTGTCTGCTATATAGCTGGATCACCAACTTCATCCTTGATCCTCTTCAATCTGGCTTTCGCCCCCTCCACTCCACTGAAACTGCCATTGTCAAAGTCACCAATACCTGCTTTTGGCTACATCCAGGGGTCACTTCTCTCTGCTCATCCTCCTGAACCTCTCTGCTGCCTTTGATATTGTAGATCATCCTCTCCTTCTCCACAGCCTCCAGACCATTGTCCTCTCAAGCACTGTCCTTGCCTGGTTCACCTCTTACCTCATTAACCGCTGCTTCTCTGTCCTTGGCCTCCTTCTTTTCTCCCTGTACACCTATTCCCTGGGTGCTCTCAAGCTCCTTCAGACAGTACGCAACTATACCAATCCTCTTCTGACCTCTCTCCCTCTATCCTCTCTCGTGTATTCAGCTGGCTCTCTGCCATCTCCTCCTGGAAGTCTGAGCACTCCCTGAAGCTTAACATGGACAAAATCAAACTCATCATCTTTCCCCCATCCAGAGTCTCCACCGTCCTAATATCCCTAGCACTGTTGACAACACCATCATCTTCCCTGTTCCCCATCTCTGCTGCTTGGGCATCAGTCTTGACTCCTCCCTATCCTTTGCCTCCCACGTGCAAGTCTCTGGCTCGACTATTGCAACATTCTCCTCACTGGCCTGGAAAAGGCTAATTTGCTCTTTTAGACTTTCTTAGACCTTGCAAGGCTCAAACGGGCACTGAAAACCCACCTGTTCATCAAATCGTACCCTTCTGCATAACCTAGTCTAGGGCCTCCCTCCTAACCCCCTGCTGTCTTCCACTCGCTCGCACCTCATGTCACCTGTCTGTCTCCTTCCACCCCCTAGATTGGAGCAGGGCCTTCTTTACACCTGCTCTCAAAACCCTCTTCTCTCTCACTTCAATTACAGCTTTTCTCTATGTAACGGATGTCTATTCCTGCATCTCCTCTAGCTTGTTACTGTTTTTCTTCCAGTGGCTGCCTGCTCCTAGTAGTATGCAAACTACTCCTTTGCTTTCAGATGTATTGTGGACTGAGAATTGTGGTGCTAATTGTTACTTGTGCACTGCTTTAGTTTTTCAGTTACTGTAATGTTAATTTCTGTGAACCCTGTATTGTTCTAATATCTGCTGTAAGTACGGCGTTGCAAAACACTTGTGGCGCCTTATAAATAAAATGTATAATAAAAATAATAGTAATAATACTAATAACAACAACAACCCTGACCTCCCGCAGCTTAACCCTAACCCTCCTTACCTGCAGCCTAACCCCACCCCTCCCCTCCCTCAGCCTAAACCTAACCCTCCACCTATGCAGCCTAACCCTCCCCTCCCTCAGCGTAAACCTAACCCTCCATCTATGCAGCCTAACCCTATCCCTCCCCACAGCCTAAACCTAACCATCTTTTCCCGCAGCCTAACCCTATCCCTCCCCTCCTACAGCCTAACCGTAACCCTCCGTTCATGCAGCCTATCAGGATTCCGAAGCAGGTATTCTGACCTCCAGGTTCCCAAATGCTGGGATGTCAATAACATCCCATTATAAGTGCTACTAGTCAATTTTATTAAAATGCTGATACATTGTTAACATGTCATCAAGATATAAATTATCAAACACTAATTTCTCACGTAAAACCCATTAGATTTATTATTTCCCTGTGACATTTGACCTAAAGTAGAAACAACTTGATAACTTGAATTTCACAGACAGCGGTGTTATACATTTTTACTTTCATAACATTTTGAAAAAAATGAATTATTCTCCTGCTTCTAACAGGGAGGAATCTGCTTAGGATGTAGTAAAATGCCTGCTGTTTTTAATCAGTGTCCATGGTTAAAATGCCAGGAATAAGAATAGAACATTGCTAGGTGTTAATAAGTGAGAAGGTTACTGGCAAGGTCAACATCATACATGTATGAAAATGGATCTGTATTATTTTTCCTATGTGATGAAACGAAATGACTGAGCTCTGGGTGTGTAGGTTGGCAATGAATTAGAAATTAGCACAGGAGGAAAAGCAAAAAGCAGCATCTAGTATTAAAATTGTTGAAAAATGTGCATATTATTTAACAGAGCGTTTACCAAAAAACATGTTTTTTTAATATAAATATCTACTGTATTCAAGTTAAGTGCATATTAATTTGTATACATTGGTACTAGAGATAAGCAGGTTCGGATCTCAGAGAACCAAAAGCCCCCCCTCCCCCCCCTCGAATTTAATTTTCCGAGCTGGGAACCAGGTCTGGCTCGGGACATCCCACCAGAATGAGGCAAAACGTCATCATCCCGCTGTCGGATTCTCTCGGGTTTTGGATTCCATATAAAGGGCCGCGCGTCGCCGCCATTTTCACTCCAGACTTGGAAAGTGAGGGAGATAGACCTCTGTCTCTCTATGTGGGTGGTAGCATCAGGTGGGGTCAGTGTGTGCTCTCTAGAGGTGCTGTCTTGTCACTGTGTGGTGTCCCTGTGATGTTAGGGGTGCTGTCCTGTCACTGGTGTTTCATGTCCTGTTAGGGGTGCTGCAGCTGTACATGGGTGTAGCTGTCCTGGCTGTCACTGTGCTGTACAGGGGCACTGTCCTCCTGTATGCTGTGAAAATACAGGGGTGCTGGCACTGTCCTGTATGCTTTAAAAATACAGGGGTGCTGTAAAAATAAATATACACTGGCCCTGTCTTGTATGCTGTAAAAATTCAGGGGTCCTGTGAAAATAAAGGGGCACTGTTCTTTGTGCTGTAAAGGGGTGCTGTCCTATAATATGGAGAACAAAAATTTGGAGGAAAAAATAGTGAAAGATCAGAAACCAATTCCAGTTCCTAGTACTAGTGCTGAAGCTGCTGCTGCCACCAGTCATGACATTGACGATGCAATTCCATCAACGTCATCTGCTAAGGCCAATGCCCAATGCCATAGAGGCATGTAAAATCCAAGCAGCAAAAATTAAGAACCCCCAAAAAAATATCTGATAAGAAACATAAAATTAACAATATGCCTTTCACGACACGAAGTGTCAAGGAAAGGCTAAGGCCTTGGCTTATGTTCATGACTGTTGGTAAAGATTCTTATGAAGATGAAAGCCCTCCTCCCTCTTAAAAAAAATAAAGCTTGTTAAAGCACAGGAGAAAACAATTGTGCGTTCAGAGATATCACAAATCCCCAAGGAGAGTCCAAGTGTGTCAGCAGTTGCGATGTCTAGGTCTGACCTTCACATCACTGTATGGGAAGTGGAGGCTTCTATCATAATATGCACGCCCTCTGCAAGTGCTGGGAGGAGCACCGCCAGTCCAGTTGCTAATATTGATATTGAGGATGTCACTGTAGATGTACACCAGGATGAGGAGGATATTGGTGTAATTGGCGCTGAGGAGGAAGTTGACGATGAGGATTCTGATGGTGATGTGGTTTGTTTGAATCAGGCACCAGTGTAGACAGCTGATGGCTATCGGATAAAAAAGCCCATTGTCATGCCTGGGCAAAATACCAAGGAAGCCACCTCTTCGGTGGGGAATTATTTCTCCACAATCCAGACAACTGGTGTCAAGCCATGTGTTGCCTTTGTCAATCCATAATAAGTAGGGGCAAGAATGCTAACCACCTAGGAACATCCTCCCTTATATGTCACCTGCAGTGCATTTATCATAAATCATTGTCAAGTTCAGAAACTTTGGGTAATAGCGTAAGCAGTCCACTGACACCTAAATGATGTGGTTTGCTTGAATATTAATCCTCTGTGAGAATGAGGATGTAAACACTGAAGGGGGGGAAACTGAGGATGAGGACAACATCTTGCCTCTGTACAGCCAGTTTGTGCAAGGAAAGATTAATTGCTTCTCTTTTGGTGGGGACCCCAAAAAACCAATAATTTCAGCCACAGTCATGTGGCAGATCTTGTCGCTGAAATGATTGGTTTGTGTGCATGTCCTGTTTATACAACATAAGGGTGGGAGGGCCCAAGGACAATTCCATCTTGCATGTCTGTTTTTTTATCTGCCCTATATGGGGTGCTGCCTCTCTGCCCTATCAGTCCAGGGGTGCTTTCCCACTGCTGTTTAAGTCCAGGGGCGCTGTTGCCTGTCTGCTCTGCTGTGTAATTCTCCAGGGGTGCTGCCTATGCTGTATAAATCCAGGGGTGCGGCCTACATGCTGTATAAGTCTAGAGACGCTGCCGTATAATTCCAGGCGTGCTGCTGTACTTGATCCTAGGTTCACATTAAACCCTAGAGCAGAACATGAAACAAGCTTCAACATCACAAACAGATTTTTGAAATCATATAGCCGCAAAGGTAGACGTGGAAATTGCAATTTTGACGAAATGTTTTCCAATGAGACCACATTTGTGGCCAAAGTCAGTCAGACTCAGAAGAGACAGGCTCCTAATTCAGCACAACGGCCGGAGAAAATTAGATTATCCAAACACACCTATGTCTACATGTCTGCCATATAATTCCAGGGATGCCCTGTCTGAACCTGCTCATCTACATTGTCTAGTGTAAGCTGTGTACCCTGCATTAGAGAGAGGTTCTGCTCAATTATTTCATGTTAGGGACTCACTCAAATGAATGTCTCCAATTAGTCAACCTTCATTTTGATTTATTATTATTAATGTTCCACATTTTGTGATTATTTATTTACAAGATGCACATTTGTTGTACAGGGTTCTTTTCCTAAGGGCTGCATAGGGTTATTGCAAGAGCTTGCGTTGTTAAAAGAACAGAGTTTCAGTAATCTTACATTGCATCAGCTTTCCATTGCACTGCAGCAATAGATGGGCCAGGAGCTCCTGTGTGGCACAGTTACTGAATAATGCCCAGTATGGAATCTCATGGTGGCTTACAGCCAGGAAGATGTCTGGCTTGCCAGGCTGAGGCATGCTGTGGGCACAGAGGTTAGCATTGCTTGCTCCCACAGTCCTACTAATAGTATGAAATGAGTTTCAACTGTAGAGTGATAAGTTCCACTAGGGCAGGGGCTCAATAACAAAAAAATCACTGCACAGTCCTGCTTAGTACTGTACCGAACCCACCCAAACTCAACTTGCCCCATCCAGGGGTGCTGTGGGGGCTCAGGAGGGGCTGCTAAAACATCTAAGGGGCTGCTTAATTTAAAAATAAAATATGAATAAAATAAACAAGACACACAGGTATGCTCACATGCGTGTAACTGGGAGCTGTGAAAAACTAAACTAAAATATCTGCCACAAAATATGTAAATAAAAATGCAATAAAAAAAAAAAGAAATAGAAAACCCCCCAATATTTTCACAAAATAAGTCTCCAGACTCCGTGGACGGGAAAATATCCAATCTTGATCCTGTGGTATACTGTACACCAGTTAATTTGCATTCCAGCATTAAATCCAAAATTATCTTAATCCCTGAAAATAGACAAGGAGGTACAAATTCGGAGGCTTTGGCCCCAAGTGTTTCAGTTTGTCCGTTAATGTCGTAATTATATATTTGCTTGGATGAAGTCCTTTCTGTTCCACACCAATTTACGAGTTGAGGTGAAAGCCTGTGTGTTGTTCCTGATTGCGTGTGCCTTTGCCTCTGTAATTTTTAATCACCTGCTTGACACTGTCCTCTTCCTCTTGCCTTTTCTCATAATTTGAAAAGTCATCAAAGGAGGTGGTATGTTTGTAGCTAGCTATGATTCGGAGATTTTGGCAAGCTTTTTCCACGGGGACCACCTGTTGCTGAAATGATGGGTTTACTAAACTGTGCATGTCCTGTTTAAACAACATATGGGTGGGTGGGAGGACCCAAGGACAATTCCATCTTGCACCTCTTTTTTTCCTTTGCATTATGTGCTCTTTGGGCCTAGTTTTTAAAACTGCCATCCTGTCTGCCTCTGCAGTGCCACGCCTAGATGGACCACATGTTTGTGGCCCCAACATAAAAACACAAAATCAGAAAAGTGTCCACCGCACATCTCTAATTGATACCCAGTAATATCCCTTTTCCCTCCATTCTTTGCTATTTGATTGGCCCCCAGGAGACACAAGGAAACTTCTGTAGCTCTGGCCATACTGCCAAAACAGTATCAGACACTTTATGTTGGCTCATACCTCTTACGAAGGATGGAACAAACCAAAACGGTGTCTTCCACTGGGCAAACTGAATATCTTGCCTTGGAAGACGCTGCACTAGAACAGTCTTTTAGAGCAGATTGCCATTTTGCAGTACTTACTTTATTGCAACCCACCTTCTTGAAGTTCAGTAATGGTTTGCACCTGTACATGCTTCAGTGATTTGGTTGAGCTACCGTGTAAGTGAGGACCCCAAAAGGGCAACTCAGAATGTGAAGTTATCAGCCCATGTCCTACTCAGAGACTGAGGGGGTCATTTCGACCTGATCGCATGCTAAGTTTTTTCACTGCGCTGCGATCAGGTCAGAACTGCGCATGTGTATGCACCGCAATGCGCAGGCATTTCGTACGGGTACAAAGCGGATCATTGCTGGGCAATGGATTGTATGAAGACCGTTTTCTGTCCGTTTTCTCGAAGTGTTTGGAAAAACGTAGACGTGTCCAAGTGTTTGCATTGTGGATGTCTGACGTCAATTCTGGCCCCGGACAGGCTGAAGTGATTGCAAGGGCTGAGTAAGTTCAGAGCTACTCAGAAACTGTACAAAATGTTTTTGCACAGCTCGGCTGCACATGCGATTGCACACTTGCAAAGCAAAAATACACTCCCCTGTGGGCGGCGACTATGCGTTCGCATGGTTGCTAAAAATAGCTAGCGAGTGATCAACTTGGATTGACCCCCTAAAGGGCAGATTTATTAAGCCTGATGAAGTGATAAAGTGGAAGGTGATAACGCACCAGCCAATCAGCTCTTAACTTCTATGTTACAGAATGTTGAATAATTAAAGTTCGGAGCTGACTGGCTGGTGTGTTATCACCTTGCACTTCATCACTTCACCCGGCTTAATAACTCTGCCCCTGAGTGAGTAAAACTGGCAGAACAGGCAAACAGAACATACCTGTAATGGGAGAAGCATATTTTTCCATAATCACATCCGTGACCAGGGTTGAACTGGCCCACAGGGGCACTGGGGAAACCCCCGGTGGGCCCCACTGCCTTGGAGCCCACCTCTTCCTCTATGGATCAGGATCCAGACTGTGTACTTGAATTAGACATTATCCCTATATTAGCTTATACTGCACAGGACAATGGTGTATTCTCTACAGTGCATTGCTGTTATTAATCTGGAACATTATCATGATGCATTAGCAATATTTACTATTTATATTCATCAAGAGGCCCAGACAATTGCATTCCCCCGGTGGGCTGTCTGTGACGTTATGCTTATGATAGTATCAGCCCTTCCCCTGTTGTACAGAAATGTGTATCTTTAGATGTGCAATCCAGCTTTGTGATTCTTTCGAAGGAACCATTGGACGCAATAAAGAAACTTGCACTTGCCCTAGGCTACGTACAGATTCTTCATCAGAGTATAGCTCTAATATTAGCGAGTTTAAAACCATTTCTGGGACACGCCCGCAGGTTCATAAGCAACTATAAGACAGTACATCTTTGGGGTCATTCCGAATTGATCGCTAGCTGCCGTTTTTCGCAGCGCAGCAATCAGGTCACTACTGCACATGCGTATGCACCGCAATGCGCAGGCGCGTCGTACGGGTACAAAGCGGATTGTTGCTGAGTGATGGATTTAACGAAGAATCCATTTGCACAGCCGATCGCAAGGAGATTGACAGGAAGAGGGCGTTTGTGGGTGTCAACTGACCGTTTTCAGGGAGTGTTTGGAAATACGCAGGTGTGTCCAAGCGTTTGCAGGGCGTGTGTCTGACGTCAATTCCGGGACCAAAAAGACTGAAGTGATAGCAAGGGCTGAGTAAGTCCAGAGCTACTCAGAAACTGCAAAAAACGTTTTCATCCCGCTCGGCTGCACACGCGTTCGCACACTTGCAAAGTGAAAATACACTCCCCCGTGGGCAGCGGCTATGCGTTTGCATGGCTGCTAAAAGTAGCTAGCGAGCGATCAACTCGGAATGACCCCCTTTGTGCGTCTCAAGAGGCACCTCTCAGTCACTGCCTAGGAATGCCCAATTATTTTCCAATACATTTCTGAAACCATGAGTCTCAATCAATCCTGCATCTCGGGAAGATTGTTTTTTGACCTATCGTATAGTGTATTTTTAAATTATTTTATGTAAATAAATTAGTTTATACCCAAGACCGTAAGGATTATCTTTCTGGAGTGCTCTGTGATATCGTGAGAGTGGATCAGCTTGATAGAGCTTAGTCCCGACGGAGTACGAAAAGATACCTTTTGATGCATATAGGGCATTTATTAAAGGTGAGCCATATACCAATAAGTTAAAGAAAGATTACGTGAATTTTATGAATATTGAAGATTTAAAGAAACCTTGATGTGAATATAGGGTGCTGTATAAAGGTCAGTTGAGGATTATCTACGGGAACAAATTGATACAATAGAACAGTGAATATCCATGTTGCATAAATATTTTTTCTTTCTTTTGAGGATATGTATATTTGAAGTCCGACAGAAAGAGATTCGTATACTCACATAAAACGGCGCTTGGGAGCCATTCCACTTTCTGGTTGTGTTGTTGTTTCAAGGAGTGGTGCTCTTTGGGATTGATGACCAGTGCTGCAGTTTTTTGGGTGCAAGTCAATTTTATCCATTTTTCTGTACTGCATCTCTCTGTGTACACCCTGCAGGACGCATGTGTAATGCAACTTTTAGTATAGATGTGTGCAAACCCCCACTTTTTGGTTTTGGTTGTGAATCATCATTGTGGTTTTTTTTTTGTTTTTTTAAACAGCTAAAATCATGTTACTTGAACCTATTTTCCTACAGGCAGGCCCGGCACTACCCGATCAGCAAAGGTATGCAGTGCAGGTAGGCGCCAGGCTGGAGAGGTGCTCTACTTGCTCTGCATCTCTGTGCTGCGCCTGGCCTCCCTTCTGCTGCCGGCTGCTGTGTCTGTCACACCGTTTGAAAGGCAGCGGCGCCGGCAGCTTGAAGCTTCCCCCTACCCCTCTGCAGTGTTCGTGTACTGGCCGAAAAGGGGAAGAGCTACATGGCGCCGAGGGGCGGAGCTACACAGGACCAGGCTGCAGAGGAGGACAGATACTGCAATAGATCCGGCCAGCCTGATGGTGTGTTGAAAGAGAGTGAGTGAGAAAGAGTGTGTGTGTGTGTGTGTGTGTGTGTGTGTGTATATCTATGTGTATATATGTGTGTGTATGTATGTACGTACGTACATATGTACAGTATGTGTGTGTATATATGTGTATATGTGTGTGTGTGTGTGTATATGTGTATCTATGTGTATGTGTATCTACAGTAAGGGTATCTATGTGTATGTATGTGTGTATATGTATGTGTGTGTGTGTGTGTGTGTGTGTGTGTGTGTGTGTGTGTGTGTGTGTGTGTGTGTGTGTGGAAGGGGGGGCATAATTTGCAAAAATGTCACGTCTGAGGGCATTATATATAACCGGCGCTACTACAGGGGCTATTATGTGTATAACCAACGCTACTACAGGGGCTATTATGTGTATAACCGGCGCTACTACAGGGGCTATTATGTGTATAAGCGGCGCTAATACAGGGGCTATTATGTGTATAACTGGCGCTACTACAGTGGCTATTATGTGTATGACTGGCGCTACTACAGGGGCAATTATATGTATAATACGTGCTACTACAGGGGTTATGTGTATAACCGGCGCTACTACAGGGGCTATTATGTATATGACCGGCGCTACTACAGGGGCTATTATGTGTATAACTGGTGCTACTACAGGGGTTATTATGTGTATAACCGGCGCTACTACAGAAGCTATTATGTATATGACTGGCGCTACTACAGGGGATATTATGTGTATAACAGGCACTACTACAGGGGCTATTATGTATATAACTGGTGCTACTACAGGGGCTATTATGTGTATAACTGACACTACTACAGGGTCTATTATGTGTATAACCAGCGCTACTTCAGGGGCTATTATGTGTATAACCGGCGCTACTTCAGGGGCTATTATGTCTATAACCAGCGCTACTACAGGGGCTATTATGTGTATAAGCAGCGCTACTACTGGGGACATTATGTGTATAAACAGCACTACTATGCGCGGGGTAATGTGAATAAGATTGTGCTACTGTGTGGTGTAATTTGAAATGGGGGTACTATTGTGTGGCCACACCCCTTACATGCGAGACCACACCCCTTTTTTGCTGTGCGCTGTCTCTTTGTCAAATATGAGAGGGTGCAAGTTTATAGTTTGCAGGGGGCACTGAACATCCTAGCACCTGCCCTGCCTACTGTATTATTACAATCAATTAAATTAATTTCCAGTAATTTCCAGTCAAATTTGCTCATCTCACCATACACTCTCCTGTGAGGAACGTCAACTGATATCATGAGAAAGGAACTTACATACAAACTAAGTCTGGGGACCATATTTGAGATCCGAGATTCGAATTAGCTGGAAGACCCAAGCCAGCACATAGGGTTCTATGTATGAAGCCTTTGAGAAAGATAAAGATAAAGTGGACAGAGATTGAGGGGGAGATGTACTGTACTAAGCAGCAAAAAGAGTGGAGAAGTGAGCTAGTGGAGAAGTTGCCCATGGCAACCAATCAGCATTGACAGCCAGAATCCCGGAACAGGGTCTGTTCCCACTCATGGGTGTCCATGACACTCAGAGGGTAGAAATAGAACCTGTGTTGAGCGCAGCGAGCCACCGAGCCTGCGGCATGGTGAGCGCAGTAAGCTCGCAATGGGACTCTTTGCGCTTGCCCCGCTGCCGGCATCTGGCGGCCAGAATGCCTTTCTCGGTATACTGATGGCTGGAAAATCATACTGAACCCGATACATTAATACATAATCTCCCATACCTTCAAAGCACAATTAGGAAAGTGAGGCCACTGGTCCCAGAATGGACAATCATCCAAATATGTACATCATAGAGGAGTGGCCTATTAAGCAGCTCGTCGACCCCTCAGTTTCAATTCTTTCCCACTTTAATGCCAAAAAGAATAAAGGAAGATAAATGGAAAAACTGGGGGGGAAGGAGGAGATTAACTATCTGCCCATGGTATATGAAACTAGAGCCCCTAAACCAGAGGTGGCCAAAAGGTAGATCGCGATCTGTTGGTAGCTCGCGAAGCACCCGCCGGTAGATCACGACCAACTTAACTAAACTTAAACAACTCCCAGTAGTGCAGCGCGCCGGTGACGTCATGATGTCACCCGCATGCTGTGAGGAGGCCACTGCCGCTGCTTCTCTTCCTTCGACTGCTTGGCCAGCAAGTCATGGCGAGCTGTCATTGGTTTTACATGGGGAAGGGGGAGGGAGGAGGAGCGGGGTTTGAGACAATTTAATTTATGTTTTTTTTTTGTTGGAGACATTTTTTTTTATTGTATGGGGCAATTTTACTACTGCGTGGGGGCAATGCATTTTTACTACTGTGTGGGGGCCAATGTGTTCTTACTACTGTGTCGGGGCAATATATTTTTACCACTGTGTTGGGGCAGTGTATTTTTACTACTGTGTGGGGGCAATGTGTTTTTACTCCTGTGTGGGTGCCAATGTATTTTTACTACTGTGTGGGGGCCAATGTGTTTTTACTCCTGTGTGGGTGCCAATGTGTTTTTACTCCTTTGTGGGGGGGCCAATGTGTTTTTACTCCTGTGTGGAGGGCCAATGTATTTTTACTCCTGTGTGGGGGCCAATGTGTTTTTTCTCCTGTGTGGGGTCCAATGTATTTTTACTCTTGTGTGGGGGCCAATGTGTTTTTACTCTTGTGTGGGGGGGCCAATGTGTTTTTACTCCTGTGTGGGGGGCCAATGTATTTTTACTCCTGCGTGGGGTCCAATGTATTTTTACTCCTGTGTGGAAAGCCATTGTGTTTTTACTCCTGTGGGGGGGGGCAATGTATTTTTACTCCTGTGTGTGGGGCCAATGTGTTGTTACTCCTGTGTGTGGGGGGGGGGGGGTCAGTGTGTTTTTATTCCTGTGTAGGGGTCAGTGTGTTTTTACTCCTGTGTGGAGGCCAATGTGTTTTTACTACTGTGTGGGGGCCAATGTGTTTGAGGTTTTTACTTGTGGGGAGCCAATTTGTGATTTTGGGTGAGACAGTCCCTACACCCTGTGCAGCAAGGAGGTCACGCCCCATTTTTGTTATGCCTTGCCCCCTTTTTGGCCATGCGTCTGTGGAACACAATTTTGTCCCACCTAGGTAGATCACGAAAGCTTTTCAGCTTTCAAAGTAGATTGCCAACTCCAAAAGTCTGGCCACCCCTGCCCTTAACTTACCCTGGTTCTAGCTATTGGCTGAACACTAACAATCATTAACCCTTAGCTATCCTGCAACTGTGCTTTCTTCCTATCATCTAGCCTAGGGGTTTAAAGAACGTCCTGCACATTTTGGTGCCCTGTGTTGTCGATACATTATTTTACATTTTACCAGTCCATTGAAAACTATACATGGAGATTTAGCAGTATAATATTATTGTTATTAAAAAAAACAACCCTTTATTAATACAAGCTGCTTTCCATGGAAACCTGAACAATAACTGCTACCAACCACTCTATCTAATGCATATCACATATGGTTAGTGGAGAGATATATACATTAGTTAAATTACTGATGTTGATTGTTACTTTTGCTTTGTAATTGTAAGTAATGGTTTTAATTTATCTTGCCAGATGCTAAGCAAATTGAGATAAAATACCTTTACAAGTTGTTTTATATTTCTTAAACTAACGATTAAACTCTTACAGATGTGCTGTAAGTGAAACAGTTTCTGGAACTTTTGTATAAAACACAAGAGTTGTCAGAGTGTATATTACATTGATGTGTAATACAATATAATTCACTAAGGGGGACAGTAGAGAAGTTGCCCATGGCAACCAATCAGCATTGACATAACATCTATAATTTGCCTACTATAAAAGTATACAGAGCAACTGATTGGTTGCCATGGGCAACTTCTCCGCAGACTCAATTCTCCACTTGTATCACTAGTAAATCACCCCCACAACCACTCAGTGGTGTATCTATAATGGACGCAGTGTGCACACCCTGCACCCATTTCTTCTATACTCACCTTTCCGGCATCCATCGGTGACTGTGTGTTTGGTGCACTCCACTCCCGTAGCCGTCACCACCGCTGCTAGCGCACTGAGCACTAGAGACTCTGGCACAGTGGTATTGTGGCCATTTTTCCGGAGTCCTGCACATGCGCTGTAGACTCTGGCAATGTGCCAGTCTCAGCGCTGAGAGCGCTAACAGCAGCGGTGATGGCTACGGGAGAGTAGGGGGCCCACACACGGAGTCTGCACACGGGTCCCCTCCTCTTTAGAAACGCCTCTGCAATCACTATTTCTTTTTTTATTTTTGGTCTTTTTTAAAACATTGTAGAGTTAAAACAAGTAACACTAGAGAGTATGCGGACTAACGGTTAGGAATTTAACACTGAATAATACAACTTTAATCAGTGCTAATTGTTTGTTTTAACTTATTGCAAGTCTTGTATATGTCCATTGTTAGCTTTACATACTGTAGCTCTGAATGGCAAGCTTGTTGGGTCTAGTTAACAAAAACAGCCCCCCAAAAATATTATTCCTTTATCGCCGTTGCTCGTGATTTCACATTTTTTTTATTAAGGTGCAATTTTGCTCTGCAAAATACAATTGATGGGATGGCATATAACTTGGTGACCAACATTTGCTGTGATCCCAAACCTGGACCGTGACCCAACTTACCGCTCTAATAGTAGATGGATTTTGTTACTAAACACAGGTTTTTATTTCTCGGTCACGATTCTAGCCAATGACATAAATATTCTCCTTCTTTCTCTTATTCACCAGATCAGGCTGGATTTTTCCTGAATCCGTTCGATGATATATATGATTCAGATCATTCATGATCCAACTCTAATTCACTAGGGCCAAGAAGACAATTACAGTGTAAAATGTAAGGTATTGCTTTAGGTATTCCGGATATCAGATACAGGTATTACACAATGGTGGCAGAATCCAATTCATTAGTGTACAACTCATTCTCCAAAGCTGCAGATAACCATTGGGAAAATAAACCACAAAACGCATTCTCCTCTCACCTCTGGCTATCAGAGACACATCATCCTAAACTAGATTAAAGCCTTCCAGTAGTTGCTCTCTTCTTTGTTATCTGAGATATAGAGAATAAACAATATTCTCTCACTTCTGTTCTCTCTACAGTTGACAGTTTACATTGGAATTCTAAATGAAGCAACTATTTTATATAGTTCTTTGGTCTCCAGAATCATTTTAATGTCTGGATTTCCTTTTATCTCCACAAACCTTCTACCGAGATGTAATCTCACAACACTTGAAAAATTTAAAACACAACTCAACAAAAGGACTTGCTCTAACTCTTTATGATGTACGGATGAATCCTTGAACTTTGGGGCAATGCAATATTGACTGATACAAAAAAGTCAACTGTCAAAAATGCCATTGCACAAAAACATGAAGATTTGAGTCTTTGCTCACTGGTTGCCTCCACTGGACTTGAGGGGTCATTCCGAGTTGATCGTAGCTGTGCTAAATTAAGCACAGCTACGATCATCTTCCCAGACATGCGGGGGGACACCCAGCACAGGGCTAGTCCGCCCCGCATATCAGTCCGCCCCCCTCCCCCCCCCCCCCCACACACACACAAGTACAAAAGCATCGCACAACGGCAATGTTTTTGTACTTGAAGAGTAACTCCCGGCCAGCTCAGCTCCTGCGGCTGGCCGGGAGTAACTTGTCGCTGCCCGGGGTCACAGCGGCTGCATGTGACATCACACAGCCACTGCGGCCCACCCCCCAAACTGTCTGACCACGCCTGCATTGGCCGGACCATGCCCCAAAAATGGTGGACAAACGCCGCCATGCCGCCCCGTCCCGCCCAGCGACCGCCTTTGCCCGTCAATCAGGCAGAGATGATTGCTAGGTAACGATGGCCTTCAACCGTCTGGCATGCGCAGATCCGACCAGATCGCTGCGCTGCGAACAACTGTAGAGTGTGATCGGGTCGGAATGACCCCCTTACTTCTGCCAAGATTGCTCAAACAAGGGGCAGTGTACACATCAGGGTGTTCAGAAAAAGAAGCCTCAAGACCTAAGGTCTAGGCATAGATTAACCAAGGTGAAATAGAAAAATTATCTTTGCTACATTTGTTATACAGCATTGTTAATAATGAGTAAAATTAATGAGTCTGAATCTGTAAACAAAGCACAACAATATTCGGCATTAAAAAAAAAGTTGCTGCAACTCAAAGATTGTCCTCTTTTCTTCTGGTTAATGGTACTGTATAAGCAATTTTTTATTGTTGTTTTGCTTTAAACTCCAGTTTAGATTGCACATCATTTTTCCCATTACCCAGCACTTGAAACTAATGTAGAAATACTAAATGTTTTTATTATTGAATAAACATTGCTTCATACAGTATCTCATGGTGGTGCAGTGATTAGAACTGCTGTCTCAAAACATTTTGGTCATGGGTTCAAATACAACCAGTTTCATATCTGTGTGGAGTTTATGTGTTCTCCAGGCAGTGGCGGAACTTGTGAGTGGTGGGCTCAGGTGCAAAATATATAATTTGCCTTCCCCGCTCCACCCCAACGCAAGTTCACAATGTGCCACACAGCAGTGGGTGTCAGGGAGTGGCAGAGGGTAACGGCATAAGGCAGGGGGAGGCAGAGGGTGGCAATGGAAGGCAAGGGATGGCAGAGGCTGACAGCAGAATGAGAGGCAGAGGGTGACAGGGGTAGGCAGTGGGTGACAGGAGTACAAGCACAATGTGTGGCTTTGTTCATCAGCGCTGATAGGTGTCAGAGCTCCTTTATCAGTCTGGCAAACACAAGGTCAGCCCTGCATCCCTAAGGTAAGGGAAAGGTTCCTCAGGCAGTGGGGCCCACCCTGCTCTCTGCACTGTCATCTGACATTGACATTGTACAAAATTGTCAGCAGTGGGAGCCATAGGATAACTCATTGATTGTCTGGACAGCTGTGGGCCCCTTAGTCCTCAGGGGTCCTGGTGCAATGCAACTGCTGCACCAATGGAAGTTCCATCTCTGTCTCCAGGTGTTTGTGTGACTTTCCTTTGGGTATTCTGTTTTTCCTTAGAATTCAAAAACATACTGGTAAGTTAATTAGTTAACACTAAGGTATGTGTCCAATTGGTAAGGAATAAAGGGGGTCATTCCGAGTTGATCGCACGTAGCAACTTTTTGCTGCCCGTGCGATCAACTAGACGCCGCCTATGGGGGAGGGCTTTTTTGCATAGCAAGGCTGCGAACGCTTGTTCAGCCGTGCTATGCAAAAACATTTTGTGCAGTTTCTAAGTAGCTTTCAAGTTACTTACCCGCTGCAATGTCTTCAGCCTGTCAGGTCCCGGAATTTACGTCAGACATCCGCCCTGCAAATGCCTGGACACGCCTGCGTTGGACTCACCACTCCCTGAAAATGGTCAGTTGACACCCCATAACACCTTCCTTCTGTCAATCTCCTTGCGATTGCAGAAGCGATCGTTTTCTTCGTTCTTCTTGTCGTTGCTCGCTGGGCAACGACGCACCTGTGCATTGCGTCCGCCGCACTGGCGCAGAACCGACCCGTTCGCACAGCTGCAAAAAACAGCAGCATGCGAACGGGTCAGAAAGACCCCCAATGACTTTAAGCTCCACATTGGCATGGACTAATTCATACACAGCCTGTAATATGACAGGAGCTGATTAGTTGGTACTATCTCTCTCTCCACTTTATGCTTTGATAAATTTCCCCCCATGTTTGAAATATGACAAGAGCTGATTGGCTGTCACTTTATCTCTCGCAAAGGTTTGATACATGTCCCCCTCTATGACTGTACAGTAAGTTCTCTATTTGTCTATCCTAATATTTCACAAGTGTGTAGCCATGCCCACTTGTTCATATAATTGCTACAGTTTTTTTCAATTATTGAGTGATATTCAATTGTTTTGCGCCCTTGATCTCCTGTTAGATCAGGGGGAACAATTCAATTGTTTTTTTTTTCTGCTTGGCTATCACAACTATAAAGGGCTAAACCCAAACAAAGTGAAGGGGGCAATAGCGAAAAGTCAATTTGGGCACCCAAACGGATACGTTTTTGCGCATTTCATCTCACCAACCCACGGGGTGCGAGCTGAAATGCAGACGTCGGCAGCCATCACGCCAACTGAGCTACAATTGAATAGCTGTTTGGGCACCATCTATTGGCTACCAGCAGACAAACATTTGAATTCCGCCCACTGAATGTTGATCCATGTTTTTTTTTTGTTTTTTGAAAGTAGGTCTTCTAATCAATGGAAAGTGAAGTCAAACCAATGGAATAATCAAGATATATGAAGAAGCGAGTAGACGGGAACAAGAAAATCTTCAAGAAATTACATGTTATGGCCATTTTCTCATGTTTCAAGCTCTGATAGATATAAACTGAACATTTTTTTTGCACAATTATATTGTTGTAGTGAAAGATGCCAACCAAATAGCCATTGTTTATTCCAGGTCACTTGTCCACAATAGATGGTCATTCGGAGTTTGGACAAAAATAATAATTTTATCAGTAGATACTAGAAAGCTGCTATCTCATGTAATTGACTTGTCCCCTGTTCATTCATTCTTCAGCTCCATTTTCAGTTGCTCACTACAGTGGAAATTATTTCAAAATGTTCCAAAGTCTATAAAATCAAGTCTTTGTGTCAGAACAGCAGATGTTTCAATTGAAAAAAAACTAAGTTTATATATATATTACTGTTACTGTCTGCCGCCTTCATGAATAATTTTGGCATGTATTGTGCGGAAAATCAGAAGTAAGAACATTTAATCATTAAATAGAAGTACAAAGTTGCTACTTGAGGTAATAATAATGAAATATACTGATATGTCTGCCATAATATGTTTTATATAAAAATGTACAATCAAAACAGTGACTAAAGTCGTTGCCCTCCTTTATATGCTTCTTAAAAATTTAATACATCAAAGTAAGAATGGGATCCGGTCTGAAGATCGACAGTGTCTAGGTCGACAATGTTTAGGTCGACCACTATAGGTCGACAGTCACTAGGTCGACATGGATGGAAGGTCGACAAGGTTTCTAGGTTGACATGTGCTAGGTCGACAGGTCTAAAGGTCGACATGAGTTTTTCACATTTTTTGGGGGGGATTTTTTCATACTTTACGATCCACGTGGACTACGATTGGGACTGTAAAGTGTGCCGAGCGAAGCGGTAGCGGAGCGAAGGCACCATGCCCGAAGCATGGCGAGCGAAGCGAGCCATGTGAGGGGACGCGGTGCACTAATTTGGGATCCCGGTCACTTTACGAAGAAAATGACACAAAAAAAAATCCTCATGTCGACCTTTAGACCTGTCGACCTAGCACATGTCGACCTAGAAACCCTGTCGACCTTCAATCCATGTCGACCTAGTGACTGTCGACCTATAGTGGTCGACCTAAACATTGTCGACCTAGACACTGTCGATAAAACGAACCATACCCGTAACAATATACACCAAATTAACACTTAATCTAGCACTTATAAATAGTATCAATGTAAAGGCCCACATACACTACAACGAGGTATCACATGCGGTCCGTCGCATGCGATACCCCTTCAACTCCTGGCCAGACGTCGGCAGCTCCTGGACTCATGATATCGTGAGTCCTGGGCACCTTCACTCAGGATGTGCCAACGTTAGATCGTAAGCGATCTAACATTAAGCACCCTCATCACAAGCAACAGGGCCCGATCTTACCTACTGAGGGGGAGCGTGTCTCAGATCGTAATCGTAAGTGGACCACTTACTCATGATACATCAACTCGATGCGCTGATATTGTGCCCAAAAGGCAAGATATCACTCTATCGCTCTAGTGTATGGGAGCTTTAACACTTTTTAATTTTCTAATTATTACCTCTCACCTATGCAACACTTTCAACACATAGCTGCTGCTTTTTACTAATATAACACCTTCTGACCCTTAAACCTCTCACTAGTCTGATACTTTTGGGCTGGTTGGCTAGTGCTGGCCTGGGGGAGTTTGTGCCCTGGAATTGATCCTTAGTGTTATTTACCCACCAAATGAGGTCACCTGGTCGCGGTTGGTGTGACCATATTGTTTGACAAAATTATGCTAAGCACCTCAAATTTACTCTACAGTATGTTTTATCGCAGAAATTATTATAATTATTCTGATAAGCAGTGTTTAGTATTTGGAGTGTGCACCTGTATTTTCTTTTTTTCTTCAGCATGGTAGCACCCCTCATTATGTTTAGAATTAGGGTGTGCAGTCCATGCCCCCCCCCCCCCTCCCCCTCCCCCATATACATCAAAGAATTCTCCATTTTCAACATGGATACATCAAATCCATCAATAAATATTCTGGAACTTAAAAAATTTGCATGAACCCTTACTTGCATGCTAAAATTAAGCAGCAACCTAAATGGTCAATGTAGTGTTAGCTTGTAGAAATCCTGATTCTGTGTCCTGCATTTTCAGATCACAGGAAAACAAACTTTGACTCAATCCAAATGGTGCCAATAATGCCATGAAGCCAGGCCAGACAACTTTGAAACCAAACCCTGGATTTAGTGGAATTCATGATATCTTTTATCTCATTGATTCTGGCCAGTGCCATTAATAAAAGTTGTTGTGTTTCCTTATAGGAAAAGTATCAAAATCTCTACCTGTCCACAGCTATACAAATGGTCTTTATACAGCAAAATACCAAAATCCTTCTGTATCTCTAATTCTCTATGCGAGTGAATGAAATATATTTAATTCACTGCAAACCTAAGTACTGTACATACTGTATATATACATGCTTTGTGGGTACAGGATGTATATTCTTTATCCAAAATTATTGGGTACAGAAGTATTTTGAATTTCAGATTTCCTATATTTTGGAATATTTGCATACTATAATGTGATATCTTGGGGGTAGGACCCAGCTCTAAACCAAAAATGCATTTATGTTTCATATATACAGTACCTTGTACACATAGCCTGAAGGTAATTTTACACAATATTTGTAATAAATTTGTGCGTGAAACAAAATGTTTGTACATTGAACCATAAGCAAAAGTGTTATTGTTTCAGTTGAGCTAACAAAATGTGGATTTCAGAATACTGTATTTTCTATATTGGATTTTCAAGTATAGGAGACTCCACCTGTAATTACATAAGAACAATTACTTGAAGCTCATACAATTCCTTAACAAGCAGTTACCTGAATGTGTAGGAGGGTGATAAAGTGGCGGTAAGTACTAACCCTGTTCACCTGACAGCATGGACTTTATCCAGCTATTTCTACTCCTAATCTTTTCATCAGCTACCTGTAAGCCTAATATCCACTTCTGATTAGGGTAAACATAATTGCAATATCTTCACCCATTAATACTTGGGGTTCAGTATGTAATACCAGTGGTCAAATGATCCACAGAGGCATCTTGACACTAAAGATCGCAACATCGGACGTGTTAAGTATTTTAGCCCTCCCTCTCCTCTAACCCTAACCTTCAGAGGGGTCGGCTATGGCTAACCACCTCCCCTAGTGCTTAACCCTAACCCCCCTAGAGCCTAACCCTAACCCTCTCCCCTGGGCCCTAACCATACCCGTATCCTGATACTTACAGTACTTTTGGGATGTTGGCTGTTGGTGTTCCGACTAGGGGGTTTATTTACTAATATTCGTGTTTGTGCCGTTTTTTAGGGAGTTTGATCTGGAATTGTATTGGACGTATTTTACTGCAACTTTTTGAATTCATCTACGGTAATTTACTAAGCTGACGAGTTTTCTATTTTCGGTTTTTCCGATGTCGATGTGATTCGTATTGTCGGGCAGTGTTTTACGGGAGTGATTAGTAAAACACTGCCGGACATAACACAATGAATCCTGGCTGGATCAGTGAGATCCGTGCAGGGCTTCATTGTGTATATTCTATGAAGTGATGAAAGGGTTAAAAATGAAAAAAAAAATAGCTTTGGGTCCCCCCTCCTATGCGTAACCAGCCTCGGGCTCTTTGAGCCGGTCCTGGTTGTAAAAATACAGGAAAAATTGTGTAGGGTTCCCCCATATTTAAACAACCAGCACCGGGCTCTGCGTCTGGTCCTGGTTAAAAAAATACGGGGGACAAAAGACGTAGGGGTCCCCCATATTTTTTAAAACAGCACCGGGCTCCACTAGCCAGAGAGATAATGCCACAGCCGGGGAACACTTTTATACTGGTCCCTGCGGCCATTGCATTACCCCCCCAACTAGTCACCCCTGGCCGGGGTAACCTGGAGGAGTGAGGACCCCTTAAATCAAGGGGACCCTCCTCCAGCCACCCAAGGGCCAGGGGTGAAGCCCGAGGCTGTTCCCCCCATCCGTGGGCGGTGGATGGGAGGCTGATAGCCTTTGTGTAAAATGAAAGAATATTGTTTTTTGTAGAAGAACTACATGTCCCAGCAAGCCTCCCCGCAAGCTGGTACTTGGAGAACCACAAGTACCAGCATGCGGGAAAATAACGGGCCCACTGGTACCTGTAGTTCTACTACAAAAATATACCCTCCAAAAAACACTACACACACACACACACACACACACACCGTGATAGTACAATTTTACTTACACACACTTGCACACTCACATACTTACCTACCTCCAACACTGCGATTCACGTCCCCTTGTCCAGTAGAATCCACGGATTACCTGTAAAAATAAAATTATGCTTACAAACAATCCAGTGTAGATCGGTCCTCTTCTTTAACTTTGTAATCCAAGGCCTTGTCTAAAATAAAAAAATGAATAACCCGAACCACGCACTTAAAGGGGTTCCATGTTTACACATGGAACCCCTTTCCCCAACTGGCGGGACCCCCAGTCGCTTCTGTCAGTGAAGGTCCCGCCAGCCAATCAGGGAGCGCCATGTCATGGCACTCTCCTGATTGGCTGTGCGCTCCTGCACTGTCAATCAGGAAGAGCACACTGGTTACAATGTAGCGTAGCGGCGCTCCATTGTAACCAATGATGAGAACTTTGCGGTCTGCGCGAAGTTAATTGGGGTCACCCACAAGAGTGACGGGGGGGTCCTGCCAGTCGGGGAAAGGAGTTCCATGTGTAAACATGGAACCCCTTTAAGTGCGTGGTTCGGGTTATTCGTTTTTTTTATTTTAAACAAGTCCCTGGATTACAAAGTTAAAGAAGAGGACCGATCTACACTGGATTGTTTGTAAGTATAATTTTATTTTTACAGGTAATCCGTGGATTCTACTGGACAAGGGGACGTGAATCGCAGCGTTGGAGGTAGGTAAGTATGTGAGTGTGTAAGTGTGTGTAAATAAAATTGTACTATCACGGTGTGTGTGTAGTGTTTTTCTGGGGGTATTTTTTTGTAGTAGAACTACAGGTACCAGCGGGCCCTTTATTTTCCCGCATGCTGGTACTGTGGTTTTCCAAGTACCAGCTTGCGGGGGAGGCTTGCTGGGACTTGTAGTTCTTCTACAAAAAAACAATATTCATTTTACACAAAGGTTATCAGCCTCCCATCCACCGCCCACGGATGGGGGGGGGGGGGGGGTTAAGCCTCGGGCTTCACCCCTGGCCCTTGGGTGGCTGGAGGGGGGGACCCCTTGATTTAAGGGGTCCCCACTCCTCCAGGTTACCCCAGCCAGGGGTGACTAGTTGGGGGGGGGGGGGGTAATGCCACGGCCGCAGGGACCAGTATAAAAGTGTCCCCCGGCTGTGGCATTATCTCTCTGGCTATTGGAGCCCGGTGCTGTTTTAAAAAATACGGGGGACCCCTACGTTTTTTGTCCCCTGTATTTTTTAACCAGGACCGGACGCAGAGCCCGGTGCTGGTTGTTTAAATATGGGGGAACCCTACACAATTTTTTCCCTGTATTTTTACAACCAGGACTGGCTCAAAAAGCCCGAGGCTGGTTACGCATAGGAGGGGGACCCCACGCAATTTTTTATTTACATTTTTAACCTAAACAGACCCATTTCCAAAGATAAGCATGCACGGATCTCACTGATCCGTGCACAACTATCCAAAAACGCCAGGAAAAAGCAGGTCTATTTTATTGCTGCTTTTTTTTTACGAATAGCAAAAAAATACAACCGCAATTGAACAATCAGGGACAAACACCAAAATATGAATGAATAGTAAATTCCCATGTTGTATGAACAAACAGCCGCATTTGACCGATGGTGTATTCATTCATATTTCTGCCCTCTGCCATGAAAACCATTACAAATAGCAAAAACACTGCTGAGATTTTAACTTAGTAAATTCCCGTGTTGACACTTAGAAAAAAAAAAAAATTCGGACAAAATTGGGACTTTAGTAAATATACCCCTAGGGTGGCCAATCTCGGGCCATTTTTTCAATCCCGGGAATCGGCATTGGCTGCATTTCAAAGTGTCGTCAGCCACCATTCCCTGCCCAGGCCAGTTAACTCACAACAATCTGACCAGGTAGGTGGGTGGGACACTTCCATTGCGATCTGGCGGCTGGGCTGGCAGTGCGGCGGTGAGGTCCTGCGGCTGCGCAGTATGTGACATGATTGCAATAGTCTGTTAACCTATCGTTTAAAATATACAAGTTTACATTTTAGGGCGATTGTCATCTCCTTTATTTACATTCATTATTCAGAAAAGTAAATTGTCCCCAAGCACACCCTAGTGTTCATTTTATTTCAGTTGAGCAACTGTTAAGAGATTTCGATGTGCTCTAAGTTGGTCTTTTTCAGTCTACAGTCTTGGCAGCTGCAATAGACGCAAGTCCAATCATTGGGTATGTCATCCCAATAACACAGACCTTAGAATTTAAAAAATATTGATGCTTCACTATCTGAACCTGACAACAAGTATATGGAACAGCAAATAGAAATTTTATATAAGATGACAGCACTTTTTAATGCTACTGGCAACTTTAATAAATTCCTTAAGTCCACGAGTAATCAAGTCAATGGCCTGTCACTTTGAGGGTGCAGAAAACGCAAGGGTAGAAGTGCAAACGTGAAATGTCAAATGAATAAGATAATAAATGTTTGAGAACAGACAGCACAGCATGATGTCAGCCACTACCTAATAACAGGGGTTGTTATCATTTAGGAATAATGCCTTCTCACTGTACCACATTGCAACATCAATGGTCTGAATAGTAACATGTGCTCGCAGCTCTAGCTCACTACTAAACATTATTTACTGGAATAGTGAACTAATCAATGATACTTTTATTCATGATGTGATTATATACAGTATGATCTCACATGTGCACCGTAGCTCATGAATTGGAGAAAAACTTTTACTCGTTCATTAATGTTCTTAAAGAGATCCAGCACTTTAAAACCATTGTATTGTTGATTGTAGAGACATATATCGTATTTAGAATTAAAAGAAAAGTGCTTCTGGTTTTCTGAGAATCGGACCCACCCAAACATTGAGAACCGAACTGGGATCTGAGTCCGGATTGGATTTTACCAGCAGACTCAGATCCTAAAGAGAGGACTAATAACTAGAGATGAGCGGGTTCGGTTTCTCTGAATCCGAACCCGCCAGAACTTCATGTTTTTTTCACGGGTCCGAGCGACTCGGATCTTCCCGCCTTGCTCGGTTAACCCGAGCGCGCCCGAACGTCATCATGACGCTGTCGGATTCTCGCGAGGCTCGGATTCTATCGCGAGACTCGGATTCTATATAAGGAGCCGCGCGTCGCCGCCATTTTCACACGTGCATTGAGATTGATAGGGAGAGGACGTGGCTGGCGTCCTCTCCATTTAGATTATAAGAGACTGAGAGAGATTTACTGGAGCTGACTAGGAGGAGTACTGTTACTGTAGAAGTGTAGAGACTGAGTGGAGAGAGTTTACTAGTGAGGACAGTGCAGTTTACTTTATAATCCGTTCTCTGCCTGAAAAAAGCGATACACAGCACACAGTGACTCAGTCACATACCATATCTGTGTGCACTGCTCAGGCTCTGGCCAGTGTGCTGCATCATCTATTATCTATATATAATATTATATATATCTGTCTGACTGCTCAGCTCACACAGCTTATAATTGTGGGGGAGACTGGGGAGCACTACTGCAGTGCCAGTTATAGGTTATAGCAGGAGCCAGGAGTACATAATATATTATATAGTGAGTGACCACCAGACACACAGTGCAGTTTATTTAATATATCCGTTCTCTGCCTGAAAAAAGTGATACACACAGTGACTCAGTCAGTCACATACCATATCTGTGTGCACTGCTCAGGCTCAGGCCAGTGTGCTGCATCATCTATATATATTATATATCTGTCTGACTGCTCAGCTCACACAGCTTATAATTGTGGGGGAGACTGGGGAGCACTACTGCAGTGCCAGTTATAGGTTATAGCAGGAGCCAGGAGTACATAATATTATATTAAAATTAAACAGTGCACACTTTTGCTGCAGGAGTGCCACTGCCAGTGTGACTAGTGACCAGTGACCTGACCACCAGTATATATAATATTAGTAGTATACTATCTCT
Source organism: Pseudophryne corroboree (assembly GCF_028390025.1). NCBI lineage: Eukaryota > Metazoa > Chordata > Amphibia > Anura > Myobatrachidae > Pseudophryne > Pseudophryne corroboree. The sequence goes on from NC_086448.1 coordinate 42,410,215, forward strand.
TTATCAACCAGTCTATATTAGCTGCAGACACAGTACAGTGCGGTAGTTCACGGCTGTGGCTACCTCTGTGTCGGCACTCGGCAGCCCGTCCATAATTGTATATACCACCTAACCGTGGTTTTTTTTTCTTTCTTTATACATACATACTAGTTACGAGTATACTATCTCTTTATCAACCAGTCTATATTAGCAGCAGACACAGTACAGTGCGGTAGTTCACGGCTGTGGCTACCTCTGTGTCGGCACTCGGCAGCCCGTCCATAATTGTATATACCACCTAACCGTGGTTTTTTTTTCTTTCTTTATACATACATACTAGTTACGAGTATACTATCTCTTTATCAACCAGTCTATATATTAGCAGCAGACACAGTACAGTGCGGTAGTTCACGGCTGTGGCTACCTCTGTGTCGGCACTCGGCAGCCCGTCCATAATTGTATATACCACCTAACCGTGGTTTTTTTTTCTTTCTTTATACATACATACTAGTTACGAGTATACTATCTCTTTATCAACCAGTCTATATTAGCAGCAGACACAGTACAGTGCGGTAGTTCACGGCTGTGGCTACCTCTGTGTCGGCACTCGGCAGCCCGTCCATAATTGTATATACCACCTAACCGTGGTTTTTTTTTCTTTCTTTATACATACATACTAGTTACGAGTATACTATCTCTTTATCAACCAGTCTATATATTAGCAGCAGACACAGTACAGTGCGGTAGTTCACGGCTGTGGCTACCTCTGTGTCGGCACTCGGCAGCCCGTCCATAATTGTATATACCACCTAACCGTGGTTTTTTTTTCTTTCTTTATACATACATACTAGTTACGAGTATACTATCTCTTTATCAACCAGTCTATATTAGCAGCAGACACAGTACAGTGCGGTAGTTCACGGCTGTGGCTACCTCTGTGTCGGCACTCGGCAGCCCGTCCATAATTGTATATACCACCTAACCGTGGTTTTTTTTTCTTTCTTTATACATACATACTAGTTACGAGTATACTATCTCTTTATCAACCAGTCTATATATTAGCAGCAGACACAGTACAGTGCGGTAGTTCACGGCTGTGGCTACCTCTGTGTCGGCACTCGGCAGCCCGTCCATAATTGTATACTAGTATCCAATCCATCCATCTCCATTGTTTACCTGAGGTGCCTTTTAGTTGTGCCTATTAAAATATGGAGAACAAAAATGTTGAGGTTCCAAAATTAGGGAAAGATCAAGATCCACTTCCACCTCGTGCTGAAGCTGCTGCCACTAGTCATGGCCGAGACGATGAAATGCCAGCAACGTCGTCTGCCAAGGCCGATGCCCAATGTCATAGTACAGAGCATGTCAAATCCAAAACACCAAATATCAGTAAAAAAAGGACTCCAAAACCTAAAATAAAATTGTCGGAGGAGAAGCGTAAACTTGCCAATATGCCATTTACCACACGGAGTGGCAAGGAACGGCTGAGGCCCTGGCCTATGTTCATGGCTAGTGGTTCAGCTTCACATGAGGATGGAAGCACTCAGCCTCTCGCTAGAAAAATGAAAAGACTCAAGCTGGCAAAAGCAGCACAGCAAAGAACTGTGCATTCTTCAAAATCCCAAATCCACAAGGAGAGTCCAATTGTGTCGGTTGCGATGCCTGACCTTCCCAACACTGGACGTGAAGAGCATGCGCCTTCCACCATTTGCACGCCCCCTGCAAGTGCTGGAAGGAGCACCCGCAGTCCAGTTCCTGATAGTCAGATTGAAGATGTCAGTGTTGAAGTACACCAGGATGAGGAGGATATGGGTGTTGCTGGCGCTGGGGAGGAAATTGACCAGGAGGATTCTGATGGTGAGGTGGTTTGTTTAAGTCAGGCACCCGGGGAGACACCTGTTGTCCGTGGGAGGAATATGGCCGTTGACATGCCAGGTGAAAATACCAAAAAAATCAGCTCTTCGGTGTGGAGGTATTTCACCAGAAATGCGGACAACAGGTGTCAAGCCGTGTGTTCCCTTTGTCAAGCTGTAATAAGTAGGGGTAAGGACGTTAACCACCTCGGAACATCCTCCCTTATACGTCACCTGCAGCGCATTCATAATAAGTCAGTGACAAGTTCAAAAACTTTGGGTGACAGCGGAAGCAGTCCACTGACCAGTAAATACCTTCCTCTTGTAACCAAGCTCACGCAAACCACCCTACCAACTCCCTCAGTGTCAATTTCCTCCTTCCCCAGGAATGCCAATAGTCCTGCAGGCCATGTCACTGGCAATTCTGACGAGTCCTCTCCTGCCTGGGATTCCTCCGATGCATCCTTGCGTGTAACGCCTACTGCTGCTGGCGCTGCTGTTGTTGCCGCTGGGAGTCGATGGTCATCCCAGAGGGGAAGTCGTAAGCCCACTTGTACTACTTCCAGTAAGCAATTGACTGTTCAACAGTCCTTTGCGAGGAAGATGAAATATCACAGCAGTCATCCTACTGCAAAGCGGATAACTGAGTCCTTGACAACTATGTTGGTGTTAGACGTGCGTCCGGTATCCGCCGTTAGTTCACAGGGAACTAGACAATTTATTGAGGCAGTGTGCCCCCGTTACCAAATACCATCTAGGTTCCACTTCTCTAGGCAGGCGATACCGAGAATGTACACGGACGTCAGAAAAAGACTCACCAGTGTCCTAAAAAATGCAGTTGTACCCAATGTCCACTTAACCACGGACATGTGGACAAGTGGAGCAGGGCAGGGTCAGGACTATATGACTGTGACAGCCCACTGGGTAGATGTATGGACTCCCGCCGCAAGAACAGCAGCGGCGGCACCAGTAGCAGCATCTCGCAAACGCCAACTCTTTCCTAGGCAGGCTACGCTTTGTATCACCGCTTTCCAGAATACGCACACAGCTGAAAACCTCTTACGGCAACTGAGGAAGATCATCGCGGAATGGCTTACCCCAATTGGACTCTCCTGTGGATTTGTGGCATCGGACAACGCCAGCAATATTGTGTGTGCATTAAATATGGGCAAATTCCAGCACGTCCCATGTTTTGCACATACCTTGAATTTGGTGGTGCAGAATTTTTTAAAAAACGACAGGGGCGTGCAAGAGATGCTGTCGGTGGCCAGAAAAATTGCGGGACACTTTCGGCGTACAGGCACCACGTACAGAAGACTGGAGCACCACCAAAAACTACTGAACCTGCCCTGCCATCATCTGAAGCAAGAAGTGGTAACGAGGTGGAATTCAACCCTCTATATGCTTCAGAGGTTGGAGGAGCAGCAAAAGGCCATTCAAGCCTATACAATTGAGCACGATATAGGAGGTGGAATGCACCTGTCTCAAGTGCAGTGGAGAATGATTTCAACGTTGTGCAAGGTTCTGATGCCCTTTGAACTTGCCACACGTGAAGTCAGTTCAGACACTGCCAGCCTGAGTCAGGTCATTCCCCTCATCAGGCTTTTGCAGAAGAAGCTGGAGGCATTGAAGAAGGAGCTAAAAGGGAGCGATTCCGCTAGGCATGTGGGACTTGTGGATGCAGCCCTTAATTCGCTTAACAAGGATTCACGGGTGGTCAATCTGTTGAAATCAGAGCACTACATTTTGGCCACCGTGCTCGATCCTAGATTTAAAGCCTACCTTGGATCTCTCTTTCCGGCAGACACAGGTCTGCTGGGGTTGAAAGACCTGCTGGTGACAAAATTGTCAAGTCAAGCGGAACGCGACCTGTCAACATCTCCTCCTTCACATTCTCCCGCAACTGGGGGTGCGAGGAAAAGGCTCAGAATTCCGAGCCCACCCGCTGGCGGTGATGCAGGGCAGTCTGGAGCGACTGCTGATGCTGACATCTGGTCCGGACTGAAGGACCTGACAACGATTACGGACATGTCGTCTACTGTCACTGCATATGATTCTCTCAACATTGATAGAATGGTGGAGGATTATATGAGTGACCGCATCCAAGTAGGCACGTCACACAGTCCGTACTTATACTGGCAGGAAAAAGAGGCAATTTGGAGGCCCTTGCACAAACTGGCTTTATTCTACCTAAGTTGCCCTCCCACAAGTGTGTACTCCGAAAGAGTGTTTAGTGCCGCCGCTCACCTTGTCAGCAATCGGCGTACGAGGTTACATCCAGAAAATGTGGAGAAGATGATGTTCATTAAAATGAATTATAATCAATTCCTCCGCGGAGACATTGACCAGCAGCAATTGCCTCCACAAAGTACACAGGGAGCTGAGATGGTGGATTCCAGTGGGGACGAATTGATAATCTGTGAGGAGGGGGATGTACACGGTGATATATCGGAGGGTGAAGATGAGGTGGACATCTTGCCTCTGTAGAGCCAGTTTGTGCAAGGAGAGATTAATTGCTTCTTTTTTGGGGGGGGTCCAAACCAACCCGTCATATCAGTCACAGTCGTGTGGCAGACCCTGTCACTGAAATGATGGGTTGGTTAAAGTGTGCATGTCCTGTTTTGTTTATACAACATAAGGGTGGGTGGGAGGGCCCAAGGACAATTCCATCTTGCACCTCTTTTTCTTTTCTTTTTCTTTGCATCATGTGCTGATTGGGGAGGGTTTTTTGGAAGGGACATCCTGCGTGACACTGCAGTGCCACTCCTAGATGGGCCCGGTGTTTGTGTCGGCCACTAGGGTCGCTAATCTTACTCACACAGCTACCTCATTGCGCCTCTTTTTCTCTATCGTCCTAGTGGATGCTGGGGTTCCTGAAAGGACCATGGGGAATAGCGGCTCCGCAGGAGACAGGGCACAAAAAGTAAAGCTTTAGGATCAGGTGGTGTGCACTGGCTCCTCCCCCTATGACCCTCCTCCAAGCCAGTTAGATTTTTGTGCCCGGCCGAGAAGGGTGCAATCTAGGTGGCTCTCCTAAAGAGCTGCTTAGGAAAGTTTAGCTTAGGTTTTTTATTTTACAGTGAGTCCTGCTGGCAACAGGATCACTGCAACGAGGGACTTAGGGGAGAAGAAGTGAACTCACCTGCGTGCAGGATGGATTGGCTTCTTGGCTACTGGACATCAGCTCCAGAGGGACGATCACAGGTACAGCCTGGATGGTCACCGGAGCCTTGCCTCCGGCCCCCTTGCAGATGCTGAAGTAAGAAGAGGTCCAGAATCGGCGGCAGAAGACTCCTCAGTCTTCTAAAGGTAGCGCACAGCACTGCAGCTGTGCGCCATTTTCCTCTCAGCACACTTCACACGGCAGTCACTGAGGGTGCAGGGCGCTGGGAGGGGGGCGCCCTGGGAGGCAAATGAATACCTAATTTGGCTAAAAATACCTCACATATAGCCTCCGGAGGCTATATGGAGATATTTAACCCCTGCCAGAATCCGTTAAGAGCGGGAGACGAGGCCGCCGAAAAAGGGGCGGGGCCTATCTCCTCAGCACACAGCGCCATTTTCCCTCACAGAAAGGCTGGAGGGAAGGCTCCCAGGCTCTCCCCTGCACTGCACTACAGAAACAGGGTTAAAACAGAGAGGGGGGGCACTAATTTGGCGATATGCTTATATATATATTAAGATGCTATAAGGGAAAACACTTATATAAGGTTGTCCCTATATAATTATAGCGTTTTGGTGTGTGCTGGCAAACTCTCCCTCTGTCTCTCCAAAGGGCTAGTGGGTCCTGTCCTCTATCAGAGCATTCCCTGTGTGTGTGCTGTGTGTCGGTACGTGTGTGTCGACAGGTAGGAGGACGATGTTGGTGAGGAGGCGGAGCAATTGCCTGTAATGGTGATGTCACTCTCTAGGGAGTCGACACCGGAATGGATGGCTTATTTAGGAAATTACGTGATAATGTCAACACGCTGCAAGGTCGGTTGACGACATGAGACGGCCGACAAACAATTAGTACGGTCCAGACGTCTCAAAAACACCGTCAAGGGTTTTAAAACGCCCGTTTACTTTAGTCGGTCGACACAGACACAGACAGGGACACTGAATCCAGTGTCGACGGTGAATAAACAAACGTATTCCTTATTAGGGCCACACGTTAAAGGCAATGAAGGAGGTGTTACGTATTTCTGATACTACAAGTACCACAAAAGAGGGTATTATGTGGGATGTGAAAAAACTACCATAGTTTTTTCCTGAATCAGATAAATTAAATAAAGTGTGTGATGATGCGTGGGTTCCCCCCGATAGAAAATTATGGGCGGTATACCCTTTCCCGCCAGAAGTTAGGGCGCGTTGGGAAACACCCTTTAAGGTGGATAAGGCGCTCACACGCTTATCAAAACAAGTGGCGGTACCGTCTATAGATAGGGCCGTCCTCAAGGACCAGCTGACAAGGCTGGAAAATATAATAAAAAGTATATACACACATACTGGTGTTATACTGCGGCCAGCGATCGCCTCAGCCTGGATGTGCAGAGCTAGGGTGGCTTGGTCGGATTCCCTGACTAAAAATATTGATACCCTTGACAGGGACAGTATTTTATTGACTATAGAGCATTTCTATATATGCGAGATGCACAGAGGGATATTTGCACTCTGGCATCATGAATAAACGCGATGTCCATAACTGCCAGAAGATGTTATGGACACGACAGTGGTCAGGTGATGCAGATTCCAAACGACACAGTATGGCCGTATACAGGAAGAGGACTTGTTTGGGGTCGGTCCATCGGACCTGGTGGTCACGGCAACTGCTGGAAAATCCACCGTTTTTTACCCTAAGTCACATCTTTGCAGAAAAAGACACCGTCTTTTCAGCCTCAGTCCTCTCGTCCCTATAAGATCATATCTGCCCAGGGATAGAGGAAAGGGAAGAAGACTGCAGCAGGCAGCCCATTCCCAGGAACAGAAGCGTTCCACCGCGTCTGACAAGTTCTCAGCATGGCGCTGAGACCGTACAGGACCCCTGGATCCTACAAGTAGTATCCCGGGGGTACAGATGGGAATGTCGAGACGTTTCCCCTTCGCAGGCTCCTGAAGTCTGCTTTACCAAGTCTCCCTCCGACAAGGAGGTAGTATGGGAAAAAATTCACAAGCTGTATTCCCAGCAGGTGATAATTAAATTACCCCTCCTACTACAGAAAAGGGGTATTATTCCACACTATATTGTGGTACTGAAGCCAGAAGGCTAGGTGAGACTTATTCTAAAAATTTTTTTTTTGAACACTTACAAAGGTTCAAATTAAGATGAAGTCACTCAGAGCAGTGATAACGAACCAGGAATAAGGGGACTATATAGTGTCCCGGGACATCAGGGATGCTTACCTCTATGTCCCAAAATTTGCCCTTCTCACTAAGGGTACCTCAGGTTCGTGGTGCAGAACTGTCACTATCAGTTTCAGACGCTGCCGTTTGGATTGTCCACGGCACCCTGGGGTCTTTACCAAGGTAATGGCCGAATTGATGATTCTTCTTCGAAGAAAAGGCGTCTTAATTATCCCTTACTTGGACGATCTCCTGATAGGGGCATAGTCCAGGGAACAGTTGGAGGTCGGAGTAGCACTATCTCAGATACTGCTACAATCAGCACGGGTGGATTCTAAATATTCCAAAATCGCAGCTGATCCCGACGACACGTCTGCTGTGCCTAGGGATGATTCTGGACACAGTCCAGAAAAAGGTGTTTCTCCCGGAAGAGAAAGCCAGGGAGTTATCCGAGCAAGTCAGGAACCTCCTAAAAACAGTGCATCATTGCACAAGGGTCGTGGTAAAAATGGTGGCTTCCTACGAAGCAATTCCATTCGGCAGATTTCACGTAAGAACTTTTCAGTGGGATCTGCTGGACAAATGGTCCGGATCGCATCTTCAGATGCATCAGCGGATAACCCAGTATCCAAGGGTGTCTCTCCTGTGGTGGTTATAGAGTGCTCATCTTCTAGAGGGCAGCAGATTCGGCATTCAGGATTGGATGCTGGTAACCACGGAGCCCAGCCTGAGAGGCTGGGGAGCAGTCACACAAGGAAAAAATTTCCAGGGAGTGTGATCAAGTATGGAGACTTTTCTCCACATAAATATACTGGAGCTAAGGGTAAATTTATAATGCTCTAAGCTTAGCAAGACCTCTGCTTCAAGGTCAGCCGGTATTGATCCAGTGGGAAAAACATCACGGCAGTCGCCCACGTAAACAGACAGGGCGACACAAGAAGCAGGAGGGCAATGGCAGAAACTGCAAGGACTTTTCGCTGGGCGGAAAATCATGTGATAACACTGTCAGCAGTTTTTCATCCCGGGAATGGAAACTGGGAAGCAGACTTCCTCAGCACGACCTCCACCCGGGAGAGTGGAAACTTCATTGAGAAGTTTTTTCCACATGATTGTAAACCGTTGGGAAATACCAAAGGTGGACATGATGGCGTCCCGTCTGAACAAAAAACGGGACAGGTATTGCGCCAGGTCAAGAGACCCTCAGGCAATAGATGTGGACGTTCTGGTAACACCGTGGGTGTACCAGTCGGTGTATGTGTTCCCTCCTCTGCTTCTCATACCTAAGGTGCTGAGAATTATAAGACGTAGAGGAGTAAGAACTATACTCATGGCTCCGGATTGGCCAAGAAGGACTTGGTACCCGGAACTTCAAGAGATGCTTACAGAGGTCTTATGGCCTCTGCCGCTAAGAAGGGACTTGCTTCAGCAAGTACCATGTCTGTTCCAAGACTTACCGCAGCTGCGTTTGTCGGCATGGCGATGGAAAGCCGGATCCTAAGGGAAAAAAGGCATTCCGGAAGAGGTCATTCCTACCCTGGTCAAAGCCAGAAAGGAGGTGACCGCACAACATTATCACCACGTGTGGCGAAAATATGTTGCGTGGTGTGAGGCCAGGAAGGCCCACAAAGAAATTTCAACTCGGTCGTTTACTGCATTTCCTGAAAACAGGAGTGTCTATGGGCCTCAAATTGGGGTCCATTAAGGTTCAAATTCGGCCCTGTAAATTTTCTTCCAGAAAGAATTGGCTTCAGTTCCTGAAGTCCAGAAGTTTGTCAAGGGAGTATTGCATATACAAACCCCTTTTTTGTGCCTCCAGTGGCACTGTGGGATCTCAACGTAGTTCTGGGATTCCTCAAATCACATTGGTTTAAAACCAGTCAAATATGTGGATTTGAAGCATCTCACATAAAAAGTGACCATGCTCTTGGCCCTGGCCTGGACCAGGCGAGTGTCAAATTGGTGGTTTTTTCTCAAAAAAGCCCATATCTGTTTGTCCATTCGGACAGGGCAGAGCTGCGGACTCGTCCCCAGTTCTCTCCCTAAGGTGGTGTCAGTGTTTCACCTGAACCAGCTTATTGTGGTGCCTTGCACCTACTAGGGACTTGGAGGACTCCAAGTTGCTAGGAGTTGTCAGGGCCCTGAAAATATGTTCCAGGACAGCTGGAGTCAGAAAATCTGACTCGCTGTTTATACTGTATGCACCCAACAAGTTGGGTGCGCCTGCTTCTAAGCAGGCGATTGCTCGTTGGATTTGTAACACAATTCAACTTGCACATTCTGAGGCAGGCCTGCCACAGTCTAAATCGGTTAAGGCCCATTCCACAAGGAAGGTGGGCTCATCTTGGGCGGCTGCCCGAGAGGTCTCGGCATTACAACTCTGCCGAGCAGCTACGTGGTCAGGGGAGAACACGTTTGTAAAATTCTACAAATTTGATATCCTGGCAAAAGAGGACCTGGAGTTCTCTCATTCGGTGCTGCAGAGTCATCCGCACTCTCCCGCCCGTTTGGGAGCTTTGGTATAATCCCCATGGTCCTTTCAGGAACCCCAGCATCCACTAGGACGATAGAGAAAATAAGAATTTACTTACCGATAATTCTATTTCTCGGAGTCCGTAGTGGATGCTGGGCGCCCATCCCAAGTGCGGATTATCTGCAATACTTGTACATAGTTACAAAAATCGGGTTATTATTGTTGTGAGCCATCTTTTCGGAGGCTCCGCTGTTATCATACTGTTAACTGGGTTTAGATCACAAGTTGTACGGTGTGATTGGTGTGGCTGGTATGAGTCTTACCCGGGATTCAAAATTCCTCCCTTATTGTGTACGCTCGTCCGGGCACAGTACCTAACTGGCTTGGAGGAGGGTCATAGGGGGAGGAGCCAGTGCACACCACCTGATCCTAAAGCTTTACTTTTTGTGCCCTGTCTCCTGCGGAGCCGCTATTCCCCATGGTCCTTTCAGGAACCCCAGCATCCACTACGGACTCCGAGAAATAGAATTATCGGTAAGTAAATTCTTATTTTTTCTTTGCGTCATGTGCTGTTTGGGGAGGGTTTTTTGGAAGGGACATCCTGCGTGACACTGCAGTGCCACTCCTAGATGGGCCCGGTGTTTGTGTCGGCCACTAGGGTCGCTAATCTTACTCACACAGCTACCTCATTGCGCCTCTTTTTTTCTTTGCGTCATGTGCTGTTTGGGGAGGGTTTTTTGGAAGGGCCATCCTGCGTGACACTGCAGTGCCACTCCTAGATGGGCCCGGTGTTTGTGTCGGCCACTAGGGTCGCTAATCTTACTCACACAGCTACCTCATTGCGCCTCTTTTTTTCTTTGCGTCATGTGCTGTTTGGGGAGGGTTTTTTGGAAGGGACATCCTGCGTGACACTGCAGTGCCACTCCTAGATGGGCCCGGTGTTTGTGTCGGCCACTAGGGTCGCTTATCTTACTCACACAGCGACCTCGGTGCAAATTTTAGGACTAAAAATAATATTGTGAGGTGTGAGGTATTCAGAATAGACTGAAAATGAGTGTAAATTATGGTTTTTGAGGTTAATAATACTTTGGGATCAAAATGACCCCCAAATTCTATGATTTAAGCTGTTTTTTAGTGTTTTTTGAAAAAAACACCCGAATCCAAAACACACCCGAATCCGACAAAAAAAATTCGGTGAGGTTTTGCCAAAACGCGTTCGAACCCAAAACACGGCCGCGGAACCGAACCCAAAACCAAAACACAAAACCCGAAAAATTTCAGGCGCTCATCTCTACTAATAACATCTTCCCGCTGTCGGATTCTCAAGGGTTTTGGATTCTATATAGGATCCCGTTATCGGCACCATCTTCACTCCGGCTGTGGAGAGTGTACTGGATGGAGGTGTCCAACAGTACTGTGTATAGTTGGCGTTGGGTGTTGCAGTCCAGGGGTGCTCTGTGAGCTCTGCTGTATCAGTCCAGGGGTGCTCTGTCAGCTCTGCTATATCAGTCCAGGGGTGCTCTGTCAGCTCTGCTATATCAGTCCAGGGGTGCTCTGTCAGCTCTGCTGTATCAGTCCAGGGGTGCTCTCTCAGCTCTGCTGTATCAGTCCAGGGGTGCTCTGTGAGCTCTGCTGTATCAGTCCAGGGGTGTTCTGTCAGCTCTGCTATATCAGTCCAGGGGTGCTCTGTCAGCTCTGCTGTATCAGTCCAGGGGTGCTCTGTCAGCTCTGCTATATCAGTCCAGGGGTGCTCTGTCAGCTCTGCTATATCAGTCCAGGGGTGCTCTGTCAGCTCTGCTGTATCAGTCCAGGGGTGCTCTGTCAGCTCTGCTGTATCAGTCCAGGGGTGCTCTGTGAGCTCTGCTGTATCAGTCCAGGGGTGTTCTGTCAGCTCTGCTATATCAGTCCAGGGGTGCTCTGTCAGCTCTGCTGTATCAGTCCAGGGGTGCTCTGTCAGCTCTGCTATATCAGTCCAGGGGTGCTCTGTCAGCTCTGCTGTATCAATCCAGGGGTGCTCTGTCAGCTCTGCTGTATCAGTCCAGGGGTGCTCTGTCAGCTCTGCTGTATCAGTCCAGGGTTGCTCCATCAGCTCCACTGTATCAGTCCAGGGGTGCTCTGTGAGCTCTGCTGTATCAGTCCAGGGGTGCTCTGTGAGCTCTGCTGTATCTGTCTAGGGGTGCTCTGTGAGCTCTGCTGTATCTGTCTAGGGGTGCTCTGTGAGCTCTGCTGTATCAGTCCAGGGGTGCTCTGTGAGCACTGCTGTATCAGTCCAGGGGTGCACTGTCAGCTCTGCTGTATCAGTCCAGGGGTGCTCTGTCAGATCTGCTGTATCAGTCCAGGGGTGCTCTGTCAGCTCTGCTGTATCAGTCCAGGGGTGCTCTGTCAGCTCTGCTGTATCAGTCCAGGGGTGCTCTGTCAGCTATGCTGTATCAGTCCAGGGGTGCTCTGTGAGCTCTGCTGTATCAGTCCAGGGGTGCTCTGTGACCTCTGCTGTATCAGTCCTGGGGTGCTCTGTGAGCTCTGCTGTATCAGTCCAGGGGTGCTTTTTCAGCTCTGCTGTATCAGTCCAGGGGTGCTCTGTCAGCTCTGCTGTATCAGCCCAGGGGTGCTCCGTCAGCTCCACTGTATCAGTCCAGGGGAGCATTGTGAGCTCTGCTGTATCAGTCCAGGGGTGCTCCGTCAGCTCCACTGTATCAGTCCAGGGGTGCTCTGTGAGCTCTGGTGTATCTGTCTAGGGGTGCTCTGTGAGCTCTGCTGTATCAGTCCAGGGGTGCTCTGTGAGCTCTGCTGTATCTGTCCAGGGATGCTCTGTCAGCTCTGCTGTATCAGTCCAGTGGTGCTCTGTCAGCTCAGCTGTATCAGTCCAGGGGTGCTCTGTCAGCTCTGTTGTATCAGTCCAGGGGTGCTCTGTCAGCTCTGCTGTATCAGTCCAGGGGTGCTCTGTCAGCTCTGCTGTATCAGTCCAGGGGTGCTCTGTCAGATCTGCTGTATCAGTCCAGGGGTGCTCTGTCAGCTCTGCTGTATCAGTCCAGGGGTGCTCTGTCAGCTCTGCTGTATCAGTCCAGGGGTGCTCTGTCAGCTATGCTGTATCAGTCCAGGGGTGCTCTGTGAGCTCTGCTGTATCAGTCCAGGGGTGCTCTGTGACCTCTGCTGTATCAGTCCTGGGGTGCTCTGTGAGCTCTGCTGTATCAGTCCAGGGGTGCTTTTTCAGCTCTGCTGTATCAGTCCAGGGGTGCTCTGTCAGCTCTGCTGTATCAGTCCAGGGGTGCTCCGTCAGCTCCACTGTATCAGTCCAGGGGAGCATTGTGAGCTCTGCTGTATCAGTCCAGGGGTGCTCCGTCAGCTCCACTGTATCAGTCCAGGGGTGCTCTGTGAGCTCTGGTGTATCTGTCTAGGGGTGCTCTGTGAGCTCTGCTGTATCAGTCCAGGGGTGCTCTGTGAGCTCTGCTGTATCTGTCCAGGGATGCTCTGTCAGCTCTGCTGTATCAGTCCAGTGGTGCTCTGTCAGCTCAGCTGTATCAGTCCAGGGGTGCTCTGTCAGCTCTGTTGTATCAGTCCAGGGGTGCTCTGTCAGCTCTGCTGTATCAGTCCAGGGGTGCTCTGTCAGCTCTGCTGTATCAGTCCAGGGGTGCTCTGTCAGCTCTGCTGTATCAGTCCAGGGGTGCTCTGTCAGCTCTGCTGTATCAGTCCAGGGGTGCTCTGTCAGCTCTGCTGTATCAGTCCAGGGGTGCTCCTTCAGCTCTGCTGTATCAGTCCAGGGGTGCTCTGTCAGCTCTGCTGTATCAGTCCAGGGGTGCTCTGTCAGCTCTGCTGTATCAGTCCAGGGGTGCTCTGTCAGCTCTGCTGTATCAGTCCAGGGTGCTCTGTCAGCTCTGCTGTATCAGTCCAGGGGTGCTCTGTCTGCTCTGCTGTATCAGTCCAGGGGTGCTCTGTCAGCTCTGCTGTATCATCCAGGGTTGCTCTGTGAGCTCTGCTGTATCAGTCCAGGGGTGCTCCGTCAGCTCCACTGTATCAGTCCAGGGGTGCTCTGTGAGCTCTGCTGTATCTGTCTAGGGGTGCTCTGTGAGCTCTGCTGTATCAGTCCAGGGGTGCTCTGTGAGCTCTGGTGTATCAGTCCAGGGGAGCACTGTCAGCTCTGCTGTATCAGTCCAGGGGTGCTCTGTCAGCTCTGCTGTATCAGTCCAGGGGTGCTCTGTCAGCTCTGCTGTATCAGTCCAGGGGTGCTCTGTCAGCTCTGCTGTATCAGTCCAGGGGTGCTCTGTGAGCTCTGCTGTATCAGTCCAGGGGTGCTCTGTGAGCTCTGCTGTATCTGTCTAGGGGTGCTCTGTGAGCTCTGCTGTGTCAGTCCAGGGGTGCTCTGTGAGCTCTGCTGTATCAGTCCAGGGGTGCACTGTCAGCTCTGCTGTATCAGTCCAGGGGTGCTCTGTCAGCTCTGCTGTATCAGTCCAGGGGTGCTCTGTCAGCTCTGCTGTATCAGTCCAGGAGTGCTCTGTCAGCTCTGCTGTATCAGTCCAGGGGTGCTCTGTCAGCTCTGCTGTATCAGTCCAGGGTGCTCTGTCAGCTCTGCTGTATCAGTCCAGGGGTGCTCTGTCTGCTCTGCTGTATCAGTCCAGGGGTGCTCTGTCAGCTCTGCTGTATCATCCAGGGTTGCTCTGTGAGCTCTGCTGTATCAGTCCAGGGGTGCTCCGTCAGCTCCACTGTATCAGTCCAGGGGTGCTCTGTGAGCTCTGCTGTATCTGTCTAGGGGTGCTCTGTGAGCTCTGCTGTATCAGTCCAGGGGTGCTCTGTGAGCTCTGGTGTATCAGTCCAGGGGAGCACTGTCAGCTCTGCTGTATCAGTCCAGGGGTGCTCTGTCAGCTCTGCTGTATCAGTCCAGGGGTGCTCTGTCAGCTCTGCTGTATCAGTCCAGGGGTGCTCTGTCAGCTCTGCTGTATCAGTCCAGGGGTGCTCTGTGAGCTCTGCTGTATCAGTCCAGGGGTGCTCTGTGAGCTCTGCTGTATCTGTCTAGGGGTGCTCTGTGAGCTCTGCTGTGTCAGTCCAGGGGTGCTCTGTGAGCTCTGCTGTATCAGTCCAGGGGTGCACTGTCAGCTCTGCTGTATCAGTCCAGGGGTGCTCTGTCAGCTCTGCTGTATCAGTCCAGGGGTGCTCTGTCAGCTCTGCTGTATCAGTCCAGGAGTGCTCTGTCAGCTCTGCTGTATCAGTCCAGGGGTGCTCTGTCAGCTCTGCTGTATCAGTCCAGGGGTGCTCTGTGAGCTCTGCTGTATCAGTCCAGGGGTGCTCTGTGAGCTCTGCTGTATCAGTCCAGGGGTGCTCTTTCAGCTCTGCTGTATCAGTCCAGGGGTGCTCTGTCAGCTCTGCTGTATCAGTCCAGGGGTGCTCTGTGAGCTCTGCTGTATCAGTCCAGGGGTGCTCTGTCAGCTCTGCTGTATCAGTCCAGGGGTGCTCTGTCAGCTCTGTTGTATCAGTCCAGGGGTGCTCTGTCAGCTCTGCTGTATCAGTCCAGAGGTGCTCTGTCTGCTCTGCTGTATCTGTCCAGGGATGCTCTGTCAGCTCTGCTGTATCAGTCCAGGGGTGCTCTGTCAGTTCTGCTGTATCAGTCCAGGGTGCTCTGTCAGCTCTGCTGTATCAGTCCAGGGGTGCTCTGTGAGCTCTGCTGTATCAGTCCAGGGGTGCTCTGTCAGCTCTGCTGTATCATCCAGGGGTGCTCTGTCAGCTCTGCTGTATCAGTCCAGGGGTGCTCTGTGAGCTCTGCTGTATCTGTCTAGGGGTGCTCTGTGAGCTCTGCTGTATCAGTCCAGGGGTGCTCTGTGAGCTCTGCTGTATCAGTCTAGGGGTGCTCTGTGAGCTCTGCTGTATCAGTCCAGGGGTGCTCTGTGAGCTCTGCTGTATCAGTCCAGGGGTGCTCTGTCAGTTCTGCTGTATCAGTCCAGGGTGCTCTGTCAGCTCTGCTGTATCAGTCCAGGGGTGCTCTGTGAGCTCTGCTGTATCAGTCCAGGGGTGCTCTGTCAGCTCTGCTGTATCATCCAGGGGTGCTCTGTCAGCTCCACTGTATCAGTCCAGGGGTGCTCATTGAGCTCTGCTGTATCTGTCTAGGGGTGCTCTGTGAGCTCTGCTGTATCAGTCCAGGGGTGCTCTGTGAGCTCTGCTGTATCAGTCCAGGGGTGCACTGTCAGCTCTGCTGTATCAGTCCAGGGGTGCTCTGTCAGCTCTGCTGTATCAGTCCAGGGGTGCTCTGTCAGCTCTGCTGTATCAGTCCAGGGGTGCTCTGTCAGCTCTGCTGTATCAGTCCAGGGGTGCTCTGTGAGCTCTGCTGTATCAGTCCAGGGGTGCTCTGTGAGCTCTGCTGTATCTGTCTAGGGGTGCTCTGTGAGCTCTGCTGTATCAGTCCAGGGGTGCACTGTCAGCTCTGCTGTATCAGTCCAGGGGTGCTCTGTCAGCTCTGCTGTATCAGTCCAGGGGTGCTCTGTCAGCTCTGCTGTATCAGTCCAGGAGTGCTCTGTCAGCTCTGCTGTATCAGTCCAGGGGTGCTCTGTCAGCTCTGCTGTATCAGTCCAGGGGTGCTCTGTGAGCTCTGCTGTATCAGTCCAGGGGTGCTCTGTGAGCTCTGCTGTATCAGTCCAGGGGTGCTCTTTCAGCTCTGCTGTATCAGTCCAGGGGTGCTCTGTCAGCTCTGCTGTATCAGTCCAGGGGTGCTCTGTGAGCTCTGCTGTATCAGTCCAGGGGTGCTCTGTGAGCTCTGCTGTATCAGTCCAGGGGTGCTCTTTCAGCTCTGCTGTATCAGTCCAGGGGTGCTCTGTCAGCTCTGCTGTATCTGTCCAGGGATGCTCTATCAGCTCTGCTGTATCAGTCCAGGGGTGCTCTGTCAGTTCTGCTGTATCAGTCCAGGGGTGCTCTGTGAGCTCTGCTGTATCAGTCCAGGGGTGCTCTGTCAGCTCTGCTGTATCATCCAGGGGTGCTCTGTCAGCTCTGCTGTATCAGTCCAGGGGTGCTCTGTGAGCTCTGCTGTATCAGTCCAGGGGTGCTTTTTCAGCTCTGCTGTATCAGTCATGGGGTACTCTGTGAGCTCTGCTGTATCAGTCCATGGGTGCTCTGTCAGCTCTGCTGTATCATCCAGGGGTGCTCTGTCAGCTCTGCTGTATCATCCAGGAGTGCTCTGTCAGCTCTGCTGTATCAGTCCAGGGGTGCTCTGTGAGCTCTGCTGTATCAGTCCAGGGGTGCTCTGTCAGCTCTGCTGTATCAGTCCAGGGGTGCTCTGTGAGCTCTGCTGTATCAGTCCAGGGGTGCTCTGTGAGCTCTGCTGTATCATCCAGGGGTGCTCTGTCAGCTCTGCTGTATCATCCAGGGGTGCTCTGTGAGCTCTGCTGTATCAGTCCAGGGGTGCTCTGTCAGCTCTGCTGTATCAGTCCAGGGGTGCTCTATCAGCTCTGTTGTATCAGTCCAGGGGTGCTCTGTCAGCTCTGCTGTATCAGTCCAGAGGTGCTCTGTCTGCTCTGCTGTATCAGTCCAGGGGTGCTCTGTCAGCTCTGCTGTATCAGTCCAGGGGTGCTCTGTTAGCTCTGCTGTATCAGTCCAGGGGTGCTCTGTGAGCTCTGCTGTATCTGTCTAGGGGTGCTCTGTGAGCTCTGCTGTATCAGTCCAGGGGTGCTCTGTGAGCTCTGCTGTATCTGTCCAGGGATGCTCTGTCAGCTCTGCTGTATCAGTCCAGGGGTGCTCTGTCAGCTCTGCTGTATCAGTCCAGGGTGCTCTGTCAGCTCTGCTGTATCAGTCCTTGGGTGCTCTGTGAGCTCTGCTGTATCAGTCCAGGGGTGCTCTGTCAGCTCTGCTGTATCATCCAGGGGTGCTCTGTCAGCTCTGCTGTATCAGTCCAGGGGTGCTCTGTGAGCTCTGCTGTATCAGTCCAGGGGTGCTCTGTCAGCTCTGCTGTATCAGTCTAGGGGTGCTCTGTGAGCTCTGCTGTATCAGTCCAGGGGTGCTCTGTCAGCTCTGCTGTATCATCCAGGGGTGCTCTGTCAGCTCTGCTGTATCATCCAGGGGTGCTCTGTGAGCTCTGCTGTATCAGTCCAGGGGTGCTCTCTCAGCTCTGCTGTATCAGTCCAGGGGAGCTCTGTGAGCTCTGCTGTATCAATCCAGAGGTGCTCTGTCAGCTCTGCTGTATCAGTCCAGGGGTGCTCTGTCAGCTCTGCTGTATCAGTCCAGGGGTGCTCTGTCAGCTCTGTTGTATCAGTCCAGGGGTGCTCTGTCAGCTCTGATGTATCAGTCCACGGGTGCTCTGTCAGCTCTGCTGTATCAGTCCAGGGGTGCTCTGTCAGCTCTGCTGTATCAGTCCAGGGGTGCTCCGTCAGCTCCACTGTATCAGTCCAGGGGAGCTCTGTCAGCTCTGCTGTATCAGTCCAGGGGTGCTCCGTCAGCTCCACTGTATCAGTCCAGGGGTGCTCTGTGAGCTCTGCTGTATCTGTCTAGGGGTGCTCTGTGAGCTCTGCTGTATCAGTCCAGGGGTGCTCTGTCAGCTCTGTTGTATCAGTCCAGGGGTGCTCTGTCAGCTCTGCTGTATCAGTCCAGAGGTGCTCTGTCAGCTCTGCTGTATCAGTCCAGGGGTGCTCTGTCAGCTCTGCTGTATCAGTCCAGGGGTACTCTGTCAGCTCTCCTGTATCAGTCCAGGGGTGCTCTGTGAGCTCTCCTGTATCTGTCTAGGGGTGCTCTGTGAGCTCTGCTGTATCAGTCCAGGGGTGCTCTGTCAGTTCTGCTGTATCAGTCCAGGGGTGCTCTGTCAGCTCTGCTGTATCAGTCCAGGGATGCTCTGTCAGCTCTGCTGTATCAGTACAGAGGTGCTCTGTCAGCTCTGCTGTATCAGTCCAGGGGTGCTCTGTGAGCTCTGCTGTATCAGTCCAGAGGTGCTCTGTCAGCTCTGCTGTATCAGTCCAGGGATGCTCTGTCAGCTCTGCTGTATCAGTCCAGGGTTGCTCTGTCAGCTCTGCTGTATCAGTCCAGGGGTGCACTGTCAGCTCTGCTGTATCAGTCCAGGGGTGCTCTGTCAGCTCTGCTGTATCAGTCCAGGGGTGCTCTGTCAGCTCTGTTGTATCAGTCCAGAGGTGCTCTGTCTGCTCTGCTGTATCAGTCCAGGGGTGCTCTGTCAGCTCTGCTGTATCAGTCCAGGGGTGCTCTGTGAGCTCTGCTGTATCAGTCCAGGGGTGCTCTGTGAGCTCTGCTGTATCTGTCTAGGGGTGCTCTGTGAGCTCTGCTGTATCAGTCCAGGGGTGCTCTGTCAGCTCTGCTGTATCAGTCCAGGAGTGCTCTGTCAGCTCTGCTGTATCAGTCCAGGGGTGCTCTGTCAGCTCTGCTGTATCAGTCCAGGGGTGCTCTGTGAGCTCTGCTGTATCAGTCCAGGGGTGCTCTGTGAGCTCTGCTGTATCAGTCCAGGGGTGCTCTTTCAGCTCTGCTGTATCAGTCCAGGGGTGCTCTGTCAGCTCTGCTGTATCAGTCCAGGGGTGCTCTGTGAGCTCTGCTGTATCAGTCCAGGGGTGCTCTGTGAGCTCTGCTGTATCAGTCCAGGGGTGCTCTTTCAGCTCTGCTGTATCAGTCCAGGGGTGCTCTGTCAGCTCTGCTGTATCTGTCCAGGGATGCTCTGTCAGCTCTGCTGTATCAGTCCAGGGGTGCTCTGTCAGTTCTGCTGTATCAGTCCAGGGTGCTCTGTCAGCTCTGCTGTATCAGTCCAGGGGTGCTCTGTGAGCTCTGCTGTATCAGTCCAGGGGTGCTCTGTCAGCTCTGCTGTATCATCCAGGGGTGCTCTGTCAGCTCTGCTGTATCAGTCCAGGGGTGCTCTGTGAGCTCTGCTGTATCAGTCCAGGGGTGCTTTTTCAGCTCTGCTGTATCAGTCATG